>NC_139325.1:26655000-27250000 GCF_056507025.1 Lutjanus erythropterus | reverse complement strand
AGTATTCCCCTCCACAAGTGCTAAGGTAGCACTGTAAACAAAAAAAATGACAGTTCTGGAAAAAGGTTAACACAGTAAAGACAGAGTTTCACAGAACAGAGACCGGGAAATTCAGATTTAAAGAAATATTGTACCCAAATCATACACAAGTGTTAGATCTACTAACAATACCCTTCAGAAATGTTTCTATCACCAACAATCCCACTGCATGAATGAAATCTAATCACTGCCTAACCATCGGACCCATTACATTCAAAAACATTAATGAAATACAGTAATTGGGTGATTTTTAAATCAAGTATTAAACATCCAGCTGTAAGAGGCTGGACCTGACATCTCTCCATTACTGAAAACAATCAAGGCAGTGTCTGACTCTCTAAGTCTGAAATTACCGATTCACTTCGTCCTGTGCCAGAACAAGGCAGGTCTGCTAATGCAAACCTCAAAAATGTAGGGAGATAAATATTAAATAGACGTAATGTACACCACGATAAATACGATCAAGAGGCAAAAAGGTGGTGCAGAAAGTGCAAAAGTAATCTTCCATCTCTTGTCAGTACAGTAGCTGAGCCCCGTTGTCCTCTATCACAGTGTGTGTTTGATGGCGGTCAGAGGGTCACGTTTATTCTGCAGATTCTGCTGCAGCTCTCTGAACAGATGGTCCCGCTCCTCTGCATCCAGCAGGATTTGCTACAAATAAAGAAAAGCAAAAAGGATTTCACTCACCATCACAAAGATTCATAATGAAGCTCAGATTATCACACATCCTAACAAAGGACTGTTGCACATTTCACAAAGTTGACCCACTTTTTTCCAGCTTTTTTCATTTATAAGTAGGTAAGATAGTCTTGCCTGAATTACCTCCTCACTTCAATCAAAATACTCGTCTGGCTGAATTTCATTGTGGTCTTCTGAGGCTGCTGCTGGTGAGAAATTAAAATCTCTGCACTTTCTACATCTGTGCAGATGATGTGGTTCTGCTGGAAACACCTCTGAATTCCCAGGAGAACTTAAAAAGCGTTTCTGGAGAGAGGGACGTCTGGAACAACCTGCTGCCACCATGGCCAACCCCAGAAAAGCAGAGGAAAATAGATGGACGGATTTTCTGCAGTATATTTTTCTTGTTGTGACTGTGAGTCTATAAAAAGCCATCAAACCTTGATGCAGAGGATCAGACATTGAAACCTGACACTAATGACTGGGATTGTAGTTTCTAGTTAAAAAAAAAAAGAAAAAAAAAGAATCTACAACCACACAAAAACACAAATTTGATCTTGAGTGTATTTTTACTTCTTGCTCTTTTGTTGTCTTTCTACAGATAATTACCTTCAATAGCAATAGTACACGGACAGGGCCGGTCAGTGTTAAGGTATGTGGAGGAGAGGAATGTCACTATGTGCACAACAATAGCAACTTGATGAATCATCTCAAAAAGCGTTGATCTAATTTTAGGATCACTAAAGATGGACCAAACCAAACAGGCATGACTGCGTTTGTACATTGAACCTGTGACAGATATCAGACTGTGATGCTGTCTTTAAAACAAAACCATCTGTGTTTCTTTCCCTTTGTATCAGTGTTTAAGCAAGTTCACACCCTGCAGTTTTTAAGTTAAGTAATAAATGTGGAGGCTTTTTTTCAACTGGCATTTATCTGGTATCAATGGTAATAATTTGACTTTAGGGCAATATTTTGCAAACATTTCAATTATTTTTTGGTTCATGCAAATGAATACAATGAAATACAATGAAAAATGCAGTTTGCAGTTTCTTAGAGTCCAAGTTGATGTCTTCAGATGTCTTAATTTGTCCAACCAGCAGTCCAAAGCCCTCTTCCATGGAAGTTGCCATACTGCACGACTATGTTTCCATGGTTGCCCAGAATGGACAAACCAAACACTCGCTCTAAGTTTTGCGACCAACCTAGGTTTCTCCTATGTGCTTGGAAGGGGAGGGTGAGACTTGTCATTTAACTACAGTATATAAACACTGGATGATGTGTTCCTTGTTCAGATGCATGAATCAAATATTTGTTATGACCAACCACTGACAGCCGACTTTGAGGCAGAATAAGCAGCAGATTCCTGCTCTTTACCTCTATGAGTTTGTCTCTCTTCTCCAGGCTGTCCCTCAGTTTCCTCGCCTCCCTCTCTCGGTCCTCTCTGTTGTTCTGCCAGGCTCTACTGGCCTCCTTCTTCTCCTTCTCCTTCTCCCTCAGCTCCTGCCGGGTGTCTCTGAGTTGAGTTGTCAGAGAGGACACCGTTTGACTGTGACTCTCCTGCTGTCTCTGGAGAAAAAGCAAGATGAATCGTTAGGAAGGCTGAGATTTGTTGTTGCTTCATTGTGTTGTGTGTGTCTTTGTTTTCATTTAAGAAGTTATTCTAAACTCAGAATATCTATTCAGATTTTTATTTTTCAGCTTTCTCTTTAACGTATAAAACTTTCAAATCCTCTCCTGCTCCTAATATCTCACCTGCACCAAGTCCTGGTATTCCTGCAGGGCTGAGGTGAGTTTGATGACCTCCTTGCACAAGATGTCGCCGTTTCCCTCTCTGTCCTCCTGAGCTCCTCCCCCAGCCAACCCCTGACCAATCACAGAGTCAGAGAGAGCCTGGAGGAAAATGACATGTTGTTATGAGTCAAAGTTTCCTCGTGGTCACTGAGGTCAGTATTTACTGACAAACCTCATCTGAGGACTGCAGAACAGGCTCTGCTTTCAGTAATACAGAGAGAATTCAAGTTCTGCAGATTTGTTTTCAAGGTGAGGAGGTTAAATGAACCCATATGTGACTTTATATTAATGACGATTCTGAGAAGTAAGGCTGTCACACCAGCCCCTCACCCCTAGTGGAAATGACACCCTTGTGCAAGTATTTTACCTGAGAATCTTTCTGACAGCTCTTCAGCTCCTCTTTGAGGGAGTGGATCAGAGCCTCCTTCTCCTGCAGGACCATGTCGAGGGCCCGGTCCCTCTGTTTCCACACCTCCCTCTCTTTCTCCACCTCTTTCAGCAGCTGTTCCTTCTCCCCAAGAGCCACTCGCAGTTCCTGTGGGAAAGACGGACAACATACAGGTCTATCTGAATAAAGCATGTGCAGAGTGACCTGTGTACTGGAGACAGTACAAATGCATGCAATTCCAACCCTGGTTTCTACTGTGTGTGTGTGTGTGTGTGTTCTCACATTGATAATATCCTGGTTGCACTGCAGCACAGTGTTGAGTGTGTCGAGGTCTCTCTCTCTGTCTCTTCCAGCCTTCCTCAGCGCCTCGATCTCTTTCTCCAAGCCCTTCTCCTTCTCCATCATTTCAGACTTCAAAGTCTGCAGCGCTGCCTATTGATCACAAAAATATGTTACATCTACATCCACATAACATTTAAACAGAGCTGTCTGTAGAACTTTTGATTAATCGAACAGTGCTGTCAAAAATATCTGTACTTAATATTTGAAATGCTTTCAATAGTCATTTTTTTCAGTATCGATACTCCAGTACCAGCTGCACTTTCTCGCTCTCTTTTCTCTCTGACAGGGAGTTTTTCACACACGGCTGCAGAGACGTCACAATCCCGCCTCCTCCAACTTACTCACAGCGTTGTCTGTCTTCTTCTTGTCACTCATCGCATTTGTTCTGGTTGAATATCCGTTATCATGTTATAGCCTTGTTATATTTATCTTATAATACAAATCTAAAATTTTATGCTCTCAATGTTGAGTCAATTTTCCTTCTGGTATCGTATCAAAATGAGAAATTTAATTATTGTGACATCTGTAATCTAACAGTATATAAACAGAAAATTTAGGGGCAACACACTCACTCAAAAAACAAAAGAACAAACATTCCCTCATTTCAGCTTTTTCAATGAGAGGATTTTCTGCTTTTCTCCATTTATTACCGATGTAACCTGAGTATTTTCTGGTTGTGGACAATTCATGAGACAAAACAAGATTTTTGACTTTTTTTTTTTAAGTACAAAAAGTATTTTTCATGATTTTATTATATGGCCCTAGAAATGATCAACACCACAACAGAAATAAGACAGAAGAAAGAAGCATGTTCACTGAAGAGGTACGCTGAAATTGTCACTATTTTATATTGAATTTGGGAAGAGGCATAGATATTTTAATAATGTTAATTGCACTAACATTGCTTCGAACCAACAGGGGTTGACATTGGGGTGGAGGGGGAGTAACATTAGAAGACAACATTGGGAGAAAAGCGTGAATTTGTTCATTAATTTAGTGTATTATGGAGTCATGATTTTCCCAGGAAAAATCATGCCCGGTGGCGAACAGAACTGCTTAGCGAGAGAGACGCTCATAGGGGAAACAGTCACTCTGAGCATAGATGATGTTATTATTCTGTAGCTGTTACGCTGTGCAATCAACATTTACGTGATACGTTTATAGCCCCTTTAAATGGGTAGGAAATGGTCTGCCTGATAGGATTCATTGATCCACTTTTTGTGGCATGCCCCCTTTCAGAAGCCAAAAAAAGGTCAAGCTGCCCCGACCCCACAGCTGTTATCAATTTATGTTATCATTAAGAATATCTGGGGAAGCAACTTAAAGATTCAAGTTGAATTTTAGAATAATAAAGGTCAGCATGATAGTATCAGCAAAATCGTTTTTTATTTATTTCCCTACATAAATCATATTCATTCACTCTATATATCTCCCCTGGTCATCCACGTCCCCCTCGCAGTGGCTCTGCACCCCCACCAGGGGGCCCACCCTCCACTGAAGTGATACAACACACTGATTTGATTAAATGAGCTTGGTAAGAGAGAGTCATGACAGTAATTTTTTAATAAAGTTCCTAGCTGTAGTCTCTACTCATCTCCATTTCTTTCTGAGAGTCACCGGATCAGCACTTAAATCAGCTGATACCATATTTACAGGCCGAAGTGTCTCCAAGACTACACCATTAAAAGCTCTTTGTATGTTGATCTTTGTGTTTTCATGACAGACACAAACTCAAAACACAGTGCATAATATTAAAAAAAACTTCCTGCAGGCCTGAGATAGGGAAGAAACCATCACAAGACCTGCACTGCTCATGTAAAAACCTTCAGGGACAGGAGGAGTGAGTCTGATGACTATCAGCAAAAGTCTGTCTGCTCATGCCGATAACTGCTACGCTTCAGCGAGTGTCTGAATTGTGTCATCATAAGCAGACCCAGCATTTAGCAGTTGATGTCAATGATCAGTGTCAGCTCTAACCTTGTTGTCAGACAGAATTTCCTTCAGATTCTCCGTCAGCTTGTTGGCCAGCTCAGTCCCTGCTCCCTCGTCCACACACAGCCTTCTGATCAGACCCATACACTCCTGGAAGAGAGGAAATATCTGTCTGCTTAGCGCAAAATTAGAAACACACTCATCTAGCAGCATTGCTGGGGAAAGTCTTGACTTTATATGATTTGGATGTCTTGAGTTTAAAGATTTAAGGCATAAAGTAAAGTTTTTTTTGCAAGATTCTGAGTTTAGAAAGCCATTTCAAGCGTAAATCAGAATGCAGGGCTGGAATAATGCGGCTATAGAGGCCAGAGCCAAGCAGATGTATATGCAAATACATCAGATAGTGCCGTCATAAATCATGCTACCACATTTGTTAATTATCTACCTGCCCTGAAACTAAAATCTGTTGAAACCTGCTGAGATCTGTGTGAAACCACAACACTCACTGCACAAGATCAGAAAGAACAGAGTTGTTGATTTGTATAAAATTCAAACTCAGACTCATTAAAAGGATTTTGGAACGTGGTCTTTTTTTTCCTTTTTCACTTAATGTTTTAGAGAACAACCTTGATACGATTCAAAGTACCGTGAATTTTGTGATCTGTTGCACCCCTCGCTGAAACATGACGGCCTCGATTAAAGAGGACCAGCGCCCTCTGTGTATGTAAACGTGTCATTCTAAGGCAACCAAAAACACAACAATTCTTCTTTTCAGGTGATTATACACTAATGAAAACACACTTATTAATAATATATTCCATTTCCGCCTTCTTCTGACAGTAAATCCTCGTACATCTTGAACACTGGAACTTCAACGGACAAATATGAGAGTTTGGTATTGATCTTTTCACTGAGCTCACTGAGATATTTTACAAATAAAATAAGTTACTAGTGTGGCACCGAATAAAACCACCACTGCACAACATTTTCCAACACAGGTAAAATGTGACGGGGGGGGGGGTTTGTTATACAGTCATGTACTGATTGTCTTTAATAAGCTGTAATTCAATCAAGCACCTTTTGTTTCAGCTAACAAAGTCATTGGTTATCTTTCTGATAGGACAGTGCTGTTTGCTTTAACCACACAGCTGTCACCTTTTATCCAGAGTTCCTTAAAATGACAGTCATCTAAAATTCCTGCTGTAAATCATCAACGTAACCAGCAGCTAAAAATAGTGAAAGTCATGATGAAGGTTTAAGAAAACATACTTCAGTGTCACTGTTACGATGTGGTGAACAGACAGAAGCGAGCGCAGTTTTGGCACTGCCACTTTAAGGGCGTGCAGTGACTTCAAAGACAAACAACATTCCAGTGAGCTTTGAGCCGAAGCTGCTGCTGCAGCAGCAGAAGATCCGACTGCTGCGTGCATGACTGAGTCCCGTCTCCCCTCATCACCTCACCCACCTGGATCAGACGCTCCCGGCTGTGGAGGGAGTGACCGAGGCTCTGCAGCAGGGAACAGCCACCCTCCTCCTGGACCAGCTGAGGGAAAGAGGAAAACAAATGACACTTTATGTTAAAAGTCAGAACGGTTGATCAAACTTTTGTTTTAATGAAATGATTCAGGGGTTGTGATGAGGAAAATATACTCCAGATGCTAAGGGCTTTTAGAGGTTAATTTCTGAATTTATCGTTTGGTCGATAAAACACCATAGACGCAAATGTGCATAAAATATCTGCCAGAGCAAATGAACCTGTGTGCCTGGCATATTCATCTGGCTCCCAGGCTATAAATAAGGATAAATAGTAAACTTACTTTATAGAGCACTGAAAAAACAGAGTTACAACATGCTTCACAAAATACCAAGAGAGAGAGATAAAAATCCATGAAGGGAACAATTAAAATAACAATAATTAAAATAATAAACAAGACACAATAAAATAGACAGTCAGGTAAAGTCAGGATATGTTTTCCAATAAAAGTCTGGTATTAGAAGAGACTTAAAAGAAAGCACAGACTGAGACAGCCTTATTTTCTTGGACAGGTTGTTCCAGAGTCTGGGCCCTGGTGGTAAAAGCTCTGTACCCTTTAGTTTTGAGCCTGAACACCGGAACAGACAGAAGGACGCTGCCTGAGGATCTCAAACAATACAAAGGTTCATACAGGGTTAAAATGTCTAAAATCTAATCTGGAGCCAGGCCATGCAGAGCCTTAAAGGTAAACAACAAAATCAATCCAAAACAAACAGGGAGCCAATGTAGGGAGCCTATAACAGTTGTGATGTGATTTGATTAAGACAAGACAAGAGGCTGTTACAGTAAAACACCAAAAAAAAAAACAGTGAAAAGTCACAATAATCTAGAGCACAAGATGGCATCATCAAATGTCTCTGACAAACGACAAACAGTCCAAAGCCAAAATACTACAATACTGCATATTACTTGGACAACAGTAGAAGGAAATAAGAAATATTCTAACAACTAAAAATAATCACATTAGAGTCAAGTAGGAAAAATTGGCAACGATCCTATTTTTGACAGATGCCGTGTTTAGCTGCACAGAGCAGATCGAGTCGGGCAGGAAGACAGACACAAAAACAGCATAGAGAATCTGCTCAATTTCTAAAAATAAGAGATCCTGTGCAGACTTGCCATCATGAAAAGACAAAAAATAAGCAGTTTAACCACTTACCCATGATAGAACCAAGAAAATCAGGGAAAATGACCACATCAAGAAAATCTGTCCAAGTAAACACTTGAGACACTTGAGATTTCTCCCTCTGTTGAGGAGTAAATTTGGTGTCTGAGTTATTTATCTATAACTAAGGTAATTTTCTCAAATCAGCCTCGTGTCTATATAGTTGGGGGACAGTTTATTCACTTTTTACTCCCAAAAGTTCCCTTATATCCTTCCAAACCCCCTAAAATACCTGATTTCACAGCAGTTTTTCTAAAATAAAATAATTTTTTGCATTGAAAATGTGGTAGCAAGCGAAAATTGCACTTTCCATTGGTCAAATTTGCAGAAAAAGTTGTGGTGATTGGACAAAATTACAAGGTTGTGTTGTTGTTGTGATCGCAGCATTGCAACTTCACTGATCAAAGGCACTTCAGGATGTGCATCGGTAAGTAATGCATCACCATTCATACGCCTTCATGTTCAGTACTGATTCTGACTGTTATTATTTCAGTGTTGGGTTCAGTCTGTCGCTAGTTCAAGTTCAGTTAAAAAAAAATGCCTTCATAAGCACTGCACAAGGTTAACGGCTCAGCAGCCTTTCATTTACAACAGGGTTATCAGATTATGGTGCTTTCTGTGTCTTTTTTAATATGTTTTTAACAAGGAAGCATGCATGGCGATTGAGTACAGTCAGTTCACTTGAAAATTTGTTCATAAAGGTTCATTCAGCCATGTACTGAACGCCTCCAATGTTAAAACCTGCTGCCACCCCAACACATTTCACACATGAATTCCTACTAACATGTAACTCGTCATGTGAACACAGCGTCCCTCGTTCTGACAGAGATCAGGTCATGAGGACACAGATGCTATAAAGCAGCTGAGAAGCGTTTTAATGATATCTTCTATCATAAGACTACTGAGCCCGGGGCAAACTCCACCGGCCGGGGAAGATTCCAGAGAGAGGCTGCGTGTGTGTATGTGTGTGTGTGTAAGTGTCTTTATCTGCACCTGTAAAAGAAGAAACGTGGACACACCCTTCCACAGGCACAAAAAAAAAAACAGCACACCCGCCCTCCATTCCTTTCACAATGTTGTGTTTGTGCTCAGTCAACATTCACAGAGTGGTTTATGGAGCTGTTTGGACATGTGACTGACGCTGAGCTGCGTTGCAACGTTGCACTGTGTAATAAACCTGCTTTTCTTGTACCAAAAAAGGTTAGAGGCAATCATCTCTTATGACAGCTGGTAATAACAACTGTGAGGGTAAATGTCAACTTCACAGACATGTCAACCCAATCTCCACTTATAATTATTTTACAGAGTTCACACATTTTGTATTAGTTTATAGACAATATATCTAATAAATACAATATTATTATCCATGTTATGAATTATTAAAGGGATAGTTCATCCCAAAATGCTTTTTATCCATCTGTGAATTCTAGAGTTTTGGAGATATCTGCCATAGTTATGTCCGACTTCTCTCAATATAATAAGACTATAAATGGCAAAAAAACAATCATGACCCGCTTACTCAAGACAATCCACAGACCGTGTTGTGAGCAGTTTCATGTTCTTTGTATTAGAAAGAAAGTAGTTCCTACATGAACTACTCACAACAAGGACCGAGGGTAATTTTGAGCAATATTGTCACAAGTTCTAGAAAGAGACATTGCTGTCTCTTCTAGAGCCTTCTAGTTACATAATATTGAAGAGAAGACAGAAAACTCTACAGCCAACATCTCCAAAAATCTGCATCTGCACAAGCAATGTAATATGTTAGCTTTGCAGTACTGAGGTAGTGCTCACTTTGCGATGAGGCGGTAATGTGGCGATGTCACAAGTTACTTTTAATGGCAGTGATCTTGTAATCTGACAAGTTAGCTACCAAACACTGTTTGAGATCAGAAGGGAGACGGGACAGTGCCTCAAAAAAATCTAAACATAGCAAGGACAGGAGATTTCGCCTCCCATCAATGACACTAAAATAGCTTTTAGAGGATATATCATAAATGCCACTATGAACAGAAGTAATAGTTACATAAAGCAAAACCTGTTTTAATGTACACATGGACATCTGACCAATGTTTGAAGACAGACTTGAAATTAGTGAGCTTTAAAGGTGCTGGTATGATTTTGTTAATTTTGGACAAATTCAGATGAATTGTGTCCAAGCTAAGCCAACTGGCTTGAAAGAAAAGTAAATAAACAGACTTCCCAAATTACTATTTTCACACATAGCTGTCTCAAATGGAGCAAATGAGAGAAAATAAACTGAATACTTACAGGGGCCCACTCCTCTGATCCGTTGACTTCAGCTGGTTGGCTCCTCCCGTGTTTCAGCTCGGCCTCCAGGGTCCTGATGCGGGACATAGCTTGGTCCAGCTGACCTCGCAGGTGCCTGACGGCATGATGAACTCTGCCGGTTGTGCTCTGAAATGACAAATGATTTCACAGTAAACATGAGTTGAGGTAGACTTGCATCGCCAGATTTATTTGCACACGTGAATTAGTCTGGAAACTCTGATCATTTTTTATTTCAAATGGCTGACATCAATGAGAAGCTGCTTTTTTTTACTTCTCTGTGGAATCAAAGACCTCGTGTTTCAACAATTATTACCAATTTTTATGTTGAATCTGTCACAGTTACCACTGTATGCAGCATATGTACAATGTAAGAACAGAAAGTTTGACATGCATATCAACAGTAACTAAGGAAGGCCGATTTAGAAAAGGGTCAGTGGGATCAGGTCTACAACCAATCAGAGCAACAAAACTTGTGATGTAGTGGTGCTTGGTCCAATTTCAGGCAGGACCCAAAATGATGGTCATCTGGTTGGGATTTTTCTTGTATTACAGGTAAACGGTTTACTAAAATATTGTTCTGAAAACATTTGAGGCAAAAAAAGGCAATGCAGTAACAGGATCTTTGATCTTTGCCTAGTTTGACAATTTGATCCGAGTTTTGTGAGCCTAAGATGTTGCACTGGACAAAAAAAATGATTCTCTTTAGTATCATGATTCTTTTTTATGATTCCTGAATCTTTTTTTTTATTTCCTGCATTGTTTTTATATATGTATATGTATATGTATATGTATATGTATATGTATATATATATATATATACATATATATATATATACACATACATATATATATATGTATATATACATACATATATATATATATGTATATATACATACATATATATATATATATATACATATATATATATACACACATATATACATATATATATATATACACATATATATATACATATATATATACACACATATATATACATATATATATATACACACATATATATACATATATATATACATATATATATACATATATATATATATATATATATATATATATATAAATAACTCCAGCTTGATCTATTAGCTTGATGCTAACACATAATGGAAATTCCTTTTGATTGCTAACAGTAATTAGCATTACGATGACAGCAATATCTTAACAAATGGATCCATTCTACTCCACATGCTTAACATAGAACGACATGGGTGCTCATAACGAGTTACACACGAGGCAGAACCTTCCTCTGATTGGCTAAAACAAACTAGCTGCACACAGCACTGCACACAGACCAGCTACAGCAACCTCAAAGGGTCAAAACTCAAACTCAAAATGCAGCCACTACTTGCCAGGAGAGAGCAAGACATATATTTATATTTTATTTTCATTTATTTTTCACTTCTTGATGACCACGAACAGCTAGATTAAAAAACTATATGGATAACTATTTAAAACTATGCACTTTTTCTCTATTCAATTTTAAATGCTCACACTGCTGTGTGCAGTTTTCAGGGGCTCTTTTCATTTTAGCCTAACATCCTGTTTTATTTATCATTTTCTTATGGCACCAGCTCAAGTTTACTTGACAAAGTATTTAAGTATTTGCTACTTTTACATGCACAATAGCAATAATGCTGCTGAAATAAAACTCAAAGACTGACTGACATGATGTTCACTGTTATCAGAAATATGACTTATGACATACTGTTTCCAGAGGTGTATGATTCTTTTTCCTGGTGTCTAGTTTAAAAAAAATGCAATCAATCCTCATATCAAATTGCAATATTCAAGAGTCGACATCCAAGTATCATAACAATATCATATTGGGAGATAAGTGTATCACTTCAGCCCAAATCAATCATCATACAGGACCTGCTCCATATTTGATACATGGTTGTGACTGGCAGGACTGCAGCTGACGATTATCTTAATTGTTGATTAATCTCTCAATTACTTTCTTGGTTTATTGATTGATTAATTAATTAATTTTGTAAGTTGAAAAACAGGTCCAAAAATGTCCATGTGCTCCCCACGTTTAGACCTATTTTTCAAGTCTTCCCTGAAATTATTATTTTCATTATCACTTAATCTGTCATTCATTTTGTCTATGAATTAATTAGTTGCTTGGTCCATAAAATGTCAAGAACTGTTGACCAGTGTTCCCAAAGCTCAAGATGACATCCTCAAATGTCTTGTTTTGTCCACAACTCAAGGATATTCAGTTTACTGTCAGAGAGGAGTAAAGAAACCAGAAAATATTCACATTTAAGAAGCTGAAATCAGAAAATTTGGAGTTTTCTTCCTGAACAAATGACTCAAACCACTTAATCAATTATCAAATCAGCTGGTGATTAACTTTATAATCGATTAATAGTTGCAGCTGTATGTGAGTTTGACAGATTCGTCTGATTTCCAGACTAGTGTTGTCTGATGATTCAGTGAAACCATAAGTCAAATTTATATTTTTTTCTTGTTGACTAGCCTCAGTTGATCCCGGATTACCTATTGCAGCACACTCTGTCAATATTTACAATTACTGGCACACACAGCATCTGGTCAGAGTTCTTGGTCTTGACATAACTGAAAACACTCACCTCTCGATGAAGAGGCATGAACTCGTCCCTCAGTTCTGTAAGCACGTCCCCGTCCTCTTCATCCATTGCATCGCCTCCGTTCTCCACATCCCCAAAGTTCAGCACCCTGTTCACTGAGGGTGACGGCGTGTCTCCAGCTTTTCCTGAGTACCTCCCGGCCTTCCTGCCCAGAACCGGAATCCTACTCCCTGATGGTGAATTGACCGGCTTCCCTTCAATACTCCTCAGCCCCTTCAGCACAAAGTTGGCTGACTGAACATCTGGGGAGTCAAACGGATCGTTGCCCTCAAGAGAGTCCAGAGACTGAATGGACTCGGTGCGGGAAGACGCTTGTAAGGAGAGACAGGACCCCACCAGTGAAGTTGGACTGGAGCAGCTAGATGCCACCCTCTGCCAGTGGAGGGGCATGCTCTGGGATTTATCCCGTGATAATGCCAAAGGAGAAAAAGGTTGAAAAGGCAAGCGGCGAGGAACCCCACAAACAGACTCATAATCAGAGTCGGACACCCGTAAGGAATCACAGCCTTCACACCCTTTGCCCTTCCTGCATCTTTTACCCGTTCTTATGAAATATGGACACGTGTCCCACTTCTCTGACCAGAACTCGTACTCGGAGAGAGCCATATTATCTCTGAGCATCTCTCTGTAGCCCTCCTTCTCTGCCTCTCCATCCTCCTCGCTGGTGCTGCCCCTGCTCTGAAGGTCCCGTGGGTGCCTCTGGTGGTAGTTTTGGCGCACCCACTGTCTGATCTTGTCCCTCTCCTGCGTCAGCTTCTGCAGCCTCTCGGACGAAAGCACCTTCACCCTAGCTATGACTGTGTCGAACTTGAATACCCGCTCGAGGACGCACACGCATTTGCCACAAACAAACTCCCCCTGCCCACTGCCCCGTGGTACGGACTGCCCCAGTATGTGGGTCAGCACTGAGAGCAGATCCATTCCTTTGGATGAGGAGCTCAGGGATAACTGGGACTTGGAGAGAGACACTGAGGAACTCAGAGATAATGTGCTACCTATGAGGAGTAAAAAAAAAAGAAAAAAACATATTTATACTCTTAAAAGGCATGAAGTATGTGAGCAAAATTTTTATTTCTTTATGGTTCAAACTCACCCCAGGGGCTGCTCTGTGAGGACTGGGACAGGCTTCCTCCTCTCAGGGATCCTGTCGGTGTCTGAGGCTGACCAGTCTTCTTATTTTGTCCCCCAAACAGCCACCGCCTTTGGTTTCCCTGAAGAACTCCACCACAAACTCGGCACAAGTCATTTTTACCTCTGGAGGACATCGTGGACAGAAGGCTGATACTGTCCCCCTTGTTGTCCGGTAGATGATGTAGATGTCTCTGTGGATTTAAACAGAAAAAACAAGTGCACATTTATAGCAGTGGCTCCCAAACTGGTTAGGAGGGGGTCACAAGATGATTACCAGAGTAAGGCTCTGTTGAACCAACAAAGATTCATTTTTGAACACAGTTAAATTATGTTTTAACATTAAATTATGTTGAACCAAACCAGTTTAAAATGAAGTAAGATTACATTTAAACCTGTCTTTAAACCTGAGTTTAATTCTTACTCTTAGGACTAAGAGAAGTGGGGAGCCTACCAGTAAAGGGTTGGGAACCACTCACCTAGATTAAGTTAAATTCTGTTGCACCAAGACTTTGATTTAAACTTCAATTTAAACAGTGATCCCATACTAACTTTAAGCTTACACGTGAGGAGATTTAACTTTTAAATGGTACACGAAAAGGGCTCGACTAGACAAAAGACAAAGTAAAAGATGGTGTAAAAGATGTAACAAGACAAATAACAACATAAAAGATGTATTAAGATGAAAAGGACTTAAGGTGTAACAAGACAAAGCATGTAAAAGGCTTGACAAAACAAAAATTACGTAAAAGACGTAAGAAGATGTAAAAGACTTAAAAGACATAACAGGATAAACAAGATGTAACAAGGCAAAAAACATAAAAGATGTAATAAGACAAAAAAAGACATAAAAGATGTAACAAGACAAGCCACATTGTCAAGCCAACAAGACAAAAATTATGTAAAAGACGTAACAAGGTGTTAAGAACGTAACAAGAGATAAACAACTTAACATTGTAAAAAACATAAGATAAAACAGAGAATCTGCCTGACTGCAGAGAAAAGGTGAGGTTCAGGTAGCTCTGCACAGAAACAGCTGATAGAGGAAGACTTTTTACTTTTATACTTTGAGTACATCTCAGAGCCTGAACCATTTCACTTTTACCTGAGGGCAGAAGTTGAATCAGTACCTTCTTTTTTCATACAAGTATCTTCACCTTGAGTAAAGACTGTATGTACTTTTGCTACCTCTGCTTGTGATTTTGTCTTATCGTGGATGTTTTGGCCGGTTTGCTGCTGCTCACAGCTGCTGTGTGTTTACAGGAGCTTCCCACAGGGCGGGACACGTCGACCTTGAGCCACGCTGACAGTGAATTCAGTCAGACTGCCCATGAATGAAACTTTCTCCTCAACAGTCAGACTCTCCGTGAACCTTTCGCTCCTCACAGGACGTCCGAAAACGTTTCTAAATCATATGAGGCATCCTTGAACCACTTTAACCCCTTTAAGAAGAAGTAAGAGCATTTCGGCACATTGATTGAACACCATAATGTGATATATGTATATGGAAACTATGAATTAGAACCATAAACCAGGGTTTAGCTGTTTGAAGATAACAATTTAAGGCAACAATCCTTTTCCAGGAAGCATGCGACGTGTTTCCAAAGGGAAACTCCTCATGATCCAGTGGAAAATAGTTGAACTGTCGTCTATCTGATTCTATTTAAAGCAAATGAGGTGCAGCGATTCACTGTAAAAGTAACGTCAGTCTGTGAAAGTGGAGCTTCAGTGTTTCAATATGCAAACAAGAATATCCCTCACCGCCCTCTGCTCTGTTCGGCTCAGTCCGGTTTTTAACGCAGGTTTCAAACGCGCACTCACAGCCTTTAAATCAAGTATTTCCCAGGTCTGACCTTTGAGTCCTCCGGGCTTCGCGCTCGTTAAAGTCCGTCAAACGACGCAGAAGTCCTCATGGTCGTCTCATAATGAATGGAGCGAAGTCGCACGCAGTTTTTTAACAGAGAAATCTCCGCCGGGAACTGAGCTGGAGCCGCGTTGCAACACACCGGAGAGGAGGAGAGGTGGGTGTCACCTTGCTGACGTCATCGGTCATACCTGAGCAGCGCCGGAGAGGGAGGAGGTCCAAATATAAAAAAAAAAAAAAAAGGAGAGGGAGGAGGTCCGCCGACACCAGCTGAGGTGTATGGAGGACCACACGTGTCACGGAAATACTATCAAAGGGTTTTATTAGCCTAATTAATAACTAATTGTACACTAAAAATAGGCGAATTTGTTTACAAAATAATCCATTCAGCTATAAATAAATAGACTAAATCCCAGTGTAATTCATAATTTGATTTAATGTCACAGAAATAGTAATAAAGCAATTCATGAACTAATTACTGATTTTTCAACAATAATAGACGTTAATAATTTTGTTTACGCTTTATAGATACATAAAATTCCAAAGTTTAGATTATTAAATTAAAATCTGTATTCTTAATTAATTCTTTTGTGAATCCAGTTATTTATTTCTCTTTTGCATTTTCCAATATATTTTTACTTTCACTTATTTATTTGATCATTCTATTTGTTTAGTTTTATATTATTATTATTATTATTATTAGTAGTAGTAGTAGTAGTAGTAGTAGTAGTAGTAGTTGTAGTAGTATTGTTAATATTACATTTGAATGGGAAATAAAAGGATGAATTTACAAAAAAAAGTAAACGAGTTTGATCAGAGTCCAGACCTGAATACATCTGTATGACAATATTCAGTCATAGTCACAGTGCCACCTAGTGACAAGAGGAAATTACATGTTTTATATCGTGATGTGCTGCTCCAATGTGCTGTGTTGAACAAATCAAATGTTGTCAGGTAAGTCATGATAGATAGATATTGATATTACTGCAAAATGAAGACATCCTTACTGTATAATATGTATACAGTCAGTTTCTATATACTTATAACTGGCAGGAGAATTTTACAGTAAATACATTATTACTGTAAATCTCATTACAGTCATTTTTAGTGAGTTTTTCTCCTTTTACTTTAGTAGTTTTCCCAGGTGTTATTAAGGCTCTGGACCACACCCTCATGTGTATTTACAGCCTTTGTTCAGTCTCAACAAGACAGACTTCATCATACTCTAATATCCAGTGTCAATCGTTTTGAGCCATTTACTTACAAAAAAGAAAAATGTTTCTTTACTCCTCTCCGACAGTAAACTGAATATTTTTGAATCGTGGACAAAAGAAGACATTTGAGGACATCATCTTGAGCCTTGATCAACATTTTTCAACATTTTCTGACATTTAATGGACAATATATCCTCCTCTTTCATCCTGTTACAGTTACCTACTACTTGAACTTTCACTGTTATTTGCTCATTAAACACTTGCTGGATGTTTTCCAGATAAAAAGCCAATACTACAGAGAAACTTCTCATATATACTGTTACAGGTTGTTGCCTTAGATGACAACAAGGTGGTGCAAGAGTTCTTCACAGAGTTGATCATCTGGTTTTGAACACTGTGAGGAAACAGCTCTTTCTAATGTTTCAAATGTTCAGTGATTATTAATGTGCTTTTACTTTCATGTAACAGTCTGCTGATGTTGATATAGAGTGTAATTAGGGAAATAAGTCATAATTTGGTTTATTTAAAGCAACAAATATAACATGGGCAAAAGTAACATTGTAACAAACAGAACATGTTTAAAGGAAACATAAAGCTTAAAAGATTAAATAAGAGACTGTTCTTTTTCCAGTGTTTTTATTAGTACTAATATTAGTAGTATTCCTTGGCAATCTGTCTTCACATGCATGAAAATAAACCAAACTTTGCACATAGATCCAGTCCTATGCCAAACTTCCAGAACTGGCTGTGTAGGCCAATAGTCCTGAAGGTGGTGCTACAGCATACTTTAAAACTTTCATAATTCACAGCAAATCATCCGCACGTGCTGCAACTTTTTACACCAAAGTGTGGCCTAGTTGAGCAGAAACTCTCACGTGCTTTGAGCTGGCAGGAATTTTGAAGTCCATTGCTCTTTTTTTCCAAAATCTGTAAATCTAATTAAATCTCTCTCTTCTCACATTTGCTCAGTTGACACCAAACTTGCTCCACTGCATATTAAGATAGTTCTCCACAAACGATCCAGCAGGATTTAGATTTATTACGTTTCAGAGTTGTATCAAGTATTCAAGTCTTGGGTGATGTAAAAGTAATGTGCTAATGTTTACTAAAGCATCGTGCTTTGGCGATTACAGACAAATGATTTCAGATATTTTTAATTTTAGAAGGTTTAAATAATTATTGGTTTCGACAGTTGTGCTGATGAACCCTCGTGTATTTGTTATTTTTCTCCCCTTTTTCCATTTCCTCCTTTTCATTTTCCATTTCCACAATTTTAAGTTATCACAGTAAGTGACCTAAATATATATAATCCTCTCCACCTCAAGAGTGTTAACAAGGTCATCAAGTCACATTTTACCCTTTGGAAAGTCTTAACCTGTCCATAACATGAACAAACATTTCTAAGGTGACATAGGGCAATAGTTAATAAGTTGTCTGTGAGCAGATGTAAGGTTATCGAATCTCTCTTTGGTATTAAAATAGTAATAGTTAATAGGTTGCAGCTTAGGCTTTCATTGTGGTATTGTTGTTTTTATTTCAGTAAAATATCTGAGCACTTCTTCCACAGCTGCCTATAAATTCATCCATTAAGGCAAAAAACAAATTGTTCTGAACACCTAAAGACCAAAACGTCTTTAATTTTTCTAATGTTCTGACATTTATTCAACACCCTGCAAAGTTTGAGCTTAGGTTAATCAGTATCCACAGTGTATCTTTCTATATCACGGTCAACAAAACAACACGAGAGAGCAGTAAATATGACTTATTTTCAGATCTTTGCTTGCTGCTTCAGTGGCTGCGAGGTCAGACGGGCTCAGTGCCAGTTTGTTGGTTTGAACACTACTGAAGGACTCACCATGTCTAAAGTTCTCATTTTAATATTTACAGAACAGAAGTTCCACTGCACTTTATCAAAGCAGCATGTCGATACTCATGCCTCACAGAGAACAAGGCTTTAATACAGTTTTATTATAGTGAGCTCTATATCAATGGGCTGTTAACACAAAGTAGTCCCTTATCTTTTAACTGTTGTCTAAAAGGAAGCCTGCATTTGTCTTTAATTTATGATCAGGTCAATATCAAAAGACATTTTAAACAGGGTCAATAAAACATCTACTAGTCATAACTGACAATTACAATAAAAAAAAGTTGTGTTGTGCCCTTTAAGGCTCATGGAAAGGTTTATGTGAGAATGACAAACATCTACTCATAATGAATAAACATTTGAATCTTGCTTCTACTTGCTCCATATTTCTCAACCTGGTTTTACAGTAGCTGCTACCAGAATGCACAATACTGTATGTGTGTGGAAAAAAAAAAAAAAAACTAAAATCAGAGAATCAGTGTTTATGTTACAGTTGCTCCCACTCAAGAATAGAAGTATATATGAGAACAGAAATAGAAACCTGACCATGTAAACATATGTAACAAATGTGCATTATACTACTATGTACAAAAAATAGAAATAAAGGATATGTAAAAACATGTAAACAACAATATATACAGTGGAACACAGAAACAGTATAAAACAACAATAATGCTGAAGATGGGGGATAAGTGTGTTAGGATGCAGGAGCGTTATAAATAAGAGAATAGGTTGGTTTACATTTACAGTATAAATAAATAAATGCAGTGTGTTGCACTATTGAATTATTATTAAACAGTTGAATTATTGCACAAATTGCCATATTGCGAGATCAGTATTGCACAGATGAAGGTTGCAATGAAATATAAATAATAATTAGCTTCTGTTGAGTTGAATATATAAATAAGTAGCTTCTGACAGTGTTGAAATAAGTCCAGGATCAATCTGTTCACTCTGTGTCAGACGCTCGGAGGGAGGAGTTATACAGTTTGATGGCTGGAGGCAGGAATGACTTCCTGTAGCGCTCCGTGTTGCATCTTGGGAGAATCTGTTTCATACTGAAGGAAAAAAAGTCGCAAAATACACTTCACAAGTAAACATACTTCTTTATGCAAAAATGTAACATTTGTGATATATTTATTATAAGAAGTTTATTCATGATTCATTGCTGTCAAAGCAGCATCTGACTGTTGTCAAAGTAGAGCTCATTTTAATACATCAGGCTCAGCCTAAGACAACAAGGGGCCCTGAGCAAGATTTTCTCTGGGGGCCCTCCTCTTCCAAGAACTATGAAAAAACTATATACAACCATATACTGTATATAAGCTATTTTGGCTATAATCATTGCACACACACACATCTGTAATAAACATGTCTTTATTCAATAGATTAATTAATAATTTTGCCCTCAGACTGTAAATCAGAGGTCTGAGCAACATCTTCATTTACACAAGTTTCTGGAAAAAGAATTACTTTAAAAAGTCATTGTTAAATTTCACAAAAATAGTTTTAAAAACGTTTATTGGTAGATCATTGCTTCCTAGGCAGCGTCTGAATGTTGTCCAGGTAGAGCTCATTTTAATTTCAACTGTGATGAAATATAATGTAAGAGTGACTGTGTAATGATACTGTGCAATGATAAACACCTTCTCTCTGCAAGAATTAAACACCTCCTCATGTGTCTCTGTTAAAGTATCTTGTTTGCATTGATCTGCAAGGTGAGGACGGCGAGCATGTACAGGCAGGGGATAAGAGAGCAGCAATGAAAGTCTTTAATTTTCAGTTTTCTGACATTAACACCCTGCAAAGTATGAGCTTAGGTTAATCAGTATCCACAGTGTATCTTTCTATATCACGGTCAACAAAACAACACGAGAGAGCAGTAAATATGACTTATTTTCAGATCTTTGCTTGCTGCTTCAGTGGCTGCGAGGTCAGACGGGCTCAGTGCCAGTTTGTTGGTTTGAACACTACTGAAGGACTCACCATGTCTAAAGTTCTCATTTTAATATTTACAGAACAGAAGTTCCACTGCACTTTATCAAAGCAGCATGTCGATACTCACGCCTCACAGAGAACAAGGCTTTAATACAGTTTTATTATAGTGAGCTCTATATCAATGGGCTGTTAACACAAAGTAGTCCCTTATTTTTTAACTGTTGTCTAAAAGGAAGCCTGCATTTGTCTTTAATTTATGATCACGTCCATATCAAAAGACATTTATAGTAAAACATCTACCAGTCATAACTGACCTCGCCCTTTAAGGCTCATGGAAAGGTTTTTGTGAGAATGACAAATATCTACTCATGGTGAATAAATATTTGAATCTTCTCTTGGCATCCTGATGTTTTTAGAATTAATTTAAAAGGCAAAGTCCCTCTGGTTCAACAGTAGCTGCTACCAGCATTTCACTGTATATGCTCCAACTTCAACATCATTTAAAAACAGACTAAAAGGTTTGTTAGCTTTGGTTTTCTTGGGTTCATGTTTGTCTTTTAAGTTGAAGGGGGATGATGATGATGATGATGATGATGATGATGATGGTTACTGTATTTTCTCTTCTGTTCTCCCCCAAAAAAGTAAGCCAGAATGTGTAAAAGTCTAAATGATACAGATATGTTCATTTTCAGCTATAAATGATAATTTGTTTGGAAGGAAAGCTGCTCACTACAACTTTGTTCGAACACAGAACAAAATGCCATCAGAAAGAGGACTTGGAGCTGTAAGGAGGGGAGGAGGAGGAGGAGGAGGAGGAAGGAGATGCCACAGCATCCAGACCCTCGACCCAGAGACAGAGTTGACTGGCAGACAAGGAGCATCCAGGTTGTACTTGAGACCAAACTTAACTCAGTGTGTACATGTTCAGAACCATAATACACAAGAGGAATGAACAAGCCTTCAACCATCTTTCAGCTGTGTACTCTTTATTAAATTTACTTTTATTAAGGCACATTTACATTTTATTTCACTGAATTTAGAACTATATTACAATAGTAATATCTGTGTTTATTGAAAGTAGAAATACATGGCATTGAAGCAAGAAATTCATTGTTAGCCTCACAAGAATAACAAAATTTGGTGAACAAGAAGATCTAAGTTGGCAGAACTCTTGTCTAAACTTGTAAACCCAAGTAAAGTCAACAACAGTAGACAAAAGTTAATAAAAGTAAAGTTTTAGTAGCTAATATGCTGATGCTAACCAGCTGTAATGTTTTGTGACTCCCTAAAAACTTGGTATTGCACCCAGGGGCAGTGCTTTATGTCCTGCGCCGATTGCACATCACACTGGCTTGTCGTGTGACTTTTTGGATAAACTAGCAAAACCGTGGTCTGGAACCAACGTTTATTAACCAAATTTTTGCTTTCATACCAAAATTAAACATACAAGAGAGCTCACACCTGATTGTAACTTCTATCAGAGATGATTTTTTTTTTTTTTTTTTGTGATCACTGATTTACACTCAGAGTAGAATAGACATTCCTTCAAATTGACTTGGATTGATTGCAAAATTACTTTTACCTGACTGTTAAAAACAAGTTGTCCATTATAATGTTACACCAAAAACATGCACAACTAAACGCAAATATATCAATGTTTAGATGCACTGAATGATGGTCACAGAGCTCGCTGAAGCGTGCACTCCTGCAAATCACACCCATTCAGGGGAAATAACGAGATTTCAGGGAGTCCCATCATGTTTGCTATACACGCCATCTTAGTTTAGCACTGTTTTCATATGAGCCACTTCTCCATGCAGCTCATGAACACCGCAAAGTTGGAGTGCCACTCAACGTGCTCCACTCCAGAGAGAACACACACCGTCACGTCCCCGCGAGTGTCCAGCGTCTTCAGTCCAAACATATCGTTCTTGTAAAACTTTGAGTGGGAGAGAAAAAGAGAAGGACAGGTTATTACAAACAAAGAGGAGGGAGAAAGAAAGTAAAAATGAATGTTTTCCAGTGAACATAGAGGTGATAATATAATTTACTCTATGTGTAGGGTTTGACAGAGTTTCAGTGAAATATGCACATTAGTTTTAAACTTACCTCCTGGTTCCTCATTTCTACAACATTTTCGTTGCTGTCATAGAATCCAAAGAGGCTGTGTGGAAAAGAGGAAACAGTCAGTCCACATAAAGAGGACTCGAAGCATTTGTTGCTTTTTTTTTATTGCTTAAATCAGGAACTATGATGTGTACTTTAATATTCATTATCCTGTTTGCTTCTGCTTTAAAATAAAAGATTAAACTGGAAACTCCTGCATGTGCTCATCTGTCCACTGAGTTGATAAAGTCCTTAAACCAGAGTGTCCGAAGTTCCTAAATATGACCCCTAACATTAGCTACGCAGACCAGTTGCTAACGTTAGCTAGCTACACAGAACAACAACACTTGTCACAGACTGTCACAGGTTGATTAAATGAAAGAGGATCAGCAGTGTGCATGTGAATATTAAAACTCTGATGACAGTGAAACCTGGACTGCCACGGTGTGATCACGCCGTCATCTGGTCCTCCAATCAGCACAAGCTTCTTGATGCGCAGGAAGTTTCCCCTCCACGCTGAGGAGGTGAAATGTAGAAATGCATGATTTTTTTCTTTTATAATGTTCATTTTTTAGAGTACATAATGACTTTCAGAGTAATTAATTTCCATTACCTTTCATGTTGTCATGAGGTCTTTCACCATTAAGCAACGGCAGAAAGTTGTTCTTCTCCAGGTAGCGGGCTCTATGGTGAGGGTCTGCAGAGAAAACATATATGGCTGTAGTATCTTTAACAGGGAGAATGTAAAGCAATGATGTGCAGGTTCTCCTCAGGTTGTTAATATCTTTCGCTTTTCAAACCTCCGTCCTCATTCTCACCGTTCCAGTAGCTGCAAATAGACACTTTCTGTCCCAGTTTGGTGTAGCAAATACGATACACCGTCTGCTTGATGTGTTTAGGAAATAACGACCTCAGGCAGTCTGTTTCTGTGGAGTAAGATGGTGAGAAATCAAGTATTTTGCAAATTAGGGTCTATTACAAATACAATAGTGTGAGATAATTTACCAAAACTTTTAAAATATCAATATCAGAGTCCTAAAATGTCATGATTCCGTTAAGCACAAGGGTTATCTAAGATTAAAATATGATCTAAAGCTCTCTGACCTCCATATTGTCCAGCCAGCGGTGATGACAGAGAAATGAAGGTGTGCACATTGTGGTTTGGCATCGTGGAGAGAAGTGCTCGACAAAGTAGGCCACCTTAGAAAAAAAAAAGGAGAGAACAAAAGAGTCACAACATCAAGAGAGATCAGACAAATCAACACCTACTAAATTATCTGGGGCTATATTCACAAAGTTTGCTTGTAGAAAGAGTTGCAGAAAATTCCTAAAATTATGACATCTTCTAAGAATTTTTCCTCAAAGTTAAGAGTAGAGAGTTTTTGTTATTGTTACATCCTTAGTACGTATGTTTAAAAAGTGTATACTGTGTGTAAATGGGAGAGAGGACCTTGTGAATAGCACAGGAGGTGGACACCATCAGGAGCCGTCTTCATAATGGAGTCGATGGCCTTCCTGAAGCCTTGGACCTGCTTCCATATTGACCTCAGACTGAACACGTAGTTATACATGTTAATCACCTTCACCTCAGTGCCTGGATGCACCTGGGAATAACATTTTTAAAAAAGGAAGTGAGTGACAGAGGAGCAACAGATTAACTGAACAACTGTAGTTCTGATTAAATCAACTGGCAACAAACTATCAGCCAGAGGACTGATAAAGTTATCTGCCACCTCAGTCAGATGTGGGCTCGTTCCTCCAAAACAAAGCTGGTCTTGAGGAATAGAAAATGACAGGTCAGCAGAAATTATTACCTTGAAACCGCTCGCTGTTTTTCACTTCCCTTGATATCTGACTGCTTTTAAATAAACTGCTGAGGGTTAAGGGTTGGTACACACTAAGAAAAACCACAAAGCAATTTAGTGGAATCTTTAAACTTTAAACTTTTTAGCTTAAAAATAGCTTTGTTCAAGTTAATTAAACTAAATCACTTCGCTAAATTAAGTTTCTAAAGAAACATGCATCAGCATATTAGCAGACTTCCCAGCATGCACTGTGTTTTTATAATTTGTAGAAAACATATAATGAAAACATCTAATACACTTGAAAATCAGTCATGGTTGTGTGTTTTCACAATGATGATAACAATTAATAAATTTACTATTTATTTATTTATTTACTATTTATTTCACATGTTGTCTTTGTGCCAATGCTGGAAAAAGTAGCTCCAACAGGAGCAGCTACAGCTGGAAGTTCTTTCAAATGGGGGAATTAAACTGAGAAAATGTGAAAGGAAATCATATTTGAAATGTTTGTCCACACAACGGAGCAGCTGACGGTTCAACTCTATATTTTAAGATAAGTGAACATGTTTTCTCAAGTCTATTTTACTGGAAATATTTATTTGTTTTTTAAATAATTATTTTTATAGTGCAGATTATTTTGACCTGTATTCAGTTACTAAATGCAAAGTACATGGCAAATTTACATAATCCACTAGATTACAAAAAAGTAATCCAATCTGAATACTTTTGGATTACTTCAAAAGCAATCACTGAAAACACTGTATTGTACAGAATAGAATAGAACAGAAAATACTTTGCCAACCATGGCAAATGGCAGAAAATTGCTTACATGTGCAGAAAAACTGGTAAAATTGGTATCACAACCAAACAAAGCATTAAAAATACATTTACAGAGAGACACAATAGAAGCCACAACAGAAAGAGCCACAGCTTATTGATTAAGATATTTTATGGCAACAGGATTAAATTATTTTCTGTCGATATTTTTCCTTGCAAAGGGGACTCTGTGCCTTTGAGACCAGCAGCAGCTCAAAGTATTGATTTAGAGGATGGCTGATTTTGCTACTTAGGCGTTGGACAGCTGGGTTTGTTTGCAGCCTGTAATTGTACTGCCCAGTTGAACTACTCTGGAAAGCTTTGTCTTGCTTTTGACACTTAAGTGCTCAAACCAGGACAGAATATTAAAAGTGAGTATATGTTGAATTAGAGATTGGTATACTTGAAGTGCACTGGCTGACAAATTTCCTTAGTTAATGCAACAAGAAGAGTCTTTGCTCTACGATTCATATGATCTGTAAAGGTAAAATACTGGTCTAACAGTCCTCACAGGTATGTGAAGGAGCTCACTGGCTCCACCTCATGGCCCTTAACTGTCATAGGTTCAAATAGAGCTTTGGACATCAAACCACTTAATTACTTCTGTAACACAGTTAAAATACACATTTAATGAAGTATGTTCATTTTATTCTACTTTCTATTTTTACTCCACCATATGTCAAAGGGAAGTATTGTAGTTTTAACCCCACTACTATTATCAATAACATTAGTTTCTAATTACTTTGCAGTTTCAGATTATTAATACAAAATATATTTAAAAAATAAATTAATTTCCATTATTAAAGATTACTGTGCAATACCCAGTAATCAGTTGAAATCCCAATTTACCAGCTGTAACACTGAAGTGATACTAATTGTTTTAACTTTAAAAGGTTAGTGTCTAGGCTGCCTTAAAATTTCAAGCTGACTGGATTTCAAAAGACAAGTTGAGGTAATTTTGCAATGATTCAAAACAAACAAATGTTTAAACTTGATATGAATGCAGTTGTAATTGAGATAACTTGTTCAATAAGCTTGAGATATTAAGTTGAACAAACAACTGTGAAACTGCTCCCAGTGAATTCATCATGGCTCACAGTTTTTTCATTATTGTGAAAACAAGGAACTTCACATATCTTAAAGTGTATTAGAGACGAACAGAAAGGTTTCATCAGATATATTTTCTTCGAGCCATAATAAAGAAGGATCTCAGGAGAGTTTTAACTCTCAAACAATGCATGCTGGGAAGTCTGCTAATATCCTGATCATGTTTCTTTAGAAACTTTACGTAATGAGTTGATTGAACTCATGTTTATAAGTTCTAAAAGTGTCTGAAAAAGATTTAATTAACTTGAAAAAATAAAACATGTTTACAAGTTAATGAGGAGAGATTAGTTGATGTTACCAGATTCCTGTGCATAATGAGTACTTTTACTTTTGTTACTTTAAGTATCTTTTGATGCCGATATTTTCCTCTTTTGTAACATTTGTGGTCTTATCATTTTCACTTCAGTAAAAGATCTTCCTCCACCACTGATTTCTTTTGGTTACAGCTTGACAGACAAACTTTACAAGTTTCTCTCCACATTAAGCACTTTTCCCCCTCAACATACTTGCACACGTTCATCTTAGAAGTGTCCTACCTTGTTTATGTAACCAGACAAAGTTTTGAAATGTTTTGGTCCCTCAAACAGGCCGTGCACGATGATGACAGGCTTGTACCCGTCAATGCAAACCCAGGTCAGCATCAGCAGCAGCAGCACTGATGATCCTCGGATGATCTGCGGAGTCTTCATCTCTCTGCCTGTCACTTTTTGCTTTGACTCAGAGAGCATGTGAACACTTCACTCCTGATCACTGCAACTGAAGTAGTGAGTCGTTGGTGGAGTTTATCACACATCCCTTTGGTTTATAGCATTACCATCCCACCTACTCACCAGCTTTTACAACGGCATTAAACTTTACGGCATCAGCGTAAATATAAATGTTTTATTACCTGGTAATTTAACATTTTGTATGGAAGCCAGTATATTATAAAAATATCTCCACGGTAAACCATAATTACGACACAATGAAATTAAAATTATGCAATATAAATTATGACTTACACTTATTACATAGTTTTTACTTGATTTTGTAATCTCATTATTATGACTTTTGTAATAATTTTGACTTTTTATTTCAGAAGTATGACTTTTTACCTTTAATCTTTTAATTATCACTTTTATCTAATAATTGTGACTTTAAATCTCATAATTAGGGGTTTTGAGCTCATAATAATACATTTTTACTTCATAATTAATATTTTTTCAAAAAAATATTGGCTTTTAAATCACAATTATGACTTTTATCTCATTATTATAACTTTTTGTCATAATTATACTTATATCTCATAATTTTCATGATTATGTCATTATTATAGCTTTTTTAAAATCTCATAATTATGACCTTAAAGATCATAAATTTGGCTTTTAAAATATAAAAGTATCTGTACTGTTTTAAAAGAATCGTTTCAGCACCGGTATTGGATAAAACCCAAACGATACCCAACCCTAAGAGTGACACGGACATAAGTGCACAGGGCAACTTTATGAAGTTGTAACTCTCCACCAGTACTGACTGGGAAGTTGTCTGGACTGTCCTCAGGTGCTGGGACACACAGCAGCACACGGGGCTGCAGCAAAGTCCCTTGAGGATTTGACACAGTGGAGGACAAGCACTTTTGGGGGTCAGAGGTCAAAGTGAACACAGTGACCCCATCGGCCGTAGCCATGGTGACAGAAATCCTCCCTGCTCCTGTAGACTGAAAGAGACAACAGGGTATATATATGTTTGAGACTGGAGTGCAGCTCACTCTGCAGCACTCCGCTCGGTGCTGCCACCCGGTGGTCTGAAGCTGTACTGCATTAACTGAGCCCTAAAATTCATTCTTCACCTTGAAATCCATTTGACAGACAAAAAATAAATAAACTTGACTCCGAAGATAGCTGGATAAAAGCGGTTTGGGTAAATGTTGCAATAGTTGCAACAGTAATATTGTCCTACATGAGTATGTTGGTAATATATCTTCCAGTCAGAAAACATGGTATAGAAGAACTGAGCCTAAACAATATGTTTAATTGGTTAAGGGTGTTGAAAGAAACTGTCCTGATTAATAGAATTTAGTTTTTTTCCTGTTGCTTTTGTTATTTACATTTTAAATTATTTTAGTGATTTTACTTTAATTCTTCCTCTGGAGTCTATAATCAGAACTGTGTCCATGGTCTTCTAGACTTATCTTTTATTTATTTTGATTGACCAACGAGAATCAAGCAATTAACAAAGCCATATAATAATAAACAATAAGGAATACCTAAATTTAATTAGGTTATTTTATAAACTGAATCAAACATAGACTAAAGACTTACCTGTTTGTGTGTTTGTGTAGAAGCAAAACCTTAACAGCTGAACTTGACAAAATCTAGCTATCTGGCTTTTTTCTTTTTTTTTTTTTGTAGAAATCCTCTGATCATCATTTGGCTAAATACAAACATGATTTGGAATATTGATTTTAGTTTATATGCTATTCTTACAATCAAAATCAAAGAAAAGGTGACGGCAGGGACACAGAAGTTTAGAGGTCATGAGTCCAAATTTGTCCAGAAACCCCCTGCAATGTATTTTTTATTTAATTTTTCACTTTGTTCATTTAGTTGTTCAGTTATACTTTCTGTAGAACTATGTGTAAGCCATTTTAACGAGGTATATTAACTGAACTTACTAAAAAAAAGAGGCAATTTATTTCTTCTTGCAGAGTATTTTATTTTATTTAAAGCAGGACTGGAGCTGGACTTTAACAACAGATAATTAGAGCTCTGCTGACAAGACATGATACCACAAAAAAACATTTCAAGTGTTATGATGAATTCAGTTTAGAAACTATAGCTCAACAACAGACTTTTTTTTACAACTAGAACAGAAATACAAACAATGAAATATGTAACAGTCAAAAATTTCAATTCCTTGTTTTTTGAAATAGCTTTATATTATAAAATAGTAAAAAGAAAAAAGAACCTTAGTCGATCGTTTGAGAAAAAAACGCATGAACATCTTTTAAAGATACCGACAGTAAGGCAAATTACTTGATAGAAAACTCTAACAAAACATTTTTAAAAGCATCAATAGAGAATTGAACTGACAGCAGCATGCAGTACACAGACAGCATTTAGTGCAGATTATTACAAAAATACTAAAATAATAAGTGCAAATATTTTTCAATAACCCTTATAGAAAAAGATCAGAAGTTTGGTAGAGACTGTAGCAGGTAATTTGGTTAATTCATTGACATTGCAGTACATACAGTCAATGGTGTAAAGGCAGAGGATTATAGTAACAGATTATAGTTAAGCAGAGATTTTCATTTAGACTGTAGGGTTAGTGGTGACCTCCTCCAGCAGTGGTTTGTAGAGTTCTGGGTCATCAGGGCTCTAAAGGAGAAAAATAATATCAGAAAAACAAATAAAAAGGAGGTGCGGACAGTCAAATCTTTAAGAATAGCACAAATTCACACATTACATACAATCGTTAACTGTACTGTTTCCAGTGGTGATCATTTTACCACTTTTCTCTTTTGAATTTAGGCACATCCTAAATTTCACAATATTAAGAAAATACGACTTGGCAGCACCCTGCAGGTGCCTCCTCCAGCCTGCTTCCCTGTTCTCCTCCACTGCCTGTCTGTCTCTGACTTAGAGAGACGGCAAAGACTGCTGCTGCAGCAGGTTTGGTGCGAGCTGGGCAGCAGGGGACGGGAGGAGGAAGCACCTCCACCCTGCCTCCATCAGAGACAGACACAGTTATAAACAGCTGCAGCCTGGTGAGAACAGCGAAGCATATGTGCAGCACTGCAACCCACTGGAGACCGAGACCAAGGCAGCCAGCAGGGAATAAAATATATGTATATGAATATTTGAATACTGATTTTGCTGTTCACATACCATGGCATCAAAAAGAGCTTTGACACATTTGGCACAGCCCTAACAGTAAGATATTATTTTGCAGACTCTACCTTGTTTTCTTTCTTCTCACTGCTCCTCAGAGCCTTGATTCCCATGACAGCGGAGCTGATGACAAGGCAGAGCTCCAGCACTGACAGGACAATAAGCACAGCGTTGATGCTTCTCACGATCATCTGGTGGGACCAAAAAGAAACAACAGTGTCATCTTTAAACATATATTTTTGTTTTATTAGATCTTTTTTTCCTTTTTATTCCTGACTTTTACTTCAGACTGGAACTAATCATTAGTTAGAAGTACATTCATTCACCACAGGAATAAAATGGAGACATTATCTTATAGTTATTATCTCATAGTGCAGGACCTTGTGGACAAAAGCAGTGGCGTTACAATTGTAATAACCACAAAGTGTAAAGTTAAAAATAAAATTATCTGAATAAAAAAAACTCCTGCTTCTTTTTTCACCCGACCAGTGTTCTACTCACTGTAACTCTGCCAGGTAAAACATAAACACAGGCCTGTTCAGTCAGATTTCAAAGAGAAAATGACCCAGTAGCAGCCATTAAGATGGTCTCGTTAACTTATGTACTTCATATAAAGTCATCAGTACTAACCTGAAACTGTTTCATAACCGGTTAGATACACCATGTAGTAGCTCTAAGTGTGGTGCCTCAAACTCAACAAGAACAAAATTTCATTATAAAATAGCTGTAAAAATAATTAAAGTTGTCTATTTTCCACTTTCAATTATACAACTTGTATTTTGACTGCTGGGATGATATCTTCCACACTGACCAGAACCAGTGCTTCGCTCTCCAAACATTTCTCCATTATGATCTTCTCCCGAGGAGCCAGAGTTGGTGTAGTGTCCTCCATATAATCGTCTGAATGACACATCCACCACAACCAGATGTTCGCTATATTGATGCTGTAGAGAACGATGCCCGCGATGGCAAAACCAACTCCTGCCAGATTCAGAATCACATTGACGATGACCTAAAACACAAGAGTTGTCAGTTTATGTACAACCAAACACAAAGAACACCAGGCAGTAAACAGCATAAAGGACATTAGTGGAATTAAAAAGTCAAGATCTATATCATCCTTCTACATTTTCCTACAGTGGAAACAACTGAGCGGCTTATAAGAGCCCGTAACTCTGCCAGAGTAACTTCAAGCAAGACACTGAACCTTTACTCTTCCACTTTGCCCTCTCTGATGAAAATACACAAAAATACACACCATGTATTAGACGATGTGGGTGTGTATATTCTTGAAGGATATATGATGTTACATATACCTCATACAAAATTCTCCTCCATTTTTTGTCATGAATTAAAACAAGAGTAAGTGTAGATGATAAGATGACAGACAGCATGAGGATGTTATAAAACTGAACTACTCACCAGACATGGACTGGGGCATTTCTCAGACACTATGCTCATGATGCCGAATAAAACGAACTAGAGAAAAAGAAAAAAAAAATCTTTAAACTTACATTCCTCTACACAAACACTAAAATGATTATATACAGTTGTGATCAAAATGATTCAACCCTGCTGAGAATAAAAAGCTTTACACATTTAAGGTTTTCTGAGGATCTAGAATTTTTTAAAGTTAGTTTGGTTGATATGAGTGACATAATTTTAATGGATAATGAAAATGTGCAAATAGTCTTTCTGGGCAGATGACAAGATATTTAAAGTTCCAAGAGATGTGGTTGGGAGTAAATCTGGCTGGATCTGCTTCTGTTAAATTCTCTTCTTCCCTCTGAGGTTCTTTTTTAGATTAGGCATCCATAACTAAGGGAGACAAACTAGCAACTGGCAAAATTTAGAGGAAAAGGCTCTGAGCCATAGATATAAGCTATTTTATTTTTCCTTTTGGTGTATAGGCTACATATTTTTACAGCAAAAGAAATCTAAGAATCACTTAAGAATTAAAACAATAAAAGAAAATGTTTAAATAAGTACCATTCCATTTCATTTTTTGTAATTGAAGTCACATGGAGCCAGTGGGGAGGGGCAAAGGAGCCGCCGGTTGCAGACCCCTGATGTAGACCAGTGGTTCTCAATCTTTTCAAACTGCGACCACTCCCAGCAGGATCAGGTTCGTTTGTGACCACGCCCCCCACCCACTCAAGACTGATCAGGGATTACTGTATAACATCTAAAAGCTACCACACTCACACAGGAAGACCACTGCTTTGACTCTCACCAACACGTTCGATGAAATCTACTCAAAGGAAAGTGAAATCACTGGCACAGATGATGTAATGTAAAAATCATTTCCCAGCTATTTTATGTTAGAGAACATGGCTGTTTAATTTCTTGAGGCTGTATTTTGCACATTATTGAGTGCTCGTCCCTTATCTTGAATGTCACCAAGGGGCTGTCATTGCTGAGAGCTGTGTCCTTGCTCATTCTATGCCAACATGTGTTTTTTTTTTTTTTTTTTAATTCTCCACAACCATCTTGTAACCCCTAGAAACTATCTTGCAACCCCAAGGTTGTTAACAATGCTGTAAACAACATTCATTTTTACAAAGACTGATTGCTCCATAAAGTGAGACACAGATGTTTAAAGATGCTCTGTTTCCATTGACTGATATGGTGTGCATGAGGATGGGACTTGCTTACCAGTCCTCCTAACCAATAAGGGTACCCATATTCATCCATTTGCCACCCAGAGGCACCACCACAGCAACAGAGGATCACCCCAAGGCCAATGTTGAGCAACCCAACCATTATTTGCAGGGCCTGTGGAGGAGGAAACACAGTATTAATAACAGACATCTGTACAGTATAACTGTAGTTACAATGGATGGTGCACAACATACTGTTATATCGGGCCACATTTTCTCATGTTCTTTAAATGTAATGTTCCTATATCCATCCACAGAACTTTATCTGAAGCTGTGGTAATGTAATGGAAAATTTCTCTTTAAGGCTTTTCAAACTGCATGTAGGCTGCCCTTAAGACAGCTAAGACAACTAAGACAGCTTTCACACTGACACAATCCAAAGTGGGATAAACCCGACTTTAGCATAGATCTGCATTAGTGTGGAAAGGGACTAAAAGATCAAAAAAGCAGATCTGAACTTTCTAAAATGTTCACATCAGTTTTTGCACCAACCATCATTTAACCCTATGAGCTAGTAGAAGTGCAGTGTGCATATATAACCCAGGGCTTAGCTTAACTCTGTGTGTGAAGGGAGCTAAGTCATCCCAGGGTTAATGACAACCCACAGCTAAGAATATGCAGTGTAAAAAACAATTACTGTGACATGTACAGAAGTACACAGAGCAACTTAAAACATGTAAAGTTGTAACTCACCCCCAGTACTGACTGGGAAGTTCTCTGGACCCTCCTCAGGTGCTCAGACACAGAGCAGCACACAGGGCTGTAACAAAGACCCTTGAGTATTTGACATAATGGAGGACAAGCACTCTGGGGGTCAGAGGTCACAGTGAACACAGTGACCCCATCAGTCTTGGCCATGGTCACAGACATCCTGCCTGCTCCTGTAGACTGGATGAGAGAAAAAGAGTATATAAACTTTAAATCTGCGAAATCAGGTTATGGTTGCTTTTGTGGTTTCTTTAACCTTAAACTAAACACTTCCCTCAAAGTATTAAATCCTCATAATTTTTGTAATTTGGGCTGTTAAAATTAATGTACACGACATAGTTTACATTATAGTGCACGAAATAGTGATATAACAATAATAACAATGTGATATAACCTGTCACGTTCAAAAACAGGTAACTTCACGTGTACTGATAGATTGGGGACTGAAAAACAATGCAATTATGAATTATTTCATTAATTAAGTAGTGCTTTTTTTTCAGAGGGCTGACAACTCTATTTTAGTGCAACATGATATGTGCCCTTTCTTTTAATGAAAGTGTGGAATTTATCAATTTATGTAATGGCAATTGAGCTTAAATGGGCCAATTCTGCAGTTTAGTTGCCACCAGAAAACTAAATATAGGTTTATAAAAAGCCCTCATTATAAACAGAGTGTTCAACAGACACTGGTATATTCCAGACAGGAAGGATACATCTGCTATCAATTTCAATAATACTGTAGGAACAGAATGATCCAGCATTCTGAGAGCTGGGATATGACAAGCACTTCTGCTTTGATTGTGATCTGTCTCTTGTGACTCCCCCAAATCGCTGTTTTTGTCTCAGCTTGACGACTGTTCTGTAGTTTGGTCAAATGCAACTAAAAAAGAAGTTTACTAGCTTTTTGTTGTTGTTTGCATTATGGCTCACCCAGCCATTATTACTTTATGTTTTTTTATACTAATAATAGACTCAGTCATACCACCAGACAGATTACACAAGGTCATGCAGTAGTTCCTGCACCGAGAACCAGTGCTATACTGTAAGCGTATTGTTTGTATTGTTGTTTATTGTTTTACAGACCCTACCAGGGGTCCCTGGAAACTTGATTTGTTAGTCATCTGTGCCTTATTTTCTTCTCTAAGAGCTTTCCTTCCAGGTGGAAATTGAGATGTTTTGTTCTATTCTATCTATTTTATTTATATTTTTTGTCATTATCATTGCTGCTGGTATATTTTCCTTAAATATGTTGGGCAAAATATTCTCTGAATGTTGAATTTTGCATATTGTAATATAATGTTATGAGACTGCATATTGTCTTACATCCTATTAAATTACTCACCAACTACCAACCATTTTTTGACGTGTTACAGATTATTTGATAATGAAAATAATCAGTACTTGTGGCCCTGTTTCTATCATTTACATCAATGAGGGTACAGGCTGAGTAGCAAACAAACTTTTCTGTATGACGAGTTCAACCAAACAAACGTCACATCCTCGAAAAATGACCATATAGTTGATTCAACATCAGTTTCAACAAAAACTGACGATTATAACCGCCATGAAGTTATAATTCATTGCATAATTGTTGTGTTAGACAGCATTAGTTTTCAGCTTTTTTTATGAAATAATACCTTAAATTTGACTTAAAGCCACAGCCCTGCAGAAGTGTAAATGTTAGCCAGCTTTCACTCCGCCTCCTCCCTGTCAACAAACACTGGGGTTTAAATGGCACAAATCTCTTTCACACCAACTTCAAAAAAGTTACAAAAAGGTTTAAACAATCAATGTATCTCCAATATAACGTTAATATCGGTCCTGGACCACTGTGGACAATCAACCTGTGGACATATTCACACAGAAAAACGTTGTATTAAGTTCTTTGCGACCTATCAGGCAGTATTATTCAGATTTATTACAGGATATTAAGAAAATACAACATATTTACGTCCTGATGTCTTCCTCTCTCACAGATTGGAGGGTAGTTCACTCAGTAGCACTCAGCTCAGTGCTGCCACCGGTGGTCAGAAACTACACTGCGTTAGCTGAGCCTTGAAGTTTATTCTTCGCCTTAAAAACAGTTTGACACAGGAAAAATGTAACTTGCAACTGAGAAGAGCTAGTAGCATTTTTGTCAAATATTGCATACATTAATACAGTCCTATATCAGCATTAGTATTATTAGTAGTAATATAACTTCCCGCCACAAGCGGCAGCACTGAGCATCGCCTCTGAAGCCCTGCACTAGTTGAGCGAGGAAGACGCCATATTGGATTTTACAGGAGTTGTAACCGCAGAGGAGTAACAGAAATCCTCTGCATTTCATCGGAAGATGCGCTGTTTTCTTGTCTTACACTCGCCTTAAACACTAATTTTCTCTCCTGAAGAATTGCCAATAACTTCACCTATCCTCCAGTGAGTTCGACCCTGAAATATGCATCCATTATGAAAACTGACGAGTCCTCAATGGCTTAAATGTACAGGTTCACTTAGGAAGCAGTACATGACAACATACACAATAAGGGCTGGCTAAATGTAATTATGTTACTTACAAACTGAATGAAACATAGAATAAAGACTCACCTTTTTGTGTATGTTAGAGTAGAAGCAAAAACGATAGTACTCCACCCGTCAAAATACAGCTGACTGAGGGTTTTTGTTGCGCAGTTTGACAGAGGAGGACAGGAACTAATGCCAGTCTGTTCCCAGAAGTACCTCCCTCCATCTGGAAAATATAAACACACTTAACTCTTTGCTGATCATTCAGCGTAACACAAAAATACTGGTGTTTATTTATATGTCGTTTCTTACAACCTAAAAAGCGAGGAAAGGTGACAGGACCATATCCAGATGTTATCAGTCCAGACGACCCCTGTGGCTTTACTTTCCTCTTATTTAACTGTTCACTTAAAATATTTGTAAAAGTTATCTCAATAATGTTATCTAAATGCAATTTACAAAGCTTTCCTGCACTGCCAGAAAAAAAAAGCAAAGTGAAGAAATATTTAATTCCTTTTATTTTAATTTTATTTATATTTTGTGATTGAAAACAGTAAATTATAACTCCATCAGTGTCACACATGTACATGAAAAGGGAGGTTCCCTTTTACTTGCAAACATGCTGTCTGTAAGGCACCTTACTCAATAGTATATCATAACAAGCAGGGATGTTTTTTGAAAAAAATCACCAGGGAATGAAATGGACAGCAGCATATACAATTAAGTGCAAATATTCTTAACCCTTGTAGGAAAAGATCAGAGGTTTGGCAGAGACTGTAGTGGGTAATATGTGTAAATCATTGACATTACAGTGCATACAATCAGTGGTGTAAATGCACAGGATTATAGTGACAGATTAGGCAAATTACTGGCACTGACAGAATAATTCACAAAAGTGAATCTATCAGAGCAAATGAAAACATGAGTTTGACAGATTTGTCTAGTTCCCAGGCTGGTAACAGACAGCGCAAATCAGAGATTTTCATTTAGACTACAGGGTTACTGGTGACCTCCTCCAGCAGTGGTTTGTAGAGTTCTGGGTCATCAGGGCTCTAAGAGAAAAAAAATAATAATATCAGAAAAGCACATAAAAAGGTGTGAACTTTCAAATGTAGCACATATTCACACATTACGTACAATCATGAACTGCACTGTTTCCAGTCAGAATAATTTAATTTACATTTTTGTAACCACAACACAACTTGGCAACAAACTAAATAATGAATATTTATTATTATTATGTATGCCTATCCATACATTTTTAAAGGAATGCACAGGGTTATATTTTCACACCTCGCTGTCAGTAAATATTGTACAGGAAGTATTGGACTACAAGAGTTAAAAGCCAGCAAATGTCGAGTTATGTAAAGTTTTGGATGGGTCGGTTGGGTTCTGTAGGTTTGGTTACATCGATAGCAGAGGGTTGGCGTGGCTTGTGGTGGTGGGTCCCAATGTCATATCTTTTCATGGGGCACAAAATCCCCCCTGTTCCTGGGTGAACAACAGGTCCAGCAGTCAGATTTGATTGTGCAGACTCTACCTTGTCTTCGGTCTTCTCACTGTCGCTCAGATCCTTCATCCCGATGACAGCAGAGCTGATGGCGACACAGAGCTCCAGGACTGACAGGACAATCAGCACACCGTTCATGCCTCTCAGAAACATCTGGTGGGACACAGCAAAACAGCTGTATTTCCAATGCACAGATTTTTTTTTCACACATAAGCATGTTTTATTTTGATAGCTGTAACCAAATGGCACTATTTATGGTCTTTTTATATCTTTGGATTTATGAAGCATCTCATACTGGGTTTGCTGCTGCTGAATGAATACAGCAACTCACAGCAGATCTGTCACTGTGTGACAACAGTGTCTAATACATTAAACTCTCCATTAGGGCTGGGCAATCGATATTGTGATGAAACTAGATATCATCTTAGATTCTGATTATATGGTGTTATTACATGGCTTTCCTAAATACTTGATTCTGATTGGTTAATTACAGCCTTTTAAGTTTTGTTATTTCTTTGTAGTAGACCATTATTATAAGAACAGACCATTGCTATAGACACAGTTCTGATCATAGACTCTGGAGGAACAACAAAATCATTGTTAAATCACTAAAATCATTTTGAAATTAATATTTTGTGCCAAATCAATGTCTGCCTTTTTTTTTAAATGAATTAAAGCAAATTAAATTAGCTTGCACCATCATGCCTTTGTCTTATAATAGCAGTACTCAAAACTGTCAAGCTCCCTCCAGTGGTAGACTGAGAAATCTCCTAAAAGTTCAAAAATGATATCAATTTATTTAAAGGCGAATAATCAGAATACTACAAACTTTGAAGTTCTGGCTTTCCTCTTATTATTATTATTTTATAAATTATTAAAATATCAGCTTGATCAGTTATGAGCTAAACTGTGGTTTCAGTGATCCACTGTCTCTCTGTGAAGGCAGTGTGGCTGACAAGCCAACAAAAAATAATCTTATCAGTGATAAACCTGCCTCCTGCATGAACTGTCTGTAGCTCAATAGGTTTTGCCCACATTACTGTATTTTATCGGTCATAATGGTGGTATTTTGAGAGCCTAATAATTTTGGAAGTGTTAAGCGTTGCAAAAGGTTTGAGAAACACTGATGTAAACAGTTAATCAATGATTTAAATTGTTGGTGATTCTTTTTTAGTTGATGGATAATTAATTCATTGACTGATCATTTTACGACATTTAATTTAGTTCATTCTGATGGTAACAGTGCATGATAACTTTAATGATACTATCTGTAAACTAATTAATGTTGTCTATTTCTCACTCGTCCCTCGTACAACTTGTACTTTGACTGCTGAGATGATATTTTCCACACTCACCAGAGTCAGTTCTCTGCCCTCCAAACATTTCTCCTTCATGAACTTCTCATGAGGAGATAGAGCTGGTTGATTGTATCTGGATCCATACTTATATCTGTTTCCGTAACCATAATCATCATCACACGTCAACCCAATGCTTGTGTCTGGCCTCATGAGGCTGTAGAAGACGATGGCTGTGAGGGCAACAGCACCTCCTGCTAGATTCAGAATCACATGGACGATGACCTAAAACACATGAGTTGTCAGTTTATGTACAACTAAACACATTATTTCACTCTTGTACTCTAATAGTTTTGTATTCCTGCAGTGGAAACAGCTGGGTGGTTGGTATTAATTTTAAGAACCTTGGAGCAAGACACTGAACTTATATTCTCCTCTCTCAAATATGAAAATGAAAATACACACTGGATACACATGCAACAATGTGGGTGTGTATATTGTTGAGGAATATGTGATGTTACAAAGGACAAAATTTTCAGTCTTATCTGTCTTGAAATAAAAAAACAAGAATATGTGACAATAAAATTAAACATAACACGAAGCTATTATAAAACTGAACTACTTACCAGACATAGACTGGGGCGCTTCTCAGACACAATGCTCACGATGCCAAATAAAATAAACTAAAGAAAGGACAAAAAAGCAAAATCTTTAAACTTCCTTTCTTCCACACAAACACTAGAATTTATATACAGCTGTGATCAAAATGATCATAGTAGAAGTTAAGGTTTTCTGAAGATGTGGAATTTGTATAAATGCATCTGTATGCATTGATTGACATCATCAAACTGATCATGAAAATGTGTTACATAATGTTTTTGTAGCAATATTTATTTGCAATACAACCATGTGATAATTATTAAACCCTTATTTATGTATTTATTTTTATTGATATTCACGTTTTTTTCACATGGACTTCAATTTGTGCAAATCCTTTTTAATAAATATATTTTATTTTACAATTTATGCTGAAAGACTAAAAAGTACCTCAATAATCATGAAAGAAATCTGATACCACAAACCTTCAGACAATGAAAGAAAAATAATGAACACACTAAAACCTATAAGAAAATAACTAACAACAAAATAATTAATTAATTAATTAAAAAATGCCATCTTGTGGCTCAAAATTGCACATCAATTCTCCTTGAGAAATGTAAATGTCTCAGTGACTCTGTGGTTAAATGTCTTTGACAGGTTTATATAAAGTACCTACTTTAAGGTGTTGCCCACTTTTCTGTTCAAAACAAGACTATTTAGAAGTATGTAAAAGACCAACACCACACATTCAGCTTCTGTCATCTCCAGTGGGGGAATGTAACTAAGTACATTTACTCAAGTACTTTACCTAAAGCCAGTTTTAAATTTCATCCATGTTATATTACTTTATAGTTGTATTTAACTTTTTTACTCCACTACATTTACCCGACAGGTACAGTTACTTGTTACTGAAATGGGACCATTTTACTGCACAGTGGTTACTTTTACTTTTCATACTGATAATGTTTACATACATAAATTACTTGAGTAAGGTTTTAAATGGGGAGAGACTGTAAACTCAGCAAGGAAAAGGAACATTAAAAATGCTTACCATTCCTCCAAACCAATAAGGAAACCCAATGTATTGCATTTTCAAACAGTGAGAGCTTCCGCTAAATCTACTGCTGCAAAGGATCGCTCCAAGACCGATGTTGAGCAAACCAACCATGATATGCAGAGCCTGTGGAACAGGAAACACAGTATGAACAACAAACACCTGTACAGTGTAACTACAGGATCACATCTGTGGTGCACAACATACTGTTACTGGACAACTGTCTGAGTTTCAAGGTGTTTTCTAAATGAAACTTGACATGAAATGAAAAACAGACATGTGAAGGCAGGTACAGATCTGTGACAGTGTGATGGAAAAACTCTTTTAGATTGACATAAACACAGAGCAACTTCATCATATAAGGTTGTAACTCACCCCCAGTACTGACTGAGAAATTCTCTGGACCCTCCTCAGGTGTTGAGACACAGAGCAGCACACGGGGCTGTAACAAAGACCCTTGAGGATTTGACACAGTGGAGGACAAGCACTTTGGGGGTCAGAGGTCAAAGTGAACACAGTGACCCCATCTGTCCTGGCCATGGTCACAGACATCCTGCCTGCTCCTGTAGACCGAAAGAGACAAAGAGAGCCTTTAAACATTAAGGGCCCTATCTTATATCAGCACAAGTACCACGTTTGCCACATCTGCAAGATAGCAAATGCACTTGACCCTGGTCTGTGCACACATGGCCAAGTTTAAAAATGAAAATGAAAAAAAGAAAGAAAAAAGTAAAAATGAAGGTGTGACCTGGTGCATTTGCTATCTTGTGCTCGGCGCACTGGAATAAAAACCACTTGCGCCTTAGACCAGCTAAAACCTGGTTGAAGTCTGTGGTGCAGTAGGTCTGAATGCACCAGATTGCAACCAGCGCATTTGGCCGAGGCACACACACATCTCCACAATCACAAAACACCTTTCATTTATGTTTGACAGTCGTGTATGTGTATGTGTGTGTCTTTAAAGTGAATCTTACTGATAAGGAAAAAGGAATTATTATTGTAATTGTAAGGCCTAAAAAATCTCAACAGACCTGCAAAGTGTGCATGAGACGGGATCACAGTGGTCAGACTGTCTTTAACAGATCAGTCAGCATGATAGCTGGAGCAGCTGTAGTGTTTGTGTCTGCATGTGTATTGTGATCCAAAAAAACAAGGATTAAAAACATATGATCAAAAACATACAAAAATTAACGACATTATATCTGTCTGTCATCATGACTTACAATAACGCAGCACAATGACAAACGTTTTGTGGAGGAGATAGGCGTCTGTCATTTTGGCCTTTACAGCAACAGATATTTTAATCTATAGTGTTTAAACCACAGAACTGTACAGTAACATCAGGATTCATGATCAATAAAGTTTTTCTATCGGTCGGCACTTCATTCATTCGCTCCCCCTCCCTCCCTCCTCTCTGCAGCTCGTCTCTCCTCCCTCACTGTTGTGATCACTCGGCATGAAGTAAGTAAAGGTCCAGTAGGCAACATTGTTTTTGTATAATTGAAAAATAATTTCATAAAAACCTTTCAGCATATTGTAAATCAGGTTGCAACGGTTGTTGTGACGGTAGACTTAAACCAATCACAGGTCTTTTAAGGCCTGGGGGACATGTGACGTCACATGTGGTGATACTACTAAAATTTCTCAAGGAGCAGTTTTTGGTGTGCGGACCTATTGTTTGATTAAAGCTTACAAAAATTCCCTCAGAGTATTACTGAGATATGGCATTCACATGAATGAGATGACCCGAAAACATAATGCCTCTGAACATTACAAACATAAAGACATAAAAGTTATTTTAAAAATGGGTTTCTAAAGATTTCTGACTCACAAAACACAATTCGACTCATCCGTCCAATAGCATTCAAAATTTGCTGCAAACAAGCTACAGTTCCGGTGATCACACACACAGAAACGCACACACTCACTCACACACAATTTCTTTTTTAAAATCTGTTTCTTTTGAATCCATTTATTTATGTACTTAAAGCCTCTGCAAATCCAAGTCCACTGTAGTCTTCTAACCAAGTAATTCAGGGTGTTATGTTCTTAATAGTAAGCATGTAAAAACTATTTGAAATCAAATTTCATTCAAATTTTAAATATCATCATTTAAGTTTTTGTACATTTTCCTGTCTTGGGTTTGAATTGTGCTCAAGATTTATTATGAAAATTACACAGTTAATTTCTCAAACCAACCATAAAAAATCAGCAATAAATGGTTTAAATGGATGGGTTCACATTGGCAGCACCATAATACATAATAAGGACTGGCTAAAGTTTAATTAGCTAACTTGAAAAATAAAACATAAAATAAAGCCTCACCTTTTTGTTTCTGTTGGACAAGAAGCAAAACCTAAACGATTGTGCTCCACCTGACAAAACCTGTCTGACTGCACAGTTGATGCAGGAAGAGAAGAACAAGTATCATCTTATCTGTTCCCAGAAGTTCCTCCCCCAGGTCGAAACTTAACCCCTTGCTGATCATTCAGGTGAACACAAAGATAATAGTGTGAATACTCAGATTTTTATTTACAGCCTAAAACAATGAAAAGGTGGCAAAGATAAGCAGGGCCGTAACCAGGAGTTTAGAGATCATGAGTCTAAATTGCCCCCATCACAACCCCTGTAGAATTTAAAATTTCTTAGATAACTGTTCAATTACAATATCTGTAAAGATTTATCTCTTCAGTTTTATCTAAATGCAGTTTACAGAGCTTTCCTGCACTGCCAGAAAGATAGTCAAAGTGAAGAAACACTTAATTCCTTTTATTTTAATTTAATTTATATTTTGTGATTTAAAACAGTAAAAAAATATAAATCCATTAGTGTCACACACATGTGCCTACATACATACTCAGGCACTGAGGCACAATACTCAATTGAAATCACCAAAAAATAGTAATTAACCTTGCAGGAAAAGACCAGAAGTTTGGCAGAGGCTGTACTGGATAATTTGTGTAAATCATTGACATTACAGTACATACAATCAGTGGTATAAATGCACAGGATTATAGTAACAGATTAAGCAGATTAGCCTGGTATTGCCAGAATAATTCACAAAAGTGAATCTATCAGAGCACAAATGAAAACATGAGCTTGGCAGATTCATCTGGTTCCCAGGCTGGTAACAAACAGCACAAAGTAGAGATTTTCATTCAGACTGTAGGGTTACTGCTGACCTCCTCCATCAGTGGTTTGTAGTGTTCTGGGTCATCAGGGCTCTACAAGAGAAAAATAATATCAGAAAAGCACATAAAAAGGTGTGAACACTCCAAACCTTTTAATACAGCTTATATTCACACATTACATCCAATCATAAACAGCACTGTTTCCAGTCAGGATAATTTAATTTACATTTTTGTAACTATAACACAACTTGGCAACAAACTACATAAATGATAATCATTTCGATCAAATTTTTCAGCACAAACACTTTTTTTTTTTTTTTGCAGTGAGGGTGTTGGGGGCTCTGGAGGTTTGGTTACAGCCAGAGCCGGTCAGCCCTGTACGCACACTACGCAAGTTGCATAGGGCCCCGCGAGGTACGCTCTCCCTGGTGTCAGTGTTTACAACTTTGATAAGAAGATGAAGCAGAACTAAAGAGACAATGACATGTTGAGAGTGAACAGAGTGAACAGTAACCAGGTAAACTTGTGTTTCCTCCTCTCCATGTTTGATATCATTCATTCACAGTGATGTTAAGTTGATGTTCTTCCCTCTGTCTGTCTGATGTTAGCTGTGCTGCTGTCTGTCTGTCTGTGTCCTGCTCACAGATACATCCAATGCTGCTCTGTGACATTGTGTCTGATAGAAGTGAGAACAAAATAAAACTATTTATCATGTTTGATGAGCACCAACGTGCAGCTGTGTTTATGAACTGGAGCACAGATAAGATCACCGCTTTGCACTTGAACACAAATTCATTTTTGCATGCACACTTTCCCACAGCAGCCTCTGTAGAGACCAGTCTGTCTGTCTGTCTGTCTGTTCAGACTATATATGGACATGATGTTACTCCTCTGAGGTGGAAATATTCAGATCCTTTACTGATGCAAAAGTACTAATATCACACTGTAAAAATACTTCAGTACAAGTTGAAGTCCTGCATTCACAAAACCTTACTGAAATAAAAATATGGAAGTATTATCAGATAAATATACTTAAAGTAAAAGTATTCATGTTGCAGTAAAATGTTCCCTGTCAGTGTTATTATGTCTGATGTTTCTGGATTAATAGTATTGCTTTAATGTTATTGCTGTTTACTGCTGTTTAAACTTAAGCTCATTTTAACTACTTCAGAGACCACTGTTGGCTAGTGTAATCTAAAGCAATGCATCATGGTCTATAAGACCATTTAATGTCTGTAGCATCACCGTCCTGTGAGAACCATGAATCTCTAGAAAGATTGGAACTTGATGTAAATGTACTTAGTTACAATCCACCACAGATTACAAATCCAGACTAATGCAAGATGGGAAAAAATGGACTGACGTTCACTGATGATTGATAAAATATTTAATTTAATTTAAAATCAATTAAATCATCGGATTTTCTATATTGTATATGTTCTAAAATGTATTATTTATGTTAATATCAGTATTCACACATCTCAAGATTCTCCACAAAATATTATATTCAATAAATGTTGGGGGTTTTTTGTATCTCATTCTGTTCTACATGGATCTCATTCTTTGACTGGCAAATGGAGCAAACTGGGCAGGGAGGATTGTAGTGGAAACACTGGGGTGTGACTGTGTGGCAAATGGTTCACATGGCTCTCCGGACAGTTAAGAGGGCCCCTTAGCAGAATTTTGTTAAGGGCCTCATGGAGATCAGAACCGGCTCTGGTTACAGCAATATCACAGGGTGGGCGTAGCTTGTGGTGATGTCTTTTCATGGGGCACAAAATCCCTGTTCCTGGATAAACAACAGTTTTAACAGTCAGATTTGACTGTGGAGACTCTACCTTGTCTTTGGTCTTCTCACTGCTGCACAGAGCCTTGATCCCCATGACAGCAGAGCTGATGACGACACAGAGCTCCAGGACTGACAGGACAATCAGCACACCGTTGACGCCTCTCAGAAGCATCTGGTGGGACACAAAAACAGCTGTATTGCCACTGCAAAGATTTTTATCACATATAAGAACATTTTATTTTGATTGCTGTTACCCAATGACACTATAATATTTAGGGTCACAGGTTTTGATAGCTTGGATCCATGAAGCATCTCATACTGGGTTATCTGCTGCTGAACAAACGGAGCAACGCAGTTCAGTGTGCTTTCCACCTGAACATGATATGGTACTGTAATTATTAAGCTTCTTGTATTGTCACTCTTAGATTAGAGTAGAGGCTTAATTTCCCGGAGAGACACATTGGCTTATAGACAGCTGTCAACTTGAATTTTGACTGCTGAGATGATATTTTCCACACTCACCAGAGTCAGTTCTCTGCCCTCCAAACATTTCTCCTTCATGCGCTTCTCCTGAGGAGATAGAGTTGGTCCATAATCATAGTCGTATCGGTGTCGGTATCTGTAACCATAATCATTATCACAGTCTGGCCCCATAAATATGTCCGCCATCATGATGCTGTAGTAGACGATGGCTGTGATGGCAAAAGCAACTCCTGCCAGGTTCAGAAGCACATTGACGTTGACCTAAAACACAAGAGTTGTCAGTTTATGTAGAACCAAACACGAAAACACACCAGGCAGTAAACAGCATACAGTACATATCATGGGAGCAAGACACTGATCCTATATTCTGCTCTATAAAGGGAAAATACACCCTGGATACACATGAGACAATGTGGGTGTCTATTGTTGAGGGATAATGTGATATTACAAAGTACAAAACTCTCAATTTTATCTGTCTTGAAATAAAGTAAAAAAAAAAAAAAATACAATATATGACAATAAAATTAAAGATAACATGAAGATATTATAAAACTGAACTACTCACCAGACATGGACTGGGGCGCTTCTCAGACACAATGTTCACAATGCCAAATAAAATAAACTAGAAAAAGGACAAAAAACAAAATCTTTAAACTTCCTTTCTTCCACACAAACACTAAAATTCATATACAGTTGTTTCCAGACAACCTGCCAGCAACTTTGCCAATAACATCCTCATTTAGAAGGGAGAAGGGTCTGTAAGATCCACAGTAATGTTTTACAACCTGATTATTTTCCAGTGTCACGTGGGGCCCATCAAGCCTGCCCTGTCAGTCCCCTCTTATTCGCTCTAGCAATAGAGCCTCTATCAATAGCCTTGTGTTCTTCTTCTCTATTTCATGGCATCTGCAGTGGGGGTATAGAACATCTGGTATCTTTATATGCAGATGATCTATTCCTTTTTGTCTCAAACCCTGTAGTTTTCATTCCTGCAACAACTTCAATACTAGACACATTTGGGGTTTGGCTCCTTTTCTAGTTCCAAATTAAATCTTCATAAAAGTGAATGTTTTCCCATTAAGAAAACAATTGTTCTAGTTTTGCATACCTATCAATCAAACACAACCCAGCTCTCATCTTTTTCGTTATTTTCAGATATGACACTGTCCACTCAGTTTCCCATCTTTCCTTCACCACCGTCTATGTTGCCCTGGGAAGAGCTACTTGAACTAGGGCCCAGCCAGAAAGCACTCATCTCTAAGATTTCTACTCACCTCATGTCATTTAACAATTAACATGTTTCCAAGTCTAAAGGTGCTTGGGAAAAGAAACTGAATGTCGAGTTTTCAGAGGACTTAAATCTGGATCTACACCTGTGTCCCCTCATTGCCATCTTCAGGGTCCCTGTAGATAAACTAAACATTTACTCCATACAATCGAATGTTAGTGCTTCCTCTTCCCTCATGGCACAAAGGAGGATTTTACTTGGAAATCATTTAACCCACCATCAGCATCCTCCTGGTTGGAGAACCTGAAGAAACTCAAGAAAAATGTGAAAGACGCCCTCTAGAGCCAGTGATTGTGTTTTTGGCTACTGTAGAAACATGGCAGTGCAACACAGTATGAGAAAAGCTGTTAGGTGGACATCTGGAGTCAACTAAACTGTCCCAGTAAAGTTGTATTTATCTTCACTCTAACTTTGGGAGAGACTTTGGCATAGGAACGCTGAAAAAAAGAAATACAACATTAGCTTGCTTACCATTACTCCTAACCAGTAAGGAAAGCCCATGTCTCGGAATTCCCACCAATAAGGGCCCCTGCCGAAACCACTGCTGCAAAGGATCGCTCCAAGGCTGATGTTGAGCAACCCAACCATGATATGCAGAGCCTGTGGAACAGGAAACACAATATGAACAACAAACACCTGTACAGTGTAACTACAGGATCACATCTGCGGTGCACAACATACTGTTACTGGACAACTGTCTGAGTTTCAAGGTGTTTTCTAAATGAAACTGTCCTCTAAAAAACAGACATCATGTGAAGGCAGGTACAGATCTGTGACAGTGTGATGGAAAAACTCTTAGAGTAACTCCATTATATGAGGTTGTAACTCACCCCCAGTACTGACTGAGAAGTTCCCTGGACCCTCCTCAGGTGTTGAGACACAGAGCAGCACACGGGGCTGTAACAAAGCCCCTTCAGGATTTGGCACAGTGGAGGACAAGCACTTTGGGGGTCAGAGGTCAAAGTGAACACAGTGACCCCATCAGTCTTGGCCATGGTCACAGACATCCTGCCTGCTCCTGTAGACCGAAAGAGACAAGAAGTGTTTAAACTTTAAATGTATTGAATCAGGTTGTGGTTGCCTTTGTGGTTTCTTTAATCATAAACTTAGTAAATCGTAACATTAAAACCCCCGCAACCCCGGATGTTTCTATCAGCAAAGTCAGACAGACGACAGCTCGTAAAAGCAGTGCGGTTTGGCAGTGTATTAATCTAGGACATGGAAATAACAGTGAATGTAGACTGTGACAGAATAAACTTAATGTAGAGACTGTGAACTGAAGAGTATTTTTTCATTGAGAGAAGGGCAAAAAACAGCACTGATTTTGTTTTCTTTTTTTTTTATCAGTGGAAACGTTTTCGCTCTTCTTCCTGCCGACTTCGGCTTCGGTTGGGTGAGTTGATCTAATTGGCCGAAGTTAGCCTGTGTTAGACGTGACAGATGGTTCATCCAATCACGTGCCGGAGGTTTTCTCAAAAGTACTCACCGCTTTCCCAAACATTTCCTATAGACTTCTCAGATGAATCTGGCGGAGAGTAGAGACAAAGTGGTCTATAGAAGCATCAAGTGTTCAGCTCTCAGTACTTTGTAGTTTCTAAATGAACATGTGGTTTAAAGATTAGTTTATCTTCTGTGTCGCTCTTTGAACGGTCAGGTTTCTGCTTTATTTTACCATTTCATCACATTCACTTTCAGCTGGTAGGAGTCATTTTAAGTTCCTGCTGATGAAAACAACACTTCCTGGGTTTGCTGATTCATAATAAAATCTTTTACATTACAGAACAATGGGGGACTTGAGGAAGTGAAACATCCAGCACCAGTCCCTTGACTAAAGACAACAGTGTAGCTGTAGACTTGAATCCCTGCTGGGCTGAGTCAAGACTAACAGCACCAGTGTATGTAAAGAGGAAGTAAGTAAATAACGTCTGTAGTTAGGCCAAAATTGTAATAAGACACGAAACAGCTGTATCTCGGGGAGGAAAGGGCATTTGTTTGTAATTGCGGCTGCAGGGCGGCGCGGCGGCGCGCACAGTGTGGGGCTTTTTCATAGAAAATAACGGGGGCAGTTGTTTTGACTCGCGGCATCTGGTGGTGGTGTGTTTAAGCCTTAACGAGAACTGAACTTTGATATCATATACACATTTTTACTGGTTGAAGCCACGTTTTCAGTGTCTTTAATACCAGGAGTATCAAATAGCATGAGACAAACTTGATCAGCAATAAATGGCTTAAATGGATGGGTTCACACAGGCAGTACAAGACCATAACATATAAGGACTGGCTAAAATTTAATTTGCTAAATTGACAAATAAAACATAAAATACTATAAAAAATAGTAAAATTTTATAATAAATATAAAAATTACCTTTGTTTCTGTTGGACAAGAGGCAAAACCTAAACAATTGTGCTCCACTTGACAAAACCTGTCTGACTGCACGGTTGATGCTGGAAGAGAAAAACAGTCTGTTCCCAGAAGTTCCTCCCTCGATCATGACGCTATAAAAAACTTAACCCTTTACTGATCACTCAGCTAAACACAAAGATAATAGTGTGAATAATGAGATTTTTAATTTACAGCCTAAAACAATGGAAAGGTGGCAGAGATAAGCAGGGCCGTAACCAGAAGTTTAGACATAGTGAGTCTAAATTGCCCCCAGCACAACCCCTGTAGAATTTTTATCTCTTATTTAACTGTTTTTAATCTGTGAGATTTATCTCACTACAATGTTATCTAAATGCAGATTACAGAGCTTCTTCACTGCCAGAAAAAAACAGACAAACAGATGAAATACTTAATTCCTTTTATTTTATTTTTATTTATATTTTGTGATTAAAAACAGTAAAATATAACTTCATCAGTGTCACACACATGCATGAAAAGGGAGGTTCCCTTTTACCTACAAACATACTTACTGTCTGTAAGTCACATTACTCAATAGAAAATCATAATAAACAAGAACACTGTTTTGAAAAATGTCATCAGAGAATGAAATGGTCAGTAACATGTACAATTAAGAGCAAACTTGCAGAAAAAGACCAGAAGTTTGGCAGAGGCTGTACTGGATAATTTGTGTAAATCATTGACATTACAGTACATACAATCAGTGGTATAAATGCACAGGATTATAGTAACGGATTAAGCAGATTAGCCTGGTATTGCCAGAATAATTCACAAAAGTGAATCTATCAGAGCACAAATGAAAACATGAGCCTGGCAGATTCGTCTGGTTCCCAGGCTGGTAACAAACAGCACAAAGTAGAGATTTTCATTCAGACTGTAGGGTTACTGCTGACCTCCTCCATCAGTGGTTTGTAGTGTTCTGGGTCATCAGGGCTCTACAAGAGAAAAATAATATCAGAAAACCACACAAAAAGGTGTGAACACTCCAAACCTTTTAATATGGCACATATTCACATCCAATCATGAACTGCACTGTTTCCAATCAAGATAATTTAATTTACATTTTAATAACCACTTTATTCTTTTGAATGCTAAATGGTTGGCGTGTCTTGTGATGATATCTTTTCATGTGGCACAAAATCCCTGTTCCTGGCTGAACAACAGGTCGAACAGTCAGATTTGATTGTGCAGACTCTACCTTGTCTTCTCTCTTCTCACTGCTGCACAGAGCCTTGATCCCCATGACAGCAGAGCTGATGGCGACACAGAGCTCCAGGACTGACAGGACAATCAACACACCGTCCATACCTTTCAGAAGCATCTGGTGGGACACAACAAAACAGCTGTATTGCCACTGCAAAGATTGTTATCACACAGAAGCATGTTTTATTTTGACAGCTGTAACCAAATGGCTCCGTAGTATTTACAGTCACATGTTTCGATAGCTTAGATGCATTTCTGATGTATGACTTTGGATCCATGAAGCATCTCATACTGGGTTATCTGCTGCTGAATGAACAGAGTGACTCAGAGCAGATCAGTGTGCTTTCCACCTGAACAGTCCTTTAGGATTTAACTCAAGAATCATTCCAGAACAAATCAGATTTAAATAATTTGCTTTAAGTAATCAAGTTGTCCACTTAGTGTTCATTTTGGGACTTGACATACATGACAACATAACTTTAACATAACTTTAACTTTACTCCTCTGGCAGTAGTAACCTGTCTACTTCTGATTGGCTACCTGAGGCTGCTGCTGCAAGCACATTAAATCCTGACAGGAAAAGAAAATCATTATTTGATGAAAAGCACAGTTTCCTAAAAGCTTCTGACAAACTAGATGCAGCTAGAAGTTGCAGCAAAACTGCAGGAAGCTATATTTTATATAGATTACTGTATTATAATGTATTTCAATTATAAAGAGTACACTCTTAGAAATTAAGGTGTTCACTGGAACCGTAAAGGGTTTTTCAGCTTGTCCTCATAGGAGAACCCTTTGTGTTTCCTGGTAGAATCTTTTTTAAAGGTTCCTCTTGGAGCCCCTTCACAGAGTGCTACCTAGAACCCAACATAAAGGATTATATCTAGAAACATCTGTGGCAGGTTTCACCTAGGACTCCCTATAAATAGTTCTACAGAGAACCCCTCAATAGTGTAATGGTTCTACCCAGAACCCTTTCTGGGGGTTCTGTTCAGAACTTTTCCACCTTTTAAAGGCTCTAACAAGAACCCACCAGGGTGTTCAACTTAGAACCTTTATATATTCCAAGAGTTTTATCTAGAACACACCCATGGGGTTCTCCCAGATATCTTTTATGTTATGGTACAAAGAACCCCTGACAATCCTTTGATGGAAAAGATCTTCAGGGATTTCAACAGTCCTTTTGGAACTTTTATTTCTAGGAGTGTACATACAGTAATTGTGCAGTAGCTTTAAACACATTTGAAACAGCTGTACTGTATTTTGAGTCTCTAAAATTCAGTAAGTATTCAGTCAGTCAATAATCCACTGCCTCACTGTGAAGGCAGTGTGGCTGACAACAGTCCACAATATGTAATCTTATTTATAATAAACCTCCCTCCAGCATGAACAACATTTTAACCATAATTAAAAATGCTGGTGATTTATTTTTTGTTGATGGATAATGAATTCATCAACTGATCATTTTATCACTTTTATCAGTTCATTCTCTGTAAGGTCTGATGTAAATTTCCAGAGGTTCATCATGATAAACTTTTTATTAAGACTTTTTATTAAAACAGTATCTAACAAATTTTTAAAGTCGCCTATTTCTCACTCATCACTATTTTGACTGCTGAGATGACATTTTCCACACTCACCAGAGCGAGGTCTGTGCCCTCCTTACATTTCTTCTTCATGAGCTCCTCATGAGGAGATTGAGTTGGCCGATTGTATTGTGATCTGTAGCCGTAACCATAATAATAATCATCACACATCCAGCCCAGCCATATGTCCACTACGTGGTAGATGTAGAGAACGATGGCTGTGATGGCAAAAACAACTCCTGCCAGGTTCAGAAGCACATTGACGATGATCTAAAACACAAGACTTGTCAGTTTATGTACAACCAAACACAAAAACACACCAGGCAGTAAACAGCATACAGTACATATCATAGGATTTAAAAAGTCACAGACTATTTCACTCTTCTACACTCATACTTTTATATTCCTGCAGTGGAAACAGCTGGGTGCTTGGTATTAATTTTAAGAACCCTGGAGCAAGACACTGAACTTATATTCTGCTCTTTCAAATCAAAATACACCCTGGATACACATGAGACAATGTGGGCGTGTCTATTGTTGAGGAATAATGTGATGTTACAACGTACAAAACTCTCAATTTTATCAGTCTTGAAATAAAGTAAAAACCAAGAATATATGACAATCAAATGAAAGATAATAATTTATAAAATTGAACTACTCACCAGACATGGACTGGGGCGCTTCTCAGACACAATGCTCACGATGCCAAATAAAATAAACTAGAGAAAGGGCAAAAAACAAAATCTTTAAACTTCCATTCTTTCACACAAACACTAGAATTCATATACAGTTGTGATCAAAATGATGCAACCTGAGTAGAAGTTAAGGTTTTCTGAGGATGTAGAATTTGTATAAATTGCATTTATATGCATTGATTGACATCATCATTCATCATGAAAAAAAATTGTTTTTGTAGCAAGATTTTATTTTTGCAATAAGTCTATGTCATAATTATTAAATCATTATTTCAATATATTTCAATATATTAATATATATATTTAGTGGCATCCAGCAGTGTGGTTGCATAAAGGAGACGACATGACAGCTCCCCAAAAGTGAAGCCAAAACATCTTGATCGCCCCCTGCTGGCTGGCTGCAGTATTCCCAACTCTGAGGATGCCTAGTGGTCACGGACCAAGGAACACAAAGAGAATATGAAAGGCCAGTGTTTGTTTTGTCCGTTCTGGACCACTGTAGAAACATGACGGTGCAACTCAGTATGGGAAAAGTCTTCAGGTGGATCTCCTTTGAATCAACTAAAGAGCCCCAATAAAATTATATTTATCTGCATTTTAGCTTTTGGAATGACTTGGTACTAAACATATAAACTTTGCAAGGAAATAAAACATTAGCTTGCTTACCAGTACTCCTACCCAATAAGGAAACCCTGTGTATTGCACTCGCCCCGCCCAAGGGCCACCGGCTATACGATGACTTGTAAGGATCACTCCAAGGCCGATATTGAGCAACCCAATCATGATATGAAGAGCCTGTGGAGGAGGAAACAGCATGAACAACAACCCCTGTATGTTAAACCACAAGTTGTGTAAAGTTCACTCACCTGTCATCTGAAAATTGTGGTTTGACAGAGGAATTAGAGTAGTGGGTGTCTTGTATGATCTTGGCACATCATTTATATGAGAGCGGTTGACTCTGCCATTAATAAATTTCAAAAAGATGTACAAAGATCTAAAAACCAATTCAATTTAAGCTCTTAAACAGTCTACTGGACACCATCAAAATTATATAAGGTCAAATTAAGGTACAGCCTTTTACGCCCGAAATGCAATAGTATTGAGTAGAGTTTTGTGATGGAAAAATTCTCTTAGAGTGACATGGAGAAACTTCATGGTAACTCACCCCCAGTACTGACTGAGAAGTTCTCTGGACCCTCCTCAGGTGTTGAGACACAGAGCAGCACATGGGGCTGTAACAAAGACCCTTGAGCATTTGGCACAGTGGAGGACAAGCACTTTGGGGGTCAGAGGTCAGAGTGAACACAGTGACCCCATCAGTCCTGGCCATGGTCACAGACATCCTGCCTGCTCCTGTAGACCGAAAGAGACAAAGAGCGTTTAAACTTTAAATCTGTTCAATCAAGTTGTGTGACTCGCTGTCCCATCCCACCCACAGTACATAATTTACACAAACAAGTGCATTTAACTGATAATATTTACATACTTTTACTTCAGTAAGGTTTTGTCAGTGCAGGACATTTACTTGTAGTGATGTATTTTCACAGTCTGATATAGTACTTTTGCTTCAGTAAAGGATCTGAATACTTTTACACTCCTGGACACCTCGCAGGAGTAACATCATGTCCATACATTGACTGGACAGACAATTTTTATAATATATATGTTCACGCGCGACGCGGTGATTTTCTTTGAGCTACAGGCTTTAAACGCAGCTGCACGTTGGCTCTCATCAGACGTGATAAATAGTTTTATTTCATTCTCACTTCTGTTAGACACAAAGTCACAGAGCAGCATGTGTCTGTAAGCAGGACACAGACAGACAGACCGCAGCACAGCTGACATTAGACAGACAGAGGGAACAGATCACCTGATACTGTTCACTCTCAGGATGTTATTTTGTCTTCAGTTCTGCTTCTTCCTCTCATCAAAGTTGTAGAAACGACATGGAGGGGAAGCGAAGCACTTGCGTAGCTCATAACTTGCGTAGTGTGTGTATTGGGTAGATCGGCTGTGATTATCTGTTACATTAAGTGTTACACCTGTAGTTTCACCTGAAATATCACTGGCTGCTGCTGTTGATGTACAGCTTTCTGTGTTTTGGCTTTTTTGAAAACTGTGGATGTCCATACTGCAGGATAAGCGCAAGTGAGAATCAGAGAGACACTGAAAGAAATCACGTATAATTTTCAAAACGTAAAAGATACAGGGCTTCTGAGGCTTGAGCCTCAGTAGTCACCCCCTAAATCCGCCTCTGACTCTGACCCAAGTGGGAAGTGAAAGTCAGGATATAATGACCCTGCAGCAAACAGCAAACTTAGCTGTTTTTCAACTCGTTTTTCTAATACTTATGAACGCTAATTTTCATTCAGATCTGTATGGATGCTTAATAATAAACTGAACCTTCATATCATATATTAATTTTTACTATTTTAAGCCAGGTTTTCAGTGTCTGTAACAGCTGGAGTATCACATAGCATGAGACAAACTTGATCAGCAATAAATGGCTTCAATGGATGAGTTCTTTACAACTTTACAAATTAAACATAAAATAAAGACTCACGTTTTTGCTTCACCTAGACAAGAAGCTCCAATTGATAAAACTTGTCTGACTGCACATTTGTTGCACAGTTATTGTTGGAAAAGTGGGAAGAGAAGAGAGAACTAGTATCAACAATCCTGTTCCCAGAAGTTCCTCCCCCGATCATGACGGAACATAAGAAACTTAACCCTTTACTCATCATTCAAACACGAAGATAATTGTGTGAATACTCATAACCAGAAGTTTAGAGATCATGAGTCATGAGTTCAAGCACAACCCCACTTTATTTTTTCATCATATTTTTTTGAACAAATGCATAGGATTTCAACTCATGATAGCACTGCAGAGAGCATTTATTTTATTTTATTTATTTTATGCTGTGATAGTGGTGACCTCCTTCAGCAGGGGCAGTTTGTGGTCATCAGTTCCCTGGAGAGAAAAAACACACAAACAATAAAGCTGACAGGCCAAGAGTTATGCCTCAGGGAAAAAGTTCAGGTTCATGTTTGGGAAACACTCAGAGACAGAGCATAGCTTCATCAAACAAAAAAAGACAGGAATAACAACTTGCAGCAGCATGTAAATACAGCATAAAGTCAGACGCAGGCTATCTGAGAGACAGGGGTGAAAAAAAATAAGAAGGGCACCAGCTGTATGCGGTGGGGCATCAATGTGCTATGTGTCCACTGCAAGAGCATCCTAGAGCACACTTTACTGTGTACACAAAATATCAGGGAAAACTGACAATACAGTGTAACTCAATACAACAGATGGGTAAAGGAATTTTTAATTGCGGCTGAATTTGAGGAGGCCCAAAAAGCATCACTAATAAAAACACAGGAGTTCATGAACTGCAGTTTTGGCACAGGAAATAACAAATACTTCTTCATTTTTTCAGGGAATTAATGGAGGTGAACAACTCAGTCAGCCATCCTGGATAAATAAAGTTTTAACAGGAAAGGACATATTTCACATGCTGCACCTTGTTTACTTCCATTTTAGCCCTCGTCAGAGACTTGATGCCCAAAACAGCAGAGGTGATGACGACGCAAAGCTCCAGGATCGACATGATGATCAGCACCAAAGAGATGCTTTGCAGAAGAACCTGGTGGTACACAAGAACCAGTGAAAATTTTTACCACTTATGTACGCAGTTTTATTAATGATAACTAAACTAATATTCATTAAGACTGTTTTTTTCCGATTTGGCATTCATAACTATCAGGCTTTAGAGGAAAATGTGCCAAGCCATAGCCATAGGATATGACATATTACACACAGTTTAGTTGATGAAAAAGTAAAACATTTGTTGTTATTCAGTGTATAAGCTGCACATTTTTACAGTTGGAGAATGTAAGAATCACTTTATGCCTAAAAAATGAAAAAGAAAAATGCTAAAAAAATAACTGCTAGTTTCCATCTCAATTTTTTTTTTTTGGTCAAATCCATGAGGAGGGACTGGAGAGGTGCAAAAGAGCCACATGAGGCTCTGGAGCTGCAGGTTGCAGACCCCCAGTTTAGACTAACATAATCTACCCATAGCTCATAGTAGTGTGCTGCTGTCCTGATTCCTTACTGTTTAGTCATCTGTCATCAAACATTAAGTTTTAAATAAATATTTCCTGACTTATGATCTGTCACTATGCCGGTAAACATAAACCACTACTCCACTCTGAGTTCCACTTATATCCAAAGTTAAGCAGCAGAAATCACTTTTGCACTCCATTACTTTCCACACATGGTCCTCTGACGGTGATTTGTCTCAGGCTTAGTAAATATCACAGTTGCGTAATCCTGGAATTTCCCTAGTACTGGTATCAACCACTACATTTCCAGTATTGTGACATCTCTATGTTTCACCTCTAGAAGCACTACGCATCTTATTATGGTTGTGAGTCCCTATACATACATACATATGTGTACATATGTGTTGCTCATCAATGGACACTTGCTTGAGAGATTTTTAAATGTTTGAGTGACGTAAATTTGACACTTTGATGTCTTTTATTTCCTTGTAGTTTTCTGTGCCTGCTGACAAAAAAGAGAGTTAAACAAATTTTCAAAAACATCTGTATAATGGTCATTATTTCATTTAACCAGTGTAGTTGCACCTTTCATCTAACCTTTGGGAAGAAAATGAACAAGCATAAACATGTTGAACTATTCTATTGTTGAACTACTGAATATGTTAATGAAATCTGTGAAATACCTAGAGGTCTGAAACATTGTCTGTTGCACCGTTGTCTACACCTACCTCAACCATTGCTTTTCCCTCCAAGCATTTCTCCAGCATGATGTTCTCTTCCACAGACAGAGTCGGAGGCCTTGTTATGAATTGGCCATGCCAGTATATATTATTATAACGGTCGCACAGCCGCAATGCAACGCGTACGAAGTTAAGACGGTAGAGAACGATGGCTGCGATGGCAAAAGCAACTCCAGCCAGGTTTGCGATCACACTTGCAATGACCTGAAGTAAAAAACAATAATCTGTCTTTCAGTATTGTCCAAAGGTTATATCAAAATTGCAAAAGAGCTGCAACAATTACTCGATTATTAAGTCAATCACCAACTATTTTGAGAACTGATTAATTGGTTTAAGTTTTGTAATTGTAATTTCTTGTATTTCTTTATCCCTCTATGAAAGTAAACTGAATATCTTTGGGTTATGGACAAAACATTTCAGGACGTCATTTTGTGCTTTGGAAGACATTGATGACTTGATATTTTCAGACATTTTATGGACCAAACAACTCACAAAAATTCTTTATTAATCATTTCAAATGAGCTATCCCTTTAATATTGCTAATGATTAGTTGAAAAATGTCCATCACGATTCTCTAAAGCCCAAAGTGACATCACCAGATGTTTTGTTTTGTCCAGCCAGCAGTTCAAAACTCAGATCAGTTTAAACCAGGCTGAGAAAACCAATAAATCTGAGATGCTGGAACCGTCAAATGATTGGCATTTTTGTTTGAAAAATGATCTAAATGATTAATCAATTATCAAAATACAATTTAGTTCATTTGAAGCATACTAAGGCCTTTACTGTCTCACCAGGCATGAACTGGGGTACTTCTCAGACAGAATGCTCATGATCCCGAAGGCAGCAAACTAGAGAAAAGAAAACAAAAACCTTATTATTATTATTTTAACTCCTGAATCATAAATTATAATTTTATTTCACAGACAGATGGAACAATATTTGTGAGCACCACCGGTTCTCTTGTACAGATTGATGTTGGTGACTCAACACTGCAGTTTGAGAAATTAATAAGAGACGCTTGTGCAACATGTCCTCTTAACAAAAAACTGATTCTGTTGATTCAGAGGATTTGTTTGACCTTATTACAGTGTTGCTGACTGTAGTTGCTGTGGCTGCTTGGTCATGTTGGTGTTCATGTTTGCTGTCTGCTGCTGTAGTGTAAAATGTTCTCAAATTGTTATAAATTGTTTTTAATGTAAGTTATCCTGGCCTCGACAAAAAAATAACTATTTTATGCATTTTTGTACATTTTTTTGTTTTGATGTTGTGCAGAATATCTAATTTTTTTCTGTAAATTTCCAACTTTGGTGTCATTTTTTTTCTCAGAATAATGACCTCCTCCTTTGGCTCCATAATTTTTTTTTCAGCCTACAGTCGCCCTAATACACCATGATACTTTTCCAGTTTAAAGTGCTTTGAAGTTATGCAGTTGGTGCTTTAAATGATAGAGTAATACTACACTATTTAAACTGTATATTTCTGTATTTTTATCATCAAACCATTCGATTATCTCTGTCTGTTATGATAGCAATCTGTTCACCAAACTGGGTCCATATTAGGTTAATAGGCCATGTATTAATGGTTAATAGGACATTCTTGATTTAATTTACTACCACTACTACTACCACTACGACAAAGGGCAAGAAAGAAACCACTTTATTTGGAGGTAAAACCCAAGTAGTGAGCACACAATGTCAGTAAAAGTTCCTATTTCTATAACTATGGCAAGAATAGTAGGTCAAAGTTGAACCAGGAAGCTGTGATGGATGTCTTGCCCCATCTGACTTCATCACTGGATCTCTGGTAAGCACGGTGTTATTATTACTGATAGCAATGAAAATAAGACCCGAGTTGTAATAAACTGACAGTGACAGTTTATAATAATTAATGTTTGCATAATTAATGAATAAATAATGCAATTTAAATGTACATTACAATATAGTCCTCATATCTCCCAACATAATCGTATGACATTTGTAACTGCATGCTTAAATAACAAATATTAGCATGCTTACCAAAGCACCAAACCAGAAAGGATACCAGTACTCCAGCAACTGCCAAGTGCTGGCATTGTTATTAGCAAGGATGGCCCCAAGGCAGATGTTGATACCCCCGACCATGATCTGTGTAGCCTGTGAATCCAAAAACATCATCAGACACTTTTACAGCTCACTTTCACAAACATCTTTAAAAACAGACAAGATAGTCATGGACTGACCCCGAGTGCCGACTGAGAGGTATCCTGGACCCTCCTCAGCTGCTGAGACACAGAGCAGCACAGTGGGTTGTTGAAAAGTGCCTTCAGGATTTGACACAGAGGAGGCCAGGCGCTTTTAGGGTCAGAGGTCACAGTGACCGTAGTCAGCCCATCGTTCTTGGACATGGTTATTGACATCTCACCCACTTGTGGAGGCTGAAAACAGAAGAATACTACTTATATACTTTCTAAAGCTATGTAAGCAACCCAGCAGGATGAATTTAAGTAGTGACTCATCAGAAAAGAAGAGAAAAACACGCTTATACATACACAGAAATGTTCAGAGCAGTTGCCCTGTTGGTAGTGCACTGGTGACTGATTAACAGACAATAACAATGCTGCCATCGCTAGAGCCATGACGCTAGCATGTAGCCTGGCTAAAAACTTAAAATTGACCAGCTATACATGCTCTTATGCATCAGCACTAGTGTTGTCACGATACTGGAATTTCTAATTTAAATGCAAATATCTTCAAAAATATGGATATTCAGTACCATGGGGAAAATGGTCTTTTAGGTCAAAGCAGAGGTTAGCTTAGCTTTTATCCTGGCTCTCAGGCTGGGTGACCATCTCCAGGTCTGCTACACTTAACCTAAGCTCTTTACTTCCTTTTCCCGCATTAATGAGTGTATTTCTTTCATTTGTCTTATACATATATGTTTCATATTTCACCATCTGCCTAATGTTTGGTGGGGTGTAAGCTAGCTTTAGCCTCAGTCTTTTAGCATTAGCGTTATGTACACAACTGTAAAGTAACGTTACATGTTTAATATACTTTCACATGGTCATTTTTTAAGAATGTGTCAGATGGAAACAGTAAAAAGTCACCTGGAGATGGACTTCTCAGCTGACTCAAGAAGTTTTAGCATTAGTATTAGCTTACATTAGCCAGCTACACTTATGAGAACTACAAGTGAGAGTTAGCCAACAAACTGCAAGATTATGAACAAGAAATGAAAAGCTGCTTACTTCTCTGTGGAATCAAAGACCTTGTGATTCAGCAATTACTCTGAAGTTCGATGTTAAATCTTCCACCGTTGTTTAGAGAAACGAGGGTCACACTCAGGACTAATATCCAACGAGCTTTTTACGTGATCATGTCTTGTACAAAATCACAAAAGACATTTTCAGCCATCTGGCCTTTATCAGTGTGTGTCACCATTATTACTGCAAACAACATCTGTGTTTGAATTTACTGCTTTTACTTTTGATAGCCTACTTAAAGTTCATGTTTCAAACATGCACTGAGTGACGTTTTCAATAGACGACTTTCACTTGCAATAGATTTTTTTGTTTGTTTGTTGAATACTTGCTCAACCACTGTTGACACATCCTTAGATAAGATCTTGTATATCAGCTTTTTATCTTTTAATGCAGTTTCGGTAAATGTTGAATCTAAACAAATGGCCATCATCCAAAAGATTTGAATCTTATCGTTTAGAGCTGTAACTTTCGGTAAGTTGATAAGACTTTCAATAAGAACCTTTCTTTTTTTCAACCTGCTTTTCTCTTCCTCCTTCTGGCAAAAATATCAAATTATTTACGTTTTGAAATACCTACATTCTGCGGTGAATATGACAAAACAAAATGACCCCTAAAGGCTTTAAACACTGAGCATGAAACTGCAATTCACAATGACGATATGGACATCAGCGACTACAAGCTGTAATGTCAGCATAAGACATGTTTTATTGCAACCTGTTGAACAAAGAAAGATTTTTGATTATTTAAAAGAAGGAAAGGAAAGAGGCTGCGGTGTTACACTATTTTATTATTATTATAAATCAACTCTATATGTTGTTCTCTTTTTGGAAATTCCCTCCTTCAAGCGCCTCTTTATCTAAGTTCATTAATGACATGCGTACGTTCTGCAAGGTAACAGTAAATTGAGGTCACAGAGGCCTTTCCAGATCACTAAAAGATAATGTTATGATGAATGACAAATACACTTGTTGAAAAACTAAAGTCTTGGTCCTTTCTCAAGACTCAAGGGGAGCTTTATAACAACCACTTGGGCAACTTAGATTATAGTCTGCGATAATTAATATCATAATTAATCAAAACAATGTCTTTTGGAAAAATGAACACATCTACAAATTTACTGTCTCTCTACTACAAGAAAATCTTGTGACTGATGTGAATCTAACAGAGCAGTTTCAGAATGTTTAAATCATGTTTAAATCATGCTTGAAAGCTCCTAAATAGCTAAATAAGCATTTTGGGGAGAAAAAAACTTGATACCTAAGATAAAACACATTTTTTCCCTCAACCCGATACATAAATATAACATAAACAACATTAAACAACAACATAAATAAATTAACTCTAACATTAATATTACAAGTTGTCTTAAATGATCTCACCTGTTTCAGATGGTTCGTCTGTACAGCAGGGTCAACAGGTTGAGCTTCACCTAAAACTGCGTCTGTCTGGGAATTAATTCTGCAGTTCCTAACATTTGGACGAGGAAGAGGAGGGATTGCCAGTGTGGGACGTCCCCTTCCCCCGAAGCAGAAGCTTAACCCTTATTAATGATGGACGAAACCAATTAAGCAGTTTATTTAATGCCAATAAACAAGAAGTGTCTGCAGATGCATCTGCAGGCAGCCTGGTGGACAGTGTGGATGATGTGGGAAGATATTTGCACTGCTCTTTTGTGAGTTTTGGGAAGGTGGTGAAAAGGTTAGGTTCAAGCCCTGTGCTGTAACTCTTATGCATCCTGCTGTAACCTACATTTCTTCAGTCATACCCCGAAGTATTTTTCTATTATATCAATCAATAAAAAAATCCATCTTAGACAGCATGAGGAAACTGAGGACAATTTATCTTCCTCAGAAACTTGTGATGAACCCCCCCACACACACACACTACATCTTTCACACAACCACAAGAACTGTGAACTGGACCTTGCATTGCTAAATGCATTTCCATTGCTTTGCCAGTCTGGATGATGCCTACATATATTATCTCATTGGTTTTTACGATGCCAATTAAGTATTGAATTGAATTGAATGTTACTGGCCATTGGCTGACCTGCTTTCTAAATATCGGCATCTGCCATAGTATTTCTGATATTTTTAAAAGCAAACTCAAGAACTCTCTTTTTAGTCTCGCCTTTACTTGAACTTTATCTGGTTATTTATCATGTATTTATTGTTTTTTCTTATTATTATTATTGTGTATTTATCTATTTACTTAATTTTTATTAATCTGTTTTTCTAGCTGGTAACTGATTATTATCTTATTTATTTAATATTACTGTCATCTTATTTCTTTGCCTATTTATTGGTTGATTTTTAAGTTATTTTCTATTTTGAGTTTTTGTCCTGCCTCTGTGTTTGGTGTTGGGTGGAGTGAAGCACTTTCCCCTCCGACAGACACCAGAACACTGTTCACCAAAACAAACCAGACACGAGAACAGTTTCTCCCCACAGGCCGACATATATACACATAATAATCCACATCATGTATATCCATTCAGTGAGTAAACTTTTAAGTACAAAACATCCTTTTACTATTTGTCTGTGCTTATCTGCTTTTGTGTGTTTTCTTTTATGTTTTTTTTTTCAGTGCAATCAACCTGCTAGGAACTGCAGAGGACATTAGTCTGTACGCCTAAATCCATAGACATCTATACAAAGACGACGTAACGGCCTTCAGATTGTACAGCAATATTTTCGCCATACTGAACCAGGCGAAACTGGTTTGAGAACAAGTATACATGTTGAATACAGGGGGAGGTGCTATTTTTCTTGTTAAAAAGCACTATAACATTTACATTTCTCAGCTGATCCAATGTGTTATGTTATATCTTGAATACGACTCACTGAAATTATCGCACTTTTTATCCAGAAAAACAGAAGCTGCACCATTTAATTGTATTTGTTCACAAATCAGTCTTGTCGTAGCACTGATGTTCTATGAGAAGGTCATGAATGTATGTATGTCTATGGGTAACATAAAAAAATAATAAAAAGTCATTGAGATGCAAGATCATTGAGTAACACAAACTTCAGATTAATGAGGATGCAACAGAAGGAAATTTATTTTTCTCAGAATTATGGTCAGAACACATTTACTGCCATTGCTTCCAAAATCACACAGTTCAGGATTCAACTAACAAAGACAAAGAGAGTATCAGACTTCAGGTTACATTTTGGATTTACAGATATTTCAGCTACGATACAGCAAAGATTTCATAGTGATCAATCAGACTAAAACCCCCAACCTTGTAAACACACAGTGGGGCACCTTGCACATGATTACTGAACTTCTACCACCAGTTTAAATTGATAACAGTTTGAATGAGGTCAATGCCGGGGAAGTCCATGGCAATGATACCGAAGCATGGTCTGGGCTGATTGGGGTAAAACTGCCTCAGGTATTGATTGAGCCATGGGTTCACCTTTTCAGCTACTCTTTTTGGAGTCAGAAACATTCCCCAGAAGGTACCCAAGCCAGTGCCGCTAGTGTAGGTCAGAACAGCGTTATCGCCTCCACAGGCCTCAGTGGCTTGATTCAGCTGGTGCATTATTCTGTTGTCTTTATCTTTAATGTGGCTAACCTCACTGTTAGTTTTCCCAGCTGTGTCTATGAGAGGGATTCCTAGTGTGAAGGTGCTCCTCTGCAAAAACACTATTTTGCCCCTGACCTGACCCATATTAGGCATCCCGGAGGCCACCCAGACATGTTGGTCATTACCAAGCAGACTTTGCACCATTTGATTGACCGTGCTCTTCTCAAACGACTCTGGTTCCACTCTGATGAGCACGGCCTCCGTCTTGAACTCGGACAGGAAGGCTCGGACAGTGTCGAGGACGTCCTTGAGGGTGCTGTGCTGGTAGCTAATCCCATCCATGACGTAGAGGGTGCTGCCCAGTCCAAACACCTTGAGATCCAGGAAACGAATGCCGGCCCTGAGCTGATCCTTCAGGGACAAGGCCTGGTGTTCGGTCTCTGGGCCGCCGTACCGGGCCATGCTGGCATGGGTGCCAGGGATGGTGAGGAGAGAGAGGGTACGGAAGTTCTCAACGCCCGCCATCCATGGAATATTGTAGGAGCCGGGGAGGATGAGATTTCCGTTGTCGTTGAAGAACAGGTCTTTCCCATGGCACAGAAAACTGATGATTCAGAAAAAGATTTTATGCCCCGAAGTTGTAAAAAGCTGTACTTTGTATTCAATTAGACAAAAGTGGAAGTGATATGTTCTTTTTAGGCAGTAGTCATATCCTAATTAGGCAATATACAGCTATCAGTACACTAACAAAAATGTCACAGCAGGTCTGTACTGTAAACTAAAGTGTATTAATCCACGCTGTTAGACCCTTATTAGTCTTTATAAGAAGGTAATGAAGGACCCATTACAACAGAACTGTACTGTAAACTAAAATGTATTATTTATTTAACCTCATTAGTTGTTATTAGAGGGTAACACTACAACATAACTGTACTATAAACTAAGATGTATTATTTCACACTTATTAGTCTTCACGAGAAGGTAACAGTACAAAATAACTGTACTGCAAACTAAAGTGTTAGACCCATATTAGTCTTTATTGGAAGGTAACTAAGGACACATTACAAGATAACTGTACTGTAAACTGAAGTGTATTATTTCCTACAGTTAGACCCCTATCAGACTTTATTGGAAGAGAATAAGGGACACATAAAATAGAACTGTACTGTAAACTAAAATGTAATGTTTCACCCTACCATCTACTAAAGAACATGTTATCTCTCATTTTTGTCTAATATGATAAAAAGTATGGATTGTTAGGTTTTATCAGTGTACTGTAAAATAAAGTGAGACCAAAGTTGCTGTCTAAAACAATCTATCCTTGCATCTTACTTGTAAATCTTTGATATTATACTTACGTGAGAGACAACAAAATACAGTGGAAAAGCAGACCAGTCTTCATTCTGGCAGAATTTTCAGCAATCTAGCAAAGAATTGTAAATAAGTATGATTTAACACATCAAATTTTGAACCGAAGACATGCATGAATAAAGTATGAATTAAGAATCAAGGTAGGTGAACCCTTGAAAGGTTTTAATTAACATTCTCAGATAAAATTAACCATTTTTTTTTTGTACTATACCTTACAGCCAGGAGGATTTCACAGCAAAGCCACTCCAGCGGTCAGTGTGGACTGTTCAACATCACATTCAGGTCTTATATTGCTTGGTTATCTGAAAAAATCAAGGCGTGGACCACAAATAAGCTATCAGTTCTATGATTCAGTCTGATTGCTCTTGATGTAGGGTAATCACACATGTTTGTACAGTTTGTTTCCAGAGTGTTTGAGAAGGTGGGTCGCTTTATTGGAACAAAAAATTGGGTCAGATTAGATTTAATTTCTAACAGACATTATCTTGAATGTTGACAGCCACACCAATATGATGACAAAATTGTGAAATAAGACTTTCAAGGAGCCAAAAAATGTGTAAGGTTGGTGACATTATTGAACATTTGCCTATAATAACTACACAAATACTGCAATTATTACTCAATTTATCAATTGGTTGATCAAAAGGAAATTATTAGCCAGTTATTATAATAACTAATTAGTGGTCTCAATCATTTTTCAAGCAAAAGTGTCAAACATTTGCTGTCTGCAGCTTCTTAAATAAGAACTGGCTGCTTTTTTTTGTGTGTGTGTTTGACTTTTGGGCTGTTGGACAGCTGTTTTTTTAGATAAATTTTTATCAATCACATTGCACGTCATACATTTTGACTATATAAAAATATAATTCATACACATTAGAGAAATAAATAAAAGTAAAACATACATGCATAAAATATTTTAAAAACATAAATAAATAATAAAAAAATAAATAATTAATAATAATGATAAGAAGAAGAAAAATTGTAATTGTACATATATCCTTTATAGTTTTATGGCCTTTTTATCATTGAAGATTTAGCAGTTTTTATGTACTAGACACATACATGACTTTTCCTTAAATTTTCATCATAGTTAAAGATTGAGAATGTAACATAAATTAACTATACACCATTCAAAATCTTACACAAGATGTCAGTTTTACATTTGATAAAATCTTTCCACAAGTCAATAGAGTACTGACAATGCCAGAAAATATGGGACAGGTTGTGCTATGCAAAAAGAACAATTTATATTTATATCATCCTTAAATTTCTTGAGGAAATGTTTTTCAGAGTAAATTTTCTGTAAAATTTTAAAGGTATTAGTAATAAAGTATTTGTGAGGAAAAGACCAAATGCTGACATTTTATTAAAGGATCAATCATAAAAACAATTGGCAGATTAATCAATAATGAAAATAACATAATAACATAATATCCTTAAAAGGCTTTTCATATAGAAAACAGTGCAGAACTGAGGAATACATACAGAATATTGAAATAGACTAAAAAATATGTTGAAAAGAAAATTAAAATAGAAATTCAACTATACATTTCAGTTCCATTAAATATCAAGTATAATAGAATAAAAAAACGTGTAAGAACAATCTTAAAATAACAAGAGAAGTATTAAATTTTCTCAACAGGGCTTTATCCCAAACTGTAAAGCTGTTGTTTGACTAATGACCGTTGGATGGCAGAAACTCCACAATGAAGCTTCAACTCTGTCAGAGAAGAAGAAGGAGCTGTAAAGATGGCGGAAAACAGCAGCACGAACCAAACCGGAGATGCCAGTGTAGATACAAATGTTGCTCCTGGACCATCTGTGATTGTGGTCACCGTGAAAACCCCCAACGGAAAAGAGGAAATTGAGATTTCAGAGGATTCTTCTGTCGCTCAGGTGCGTTCACTGACATTTTTTTCAACATCTGGCGGCGGAAATCATGCTACGATCAGAAAACGGGTCGTGCATAGAAGGGAACTGTTGATTTACGATACTCTCGCGAGATTTTTATGTATTGTCTGTTGATTGTGCTTGTTGCACAAATTAATTATGTTTCATAATGTGACACCGCCGGTATTATCTAGAGATTTTAGAGACAGAAATTATATTAGGTAGGGATTAAATTATTTTCTTAAAACTGTTACTCTCGCGAGATTTTTCACGGGCCGGGGGTTCCCTTCTAGACACGACCCTTAAAGCCTCCCCCTCGCAAACTGTAATTGAGGGGAAATGTCAAGAAGTGTTGTCTGTGTGTTGTCCATCGGCGAATTGCAATTATTTTCGTGGTGTAAAAGATGTGTGTTGTCTTCCAGCTATAATAAACTGTGTTTCCGTTGCGAAATAGACCTCTGTCATGTAAAAAGTAGGAAAGTTGACGTATCAGTGCCACCGGTTGCGTTTTAAAGGAAACTCTAGATTTGCGAAACTCTCGCGAGATCTGTACGTGATTTTCCTGATTGTACAAAGTAATTCATTTTTATAATATGACTACACTATGGTTACCTCCTGATGGATTCAGGGACAGACAACACTTCGTAAGTGTTAGAAAAAGATCGTGGTTTTAGTTAAAATTACCTCTCTTGCCAGATCTTTCGCAGGTTCCCTTTTAGACACGATTGACACTGGCATAGATGTGGAACAAAAGTTACAAATACATAGTGTTTGTTCAGTTTGTCCTAAAGTGATAAAGACTTTTCATTATCAGTCACTGTTCAGAGTGACAGGTTGCTGATAGGTGACCATATCTCAGTGACAGGGAGGGGTGAAGTTGACCAACAAACCTGAAGTGCTGATAATGATCAGTACATACTTTGAAACTGATATGAAACTATATAGTGACCTATTTACCTTTACACTGTTGACCATCAGTTGCAAAACAGTGGATTTTTGATGATATGGCAAATCATTCAGATCATTTTGGCTGATTGCCTATACTGATACCAACATATGCATGCACATATATTTTTTCTACCTAATTGCACAGAACATCAGGTCTTCCCTGTAGTGGAATTAACACAGACATAAAATACAGTGGTTTTCAAAATGTACACATGCAGTGGGCAAAATAAGAAAACTACTGCTGACAGGTGTTTTCGCTGGTGACTGTTTCCCTTTCTTTTACAAGTTTGCCATCATGATCGCGATAACAGTTTGGCTCTTCCTCACATGGCCAACAGTGAGAAATCATTGCAAATAGTAACTGTGATATCCGTGTCAGTCTTTTGTGTCTCATTAAATCAGTTGTGCCCACAGTACCGTACACCTTATATCTGTAGACAGTACTATGTGAAATCAAAGTTTTTCATGGAGGCGTTTATATTTGTTTTTTGTTGTGTTGTAACATGGTCAACTCAGGTGTGACAGCATTCCCAGCTCTAACTTCTGACGTCTGCGGTTAAAGGAATGCAGAAATACTCGCATTGTGTCCACATAATTAAGGCATCATCATATTTGCAGTACTGTTAATTTCAGGTAGATACAGATATTTAATTGTAAGGCCTTTATCATCTGATCACTAGAGACATGCCAGTATGATCAAGCATCACTAGCATTAACCTATTTGATAGCTCTGACACAAACATGTCCCCTCTGTTTTCCTTTAAGGCAACACAATAGTGCACACTGTAGATGGCAGTCTCATTATAAAATAAATAAAATAATAATAATAGCCCTGCTCTACAAAAAGAGCCATGTGATTACATAATAATGCAAGAAAAAGTTGACAATGTACTTTATTTGTACAAATTTCTAAACAAGTTTGCAACTGCTCAACTTAGCAGTATCTCTCACTGCCTGACTGGTAATGTATCAGTGCTCTTGTCTCATTTGTCCAGTTTAAAGAGGAGGTGTCTAAAAGGTTTGAGGCCAAGCAGGAGCAGCTGGTGCTGATATTTGCTGGAAAGATTCTGAAGGATGGAGACACTTTAAAGCAGCATGGCATCAAAGACGGGTTGACGGTTCATCTTGTTATCAAGTCTGTCCCAAAGTAAGTTCAATTCATGAGATGTATGTTAGTTAAGAGGCGAAGGTCAAACCTCTTTGAAGTCTTATTTGATGGTTGCTCCCTCTAAAGATCAACAGGCGGCGCTACATCTCAGGCCAGTTCCAGTTCTGCAACGCCGCAAAGTAACAGCAGCAGCTCCAACGCCACTGCAGCAGACAGAACAGGAGGTGCAAGGAGTCGGACACCAACTGAACCTGCCCATGCAATGAGTAAGAGTGGAAACATTTTTGTAAATTACTTGCTTTTTGCACATCCCTGATTTTAATCTTTCTGATTCTTATCACATTATGCATTTGCAATTACTCCCCATTCAATCTCAAGTGTGTTGGACCAGTAAAGTCATTGCATTGCCTTGTTAGATAGTAATAATAATGAACCATCTATTTACAGAACTGATGAACCGCCTGAGATGTCTTAAGAAAAATACATTCAATTTCATTTCATCTCCATTTTTCTACATTCAGTCTATGGTCATTACATGTGCATTACAGTACAGATCACAGTGGATCTACAAATTCACAAAACATCTCTAGATTTTGGACCTGAAAACACACACAGTACTCTGCTTCTTCTGATTTGAACAACTTGTTGAAATCTATAAATTCCTTTAGTTTTTCCAGACATTGTCACTCCTGTGTAGTAATGCTGCATCACCACACAAAAAACATCAGGGCTTGTTTTAATACAGAAATCTTTGATGCCTGAAAGTTGTTGGGAAATGCTCTTGCATTCACAAGGTGATATTTGATGAGGGAAGTTACGCTTTTTATTTATATGTCTTAACATGAATGCAGCATTCTTGCAGACTCAATCTATAACTTTCAATTGAATTTCCAAACAGGCCTCTGGCCAGAAACATCATAAATTTAGCAATTCAAAAATACATTTGAGTGACAGCACATATCCACGAGGACCTACAGCAAATTATCATTAAAATGTCTTATCTCAACTATGTGGGCGTTCCCCGTCAACACACACCTGCAAGAAACTAATCTCCGGCTTTACTCCTCCTCCTCCTCCTCAGGTGGACTCGGTGACCTCTCCAGCCTGTTGGGTCTGGGCATGCGTTCATCCAGCCTGATGGAGATGCAGCAGCAGGTACAGAGTCAGCTGATGTCCAACCCACAGATGCTGTCGCAGATCATGGCGAACCCGATGGTCCAGAACATGATGTCCAACCCAGACCTGATGAGACAGATGATGGCAGGCAATCCTCAGATGCAGCAGCTCATGCAGCAGAACCCGGACGTCTCCCGTGTGTTCAGCAACCCTGAGCTCATGAGACAGGTCAGTGCAGAGCTTCGTGTTAGCTTCAAGTTAACCTCAACAGAACACATGTTCATGCAACAATTGAACATCTTGTGTTCGAACTGGCAGTTCTTTAACAGACCAAAGGTTCTACTCTGTGTTCCCCCGCCACCCCGGCAAATCACATACATGCCTGCACTTGATGCAGAGCTTAGCTTGGCCCAATCCATCTAACATGTTGGCGTATCCCTGAAGGATTTTTACATTTATCATCAGAGTGCCTTGGATCATTCCAGACTGCCTTCTGTCAGTTTACACTTTCATCATCAGTAAGTTAGGCAATCAGTGTTTGTTTTATTTTTATCCTTTTTTTTGGCAATGATTAATTGAATAATCGAATATTAAATGAACCACCAGCTATTTTCATTATAGATTAATTGGTGTGAGTCTTTTTTTATGGGGAAAAAAAGTCAAAAATCTGAAGAAGGAGAATATTCGTATTGCAGGTTAATCTAGGATATCTAATTACTTGGCAGATTTTATACACACTACCTGCATCTCCTTCTTCTGTCGGTATCGTGCGTCTGATGTGTTCTGCCAGCCAAGTGTAGCAGAGACAAGAGAAGAGGTCAAGAAATATGTATATGGCCAGCAGAGACATCAGACATTTGATATTTCTTTTACATTTTTACGAAAAAAAATGGTAAAACATATTAGTGTTGGTGGGTGTTTGTATCATTTTTTTTCCTTAAATCATTGAGTCTATGAAATGTCAAAGGTGAAAAGTACCATCCATACCTTCACAGATCCCAAGGTTATGTCTTATTATTAATTTATTATTACTAAAAATACATAAGGAAATTTGCAGCTATATTATCTTTGCTATCTTTACATCACAATTATCACCCAGTCCTTGATGCTGATCTCCTTCCTTGCCTTTACTGTTTCTTCCTGTGTTTATGTCCTTGCATGGCAGTTGCCTGTTTTCACTGACCATTGGATGGGTACAAAAATATTGGTTTCACCTGTTCTTCTTCTGCTTCTTCTGTTTTGACCCCTGTTGTCTGAGACCATTTACTTGCTTACATGCTGGTAACAGAGAGAGTTAAGGTTTCATGATGTTATTTTTGTGTAATTTGGTGACTTAGTGTGTGGCTTAATATTTCTGCACAGAATGAAATACCAAGTGCAACTTTTGGTGCAATGTTTAGGAATATAAAAGAAAATCAACAGTCTAATGGGACATAACAAGCTTGAGAACTGATGCTGATGGCCATCATTGCAGTCAGAAGTTGCTTCTTCTTCTAGCCCTCCTGATCCCACACTGTGTTTGTTATTTGAATCTCTTCCCGTGAGAGTCCATAGAGTTGGCAAGGAACCCAGCCATGATGCAAGCTATGATGTGTAACCGGGACTGGGCGCTTAGTAACCCTGACAGCATCCTCTGGGTTTATGCTGCTCTGTGGAGAATTTATACAGACATCTAAATTGGTATCTTGTGTGCACAAGAAAAAAAAAATAGTAACATCTGTCAGGACTTTGGTGACGCTGTTGAGTCTAGAGATGACTTTTGTCATGTTTGTCTTTGAGCAGCTGCAGAATCCTGAAACTCTATCCATGCTGACCAACCCCAGAGCCATGCAGGCCCTCATGCAGGTCCAACAGGGCCTGCAAACCTTAGAGGCTGAAGTCCCAGGATTCATGTCAAGGTGCCGGATATTTGCTCTAAATAGAATACTTAAACCCTTTGTGATTGTCTTAATCAGAGCGTCTTCAATCACTTAAAGCATGAAAAGAAAGAGAACACAAAAGCTAAGAAAAAGAAATGGTAAACCCAGCTGTTATGAGCATACTGTATGAATTCTGTTTAACAGTGCATGTAATAGTTTTTAATATCATGTTTAAGTTCTACGGGAATCACAACAGTTGTCTGGATTTTTGACGTCAAAATTTCTTTCCCCTCTCTAGATCTCCTGCAGGTCTCACGGTTCTTCCAACCGCAAGGGGCGGCATCCCACCAGAGAACCCTCACCCCGCTGCCATGGCAGCAGGATCCAGCCCCTCTCAGCAGCAGCTCATGCAGCAGATGTTACAGATGTTTGCAGGCGGAGGGCCATCAGTATGTTTCATCTAATTGCCTAAATTTGTCCAGTTTTCTAAAATTAAAGTCAAATTCAAGTTATTGTTAACTAGGCTTGTGTTTTAGTGTATTTTTGTATGTATGTATTTATTTATTTAATAGGCATTGTGCACATGAATAAAAGTTTGTGTAAATATGCAAGAGTTTGCTAGAAGGTTAGTTTAGCTAAAATCAGTAAAGTCCCGAAATCAGAATGTGAAAAAAGGAAAAAGAAAAGCTGTGTCTGACATCATGTGTTGTCTCTTCCCTCACAGCTTCAGACGCCAGAGGTTCGTTTCCAGCAGCAGCTCGACCAGCTCAACGCCATGGGCTTCATCAACCGCGAAGCGAACCTGCAGGCTCTCATCGCTACAGGAGGGGATGTCAACGCCGCCATTGAGAGACTGCTGGCCTAACTCGCTCAGTCCAGTCTGGGGTGGAAGACTGGTGGAGATGAGGACCGGTGTGGGAGATTTTGTGAACACAGTCCTCTATCGAATGCAACCCTGACCAGACACCCAGACAGTCTCGCTGGTAGTCCAAACACTTGTTATCTCAGCAGGTCTGTAAATCTTAGTAGAGATCAACAGGTTTGGAAATCAGAGGTTGTTCCACACAATGTTGATGGTTTCTAACAGAATTGGTCCATGACTACTGCAGTTACTCCTGCAGCTGGGAAGATGACTTCTGACAAATGCTCATTCACTGGAAGTTTACATGATGTTACCAAGAAATTCACTTTTAATAGTTACTTATTTTCACATTATTTAATTTTAACAGATTGTATTTAGGTGGTTACATAAAGAGTTTTGAATCTGGGTGTTGTCGCAGTACGTTGGATGATGGTTATCTGTGCTCTCTGTTTGGAGAATCAGCTTGTTCGTGCGTGTTTATTTCATCCTCTTGCCTGGTTGTCTGATATTTATTTAAGTTATCTCTTCAATTAAGTTTTTTACTCTCATAGGTTCTTTGTATATTTCCCCTCAAAATGTCTCTCTGGACTGTCCTGAATCTTCATGTTATGTCACTGCTGCCTAAATGTTGTGGAAGGAGGAGGAAGTGAAAGTTTTCAGGTTGTTGGACCAAAAGATGTGTGTGTATGATGACGGATGGACAAGGTGACATTATATTATATGAGAGTGAGAGAACAGATACTTTTGGCCATCCCTTTAAAGAGAGTTTGTATTTTTGGAAGTTGGGTATGAGGTACTTATTCATAGTCAATGTATTAGCGACAGTAGATGGCAGTCTGCAGGCAAGCCAAGCTAAGCAATGTGCTGCTGTGGACAGGGTCAGCAACAAAATATGTTTTAGCTACTTTAAATAATCTATAAGTCTATAATAGTTTAAGTGTACATGGTATTTAGATTTTTTTTGGGTCAGATTCAACAAAGTCAGACAATAACACAAACGAACCGCTCGTGGCAGTGGTAGGTCATCAACTCACTTGTTCTTCAAGGTAAAATTACTGTCTTTGTCACAGGTGTCTGGTTTATTTAGAGAGAGTGATACTTTAATTCTATAATGGCAGTTTCCTGGCAGAAAATGCTGTCTGATGGCAAGGTAAGGTGGTGAAAACATGCTAAACTGAAACCGATATTGAGTTTGTAAAGACAGGACTTTTTTAGGTGACTAAAACACATGTTGCTGCTGACCCTGTCCACAATAGTACATGGCTTTGCTTCCTACACGGTGACTCCTGCTGCTTCTCCGAACTGGGGTTACCATCTGCTATAGGCAATGAACTGACAGTGGATAAGTAGCTCACACCCACCCCACTCAAAAAAATGGAATTATCCCTTTAATATCGTTGGTTGTTTTGCCGGCAGTGTTGCAGAACTTAATGTTGGACTTGCAGGATTTTCCTAGAGTACATTTTTCAAGTTTGTCATTTACAGAATTAGTCGAAATAGTTATTTCCATCATATATTTAATCTAGAAATTGTTCAACAGTGGAAGTCCCAGAATCACTATATTGCCTTAATATCATTGGAACTGACTTTGTTATTAATCAGGTTTGGTTCTTGATTATTTGTCGGCTAACATCAGTAAGTAAACTTGGACGCATTTGGATTGGATCTATGAAATGATATCTCATTAAGAATACGTGCTCTGATGATCTTGTAATTGATTGTGGTTATTGATTACTCAAAAGAAATTCTGAAAAGGCCTTAGGACATTGTTTTTACAATGATCCCTTTCCCAATATCACTGCTGTAAATGTCCATGCAAGCAGTGTCATGCCTCAGTACAGTGCTGGTTTCTGCAGTCTATTGGAAAATGATCTGTGAAATAAACAGATAAGTAACCAAAATCTATTTGTATTTTTTAAATCCAATAAATTATTTGCTGTGTGTCTTGCCTATTCTACATATGTGAGAATAATGTTCTTTGGTTATGCAATGTGACAGGTGTATTTCGCTGAATTTAATCCTTGATTGAAATTTCCATTTTGTCCTTGCAGTGTGTTTTTGTCTATAGTTTATGGCAAGTTGTTTACCGTTTCCAATTAAATTTAAAGACATGTTATTCCTCTTCAGATTTAAAAATTTAAAGAATTTATCTTCTTTATCACTGATGGTCATCTGTGCAGTTCTGTAGCAATATGACAAATATTATTCCAGGAACTGTAAAAGTCTCTATTGTGCCTTCATCAAATGTACAGTAAGTACACAAATGTTTTGAATATTAAAAGTTAAATTACCTTTTTGTTGTTATTGCTCATTTTTTTCAGGGCCTTTTCTTTTGTCTTTCAGTCTTTAATGTATTCTGAGGTTCATTGTTGCACTTAAAATCTGAAACTGCAGACTAGTAGCTATAGATAAATACAGTGAGTTAAGTAACTTACAGTGTTTACCCCGCCTAATATTAATGGATGAAAAGTGTGCAGTCTTTAGAAAAAAAGAAAATACCCACACATCCAAGTGTCACTCAAAACTGTAGTGCAATACTTCTCATGAGTAAATTTACAGTGCACATTTAGATAAACATGGTAAAGTTTGTTTTTTATTTCATTTTAGAAAATGCATATTTACAGTGTACACAAAATAAACTGTCCATCTATGGGATACATATAAGTTACAAAAGATAGGAGAGGAATAAGAAAAATTGATTAAGTAATTCAAAGTCAAAATCCACCGCAATAAAGTTATCAAAGACATAATTACTTTTACTTACTATTAGCTTTTTTAATCATTAACAAGACAGAATTTCTCCCCAGGGATCCAAGTTTCTGACAATTAATTTCTCCATAAAGCAAAACCGTAATTATGTGAGTAAATAAGAGTAAAAAACGATATTCTTTCATCAGTCAAAGTTTTTTTTTTTTTTTTTTTTAATGAATTGATGCCTACAATTCCCACAATGCAATGAGACGGCACCCGGAAAGGGAAGAAAACAGTCACCTGACTGTGTGTTGTTGAGTAGTTTTTGACTGTTGTTTAGTCGTTTAACAATCGATTTTATTTTAATTATTAGTTGCCAGTGAGTTGTCAGTAATGTTACGACCGAAGGCGTTGACGCAGGTCCTCAGCCAGGCGAACACAAACGGAGTCCAGAGCACACTGTGAGTACAGCCAGCTAACGTTAGCTAGCAACATGCTAACGACATGCTAATAGGTACAAGAGTTGAGGTGGTTTTTGACCAGTTTATTTACTGTAACGGTTACAAAAAATTGATTTTTTCACAAATATGGAGCTATAGAGTCAGCTACAGAGACAGCACAGACAATAACCCCCCTCCTGAATGGAGAAAACCAATCAACGAATACATATTTACAGTGATAGCTCTTGACAAATGACATTTTAGTAAATCTGTTTTTACACTTTACATGGCGTGTGCAAGTGGTTGCTACGTCGTAACTAATTCGCGATAATGAATTTCCATAGTCGATTTATATGTCAATTATCGTAACCGTTTTGTGTGTGAAATGTCATTAAATAGTAGGGAAATTAATTTATATATAGTGGGAAGATTTATCTGACCAGCAGTCCAGATTTCAGAGATATTAAGGTAATGACACATGTGACCTACATGGCTAGAAAGCACCACATACACACATTTGAGCAGCAGTGGATTTTTGACATTTTACTTGACAAATTACTGAATCATTAACATATTTTCTGATTTTTTTTTTTTTTTTTTTTTTTGTGATGACTAATCTAAATTCACAAATTGGCTTGGCCAGATTGGTCAATTTGTGAATTTAAACTATCTCTGCATTTCTACAGATTCTTTCATTTGTAATTATTTCTCAGTATGAATCATGTCAGCGCAAAATAGTCTTAATTAAACTAAACTAAAACACCTTGGATAAACCGTAAACACCACATGATCATTGTAACTCTTAAAATAATAATAAATAATAAAACAGTTCATATATTTGTACATAGTTCATACAGTTTATTGCTTTATAGTATATAATATAGGTATGGCTCTATATAACTTTTTCTTGTCTGACATCACAACCTTGAGCATCTGCCAACACTGATACCAATCCAGTACCATGTTTCTCTCACTACTCCTATGAAGGAAGAAATACACAGCCCACAGTGCGACTCAGTTCAGTTCTATACAAATTTTCAAAACTAAATTTAAATGAATCTGCAGAAGTGCGGAAATTGCGCTCAGCTGTTTTACTCTTTTCCTCCTTGAGCTTAAAATAACTCCACTCAGCTGACCTGATGACAGGTCTCCCTCACATCGTAGCTGCTGTTCAAAGATACATGCTGCTCATCTGTGTCACTGTGACACATCTGTCTTTACAGCATGTTGCTCAAAGTTTAGTTAAGCATTCACGATTGTTTTGGCTACTGGATTTTGTCTTATTATGCCTGGACAAAACAGCATTATAATGAAGTACTGTAGTGCTGCAGAGATGCCCTGGCCTGCAAATCATGTTCTACGGATGTTGTTGTAGTGTTGTCACAATACTGGAATTTCTAACTTAAGTTCAATACCGTGAAAATTTCGATATGCAATAGCGTTTTCGTGGGGAAAAATTGACACAACATTGAGGGAATAAAATGTTTGATTTTTATGAAAAGATAAATATAGTGGATATTCAACTGGAGCAAATGAAATGAGTGACAAGAAGAAGATGGAACTCTTAGCAAGTGAGAGCAGGCAGCAGGAGATATGTGGGCACTGCAGTGGTGTGTGTGCTGTCGGAGTGAAAAGAGCGCGAGAAAACACAGCTGGTACCAGGGTATTGATACTTTTAAAAATAAGTATTGAAAATATTTCAGATATTTAGCTTTGATATTTTTGTATTTTTGATAACACTAGTTTGTTGGTACAGGCCAAAACAGATGTTGCATCATCTTGATTTTAATTTTTTTTTATCAGTAAAAGTAAAACTTCTATCTGTATAATATCTGTTAAAATAATCACTATATATATATTTTATATAACAGTGTATGGTAGACTCATAATGATAGTTTGATTAAAATCTGCAATATGCTAACAGTCAATAGTAAATTGGCTCCTGATATGGATACATCCATCTTTACTTTTCCGCCAGCTTACTGAATAATGAAGGTTCGCTTCTGGCTTACTCTGGATATGGGGACACGGACGCACGAGTGACAGCCGCCATCGCCAGCAACATCTGGGCGGCCTACGACAAGAACGGCCATCAAGCCTTTAATGAAGACAAACTCAAATTCATCCTCATGGACTGCATGGTAAGAAGTGCAGGTCTTTCAGAATCGTCGCAGTTTTTCTCAGGCGTGCATAATGAGTGTGTTTGAACTGTAACAAACTCAGTTCTGGAAAAAGGATCTTGATTATCAATCGGTGAATTCAGACACATGACACTGGGACACTTTGCCACCCTCTCTTTTCTTTTCTCTCTTAGGAAGGAAGAGTGGCCATCACTCGTGTGGCCAACCTTCTGCTGTGTATGTACGCCAAAGAGACAGTGGGCTTCGGAATGCTTAAAGCCAAGGTGAGAGTTTTAATACTTTTACTGTCAATGCTGTCATCAGTCATGGCTTCTCTATACAACCAATGTCCTGCTTTCAATGGCTTTGTATTTTAAACATTCAGTTTATAAAGTGGCTCTTTTGTATATCTGAGGTTATAGCCTTTTCCAGCTTTGATAAAGGTCCCTGACCTCCACCATGTCATATTCATCATATTCAACAAAAAAAAATCATTAATTGGACATGTGGGGATGTGTGGAATATAAAGGAGAAGGTGCAGCTTTTCACCACTGGAATGATTTTGAATGTATTTTATTCAGCCACCAAGGCTGGCAACAGGCTAGCTGCTTGTTTGATGAAAAATTGGTTTGCATATAGATTTGAACATTTTCTCTTGAGAGCCAATCAGAGACCACATCCAACCACCCAGCTCTGTTTACCTCAGCAGAAAGTATGTGTCTTTTGGAGGAATTTAACATTTACAAGGACACATATTTTACTTGGGAAGTTTAGTGAAGAGTGTAACAAAAAAAAAAACTCATATGGAAAAAAATTGCAGTGACAGTAAACGGAGTTAATCCCATTGTTGAGAGAGAATGTGCAAAAAAGACAAAGACAGAAATATAAAGATAAAAATATGAGACTAGACTCAAAGAAATCATTACTCCCTAGGGCTGCAACTGACACTTAATTTCATTATAGTTAAATCTGTTGACTATTTTCCCAATTAAATGAAATGATTACAAAACATCGTAAAACAGTGAAAAATGCTCTTCGACCACGATGGTCAATAAGTGTAAGTGTAAATAAGTTTTATCCTACCAACAGTCCAAAAACCAAAGATAGTCACATTATTCGGATGTAAGACACATTTGAGGACCTAAATAAGTTTAGTTTGCTTTGGTTTAGTTTTTTTGATTTATAAAAAGACACTGTGCAATGACATTTATAATTTTTAAGAAATTAAAATTTGGTTGCACCAAATTTAGCGAGATGCTAATTTCCATCTGTAGTTCCATCTGTGACTTAAACGAGATGATCATCAAAATAGTTCTGTATATTGTACTATATGATGTAGTGCTCAGCTTGAAGTCGTTTTAAACCAATAATGTCATATTGACTTGACAAAAAAAGCTGTTTTATAATAGATTTTCCTCAGAGTTCAGTATTGAAGGAAGCCTGATAGTGCAGTTTGTATGCTACAATTAAACATAGCACATTATCAAATTATAACAAATAATCAGCATTACTTAACCGTAGTTGAATAATTATTAATAATTAATAAGATACAAAACGCATATCTTTTTGTCAGTGTAGGTTTTACTTAAACAGTTCTGGTGGCACGTTAGTCATGTGAAAGAGTAATTCATGAAGCACAAACCATTTAAATGCACAGAATAATAAAATAATAGGGTCTCGCTCAAATCAACGGCTCTTGTCCGCCTGTCCTTAATCAATAAATCACTCCACCAAACAAAATGATGTCGAGTGGGGACGACATTTCTAGACTAATAAGACAGACCAAACCAAACTGTTGAGAAAACCTGTGAGCTTGGGAGCAATGTTACACAAAATTATACATACATTATTGTTTAATACATTTTTGGTTTAATTCTACAGGCAATTACTGATCAGTCATTTTGCTCTAAATATAACCTTTATTAACACAGCTGTGTGTATGTTGTGTCTATAGGCAGAAGCTCTGGTGCAGTACCTGGAGGAACCTTTAACCCAAGTGGCAGCATCGTAGTGGAGACTGAAACTCTGCCTGGAAAATGGAATGGACTTCTGTAACATCCTGTGTACATGCCTATATCTATGAGTGAGTGAGTGAACATGTGTTTGTGTGTGTTTGTGTGTGTGTGTGTGTGGGCCGGGGAAGTCGGTGTATTTATAATCATGGTATTGAAACTAATAACTTGTATGGCGTTTTCAACTATTTGCCCTCCCTTGTGACGCTGTTCATCTAATGGCTTGTTCTGAAAGTCCACTTAATTTGTCGGTAGGAAGTCTGAGTGCTGAAATGATTCCATTATCAACTGGTTCCGCGGTTGATTCATTCATTTGCGGGTTTAGTTCGGGCATGCTGAGAACAGTTAAGCAGAAAATTGAACATTTTGAATCCTATCAGAGGACTAAAATGCGCATAACACAAAAATTTGTGGCAACCTTCATCAGAATTTCTGCCTGATGAAATGCAGTTAAGATTATTTGCTACGTTTTGTGTCAAAGCTGTCGAATAAACACTTTTTGGACAAATATTCACACAATCTTATTTTGTGTTTATGCTCTGAACTGAGTGCTTGGTGTGACACGAGCAGGCTCAAAGATGGAGGTGACATCTGTCTGGTATTAACAAGCATCTTGGGTGAACCGATCACAAGTGGACAGCTCTGAGTATGTCAGTTCACACGTGGCATTAAAAAAAACAACATGTCTCCACAAGTGTCTAGAGCAGGGTTGTCCAAACTGAAACATAATGGAGGGCTGTGGGCCAAAAACAAAGATGTAAAATGGTACAAGGATTCCAAGTTCCCTTAATTGACTGACATCAGCACAAGTGATCATTTGTGATTGGATCTCGCTTCCCTGCTCTATATTCAAATATAACCTGAAGGTCGCATCATTTTCATCTATTTTTGGAGATCAAATACATTACAAATACAGAAGTTGCCAACATGCTGTGACAAATGCATACAGTGTTTTTTTTACACAGAAAAAGGAAGGGTAGTACAACTTGTGTCTAAAATTTACAGTAAAGCCCAAATAATTAAGAATTTCTCTCAGACAGTGTTTTGCAAAGTTTCTAAAGTTTCTCCTCCCTGAGTAACTTGCAGAATTGCACAATTTTTTAAGGAAGTCTGGCAATATTACTGTCACTAGTTGGTGAAATCATCTGAAAAAGATTGTGTTCACAAATTCAAATTCAGTCCTTGATTGCCATATCAACATGGTGGATTGGAATTTGCCTCGGTGAGCTCACTTAAAACTACTGCAAGTTTTTAACTGGTCATGAAAGAGTCTCTATTTATTACTGATGCCTGCATATAACCAACATAAATTCATGAGAACATCTGTGAGAAGATTTTTCAAGGCAGAGTTACAGTGAGCTGTATGTTAGCAAATGAAAATGAAGCAGGATGAGCCTTTTATTTAGATAATTTTATTTTTGAAATCATATTTTGAGGTTATTATAGTGGAAATACTACTGCTTACATGTAGGAGTTTTAAGGACAAAAGACAGAAAAACAAAACCGTTGATTTATAACGCACAACACAATAAAAGTATGAAACATAACCAATACAATAATCATAAAAGCGTAAAATCATGGGTAAAATAAAATCCAGTACATTGGAAAACCATGCATACAACACTAGCACCTGCAGGGACATTAAAAGCAACATAAACTACCTACTAGATAAAGTGCTTTAAGTGCCTTAAAAACACCTGCCCTGTTGCACGATTTATTGCACAATTTATTTAATTAACTAATAGTTCTGTGTTAGATATAATAATAATATATAATATGATTTATATGGAACCTTTTAAAAACAGAAAACAAGACAAGTTAAGCTAAAATTGAGGTCAAACTAAAACACAGCAAAGGACCCAAAAACATAGTAGAATGAAGACAAAAAGATAAAAGAGATCAGAACAATAAAAACAAGAAAAAAAACGTCGATAGAAATAAAAGAAAAAACAGACATCATAAAAAAGGCGACATCGCATAAAAGCAAGTCATTAAATGGGCTTTAAGAAGTGATTTAAGGAGTGTTTAAGAGGTGTTAAGGAGGCAGACGGCTTCAGGATATGTGCTCCTCTGGAACCTGGATGATCTGATTTTAAAGCTTCTCGGTCTTTTGTGGGAAGGAAGGAAATTAAAAAGGTTGTTTGGAGGGTGAGGGGGACTAACAAACAACTGCTGCTTATCTTGGCAGGTAAGAGAACCCAACACATAATTTGCATTACAGTGAGACAAATGATGTACTTACAGGACGTCAGTTGAGTAGGCGGCCCTTCACTGTGGCCAAAGGCCACAATAAATCTACAGGCTCGAGTCTTTGTGACCGCAAAGGATCAAATGGCAACAACAGACCAGGGGACTCATTTATAAAAATGTTCTTGAACTTAGTCTTGTGATCATTTCCAACAGTGTGCTAGAGTTTGATTCATAAAAAGGCACTGAGCATAAAAAGAAGAAAATTTGTAACTTAAGCACCTGTGATCTGTAGATATGAAATGAACTTATTGAAGCACCTGTCTTACATTCAGTGATTTCACCTTATATAATGAGTCCTGTGTCAAAATCAAACTTATGTTTTGAAATAAACTAAAAAGAAAAGGTTTTTCCAAGTCCACTTGCCAATCTTTTGTTGACATAATTTACTTTTCTTCCTTCAATAAATTTGAGTCTTTGAGCTTTGGAAACAAAACCTTTTGTATTTCAAAAGTTGCTGACTAAACAAGTAAAAGTGAATAATGGTTACCAATTTAATAGTTTCAATTGCAACAATTCAAAGCAGGTGAACAATTTTTGAAATACAGAATTGTTTGGGTTTAAAGTTTATTTAAAAAAAGAAAACAAAATTTTATTGACTCAAGAAAAGATTATAGGTCGGCAAAACTGTTTTGACCTTATTTCAGACCTTGAGAGTTTGAGTTTGACTTAACACTCAAAAAGTTTTGTGAGTGGGGCGCCCCTGTGACTCAGTTGGTAAAATGTGAGCCCCATGTACTGAGGCTGTTTGACCTCTGCAGCGACTGCTGGTTTGATTCCCGCCTCTGTCCCATTTGCTGCATGTCATGCCCCTCTCTCTACCCCCTTTCCTGTCATATCTTCACCTGTCCCTATCCAAATAAAGGCAAAAGCCCCAAAAAATCTTTTAAAAAAATTGTGAGGACAGTTGCCTTGAAATTTAGAGTTTTCCCAACTTTATTTTCATTTAAATTTTTTACAGTAAATAACCGTGGACCAAAAGAGGAAAACCAAACAACAAGATCACAGCGATGGTAGATGAGACAGAAGCCAGACAACATGTATTATGCAGGGGACTAAATGGTGGGTTGACAAACAAAAAGAGAAGCACAAAGTTTTGGGATGTGTCGCTATTCATTCCTCATATCTTTAATAGATTGTTCATAAAGCTGATGCAAAGGTCACTACAGGCTTCAGTACTCCGACATACGAAAATCACTTTCAATTAAGTCTGGACTTTGCTCAGAAATAAGATCATTTCCACGTCAAAGTAAGGTTTTATAAATAACTATAAATAGGTATTTTTCTACTTAAAGATAGTTCACCCAAAAATGAAAATTCAGTCATCATCTCCTCACCTTCATGCTAATTAAAGGTCAGCTTTAGCTGTTTTCCTGTGAAACTCCAGCAGTGTTTTGTGAACTAAAAAAAACTCAAACCCGATCTTCAATCAGCATGAGGGTGAGTAGATAATGACTGAATTTTCATACTGGGGTGAACTATCCCTGTAAGCCATACTTGAGGTCAAAATCGATCGTAAATTGATTTTATAAATAAGGCCCCAGGTTTTATAAAGGGAATATGACACTTAAGAAGAAAAAGAATTGGTCATTATTGGCAGAACAAAATGTGTGTGTGCAGATTCCAGTAAAATCAGCCTTCACTGTCACAGACTGACAGAAAAAAAATCACAAAGTGAAACGTTATGGTGCAATATTATAGAAATATTATGTAAACCCTTGTTTCAGGATGGTTTTCCCCATGTACTGATGAAGCAAGAGTTGCTTCCTGCTTCCTGCATGCAGTAGTGATTTGATTGGTCCAGCAGGAGGCGCCTGACAGCCCCTCTCAGCTGTACCTGCCAGTCGCCCCACCTGTCCGACCTGCCCTGCACTGACTCCATTACAGGACACACCTCCACCGCTAACCCACCACTCCCTGACACTGGCCCCGCCTGCTGCAGCAGAGCAACCTGGATACAGTCAGCATGTCTTGTTCAAACAAGCCAGCTTTCTATTAACTCAGAGAGGGAAGGGTAGTGAAGGGCAGAGAGCTGGCGACTGGCATTCATGTGTCAAAACATTTCTGCAGCCATTTTCTTTTCCTGAAGCCTGAGGAACTGAGGGGCAGGCTGGTTGTGCTGTGAGTCAGTGTCATCTTACATCCTGCAATCTGTCCCTGAGTCCTGGAGACGCAGCAGTAAACTGTGAGGCGCAGCACTGAATGGACTGAACATGGGGTCAGATGAGGCCTACAACTTTGTCTTTAAGGGTGAGTACGTGTTCTCCTGCAGCACTGAGTAGATCTACAGGGTCATCCTTAAAACCCCTGCAAGGTGTTATTTTGTAATGTTCATTTGTCCTTCAAAATATACTTATTTGGTTATTATTGAGTTGGCAATTTCTAGGGACAGGAATGTGTGTGAATGTAATAGATTAGTAATAACTGTAGCAATTTACAATAAGGCTGTCGTGGCCTGGTTATTTATAAATGGTTTATTATTAGCTTGTAAAGACTTCACAAATCATTAAGTTGAAACAACACATTAGATAAAAAGATCCAAAGTGTGATCCCACATTTACCTGCACTGTTAGGACTCAGCTGTCATTGATACTGAGCTGACTTTGTCTTCTCCATCAGCAGCGTTCATACCTGTCAGCTTCATCACATATGTGTTAATAAGTTACAGCATTTAACCACCATCAGCATATCTTAATAGTCAAAAAGTTTCATTTGGCATATCACATTAAAGCTGCTAAAGGAGGTTTTAACTGGTTATGAAACAGTCTCGGTTTATTCCTGATGCCTCTATATGATGTGCAGAAGTTAAAGGAGAATAAAATGACTGTGATGTTTCATTAACAATTACATGCTAAGTTGAAATACTCACTTCTATGACAACAACACCACAGCTGCTGTCTCCTCCTTTGAAATTTCTATTCCAGGCTGGAATAATTGTTTTAATTGGCTTGTTTCTCATTAATTAAGAGTTCAAATTAATGCTGAATGTTTGCCAAACGAGTGAGTGCCCGTTTATGAGTCGTAAGAAGTCATTAAGAATCTTTTAGAAGCAGTGGATGTTTATAACAGTTAGATTTAGCAAATTGCTAATGGAGTCTGGCAGGCAGCCACTGAACTGTGTGTATTTTCAGAGCAGTCAGCTTTTGTTTTCAGGACAACAGGCTTAGCTTTACTTTGACGGACAACTTACAGTTATAAACAGCTGATCAACTTACAGTGTGGGACTTGTCATCGTTTGTTGTAAACTACAATGTTGCGCACATCTTGCACTCCTGCAGTTTTCCTGCAGCCAGCCTGAGCTTCCTCGAGTCTGGGGATGAGGGGGCGCAGGACAACAACTCGCTTCAACCATTGTATATTAACTTGTATATCAAATAGGATTTCAACCTATTTAAGATAAGCTCTATGGCTCCAACTCACTATTTAGAATGCAGTACTCATTTTCGGATGCACAATTGCTTAATTTAGCTTTTTTTTTAACAAGACCATCCACAAGAAGCTATTTCTGTGCAGTTATTCCTAATGCCTGCCTGCTATTCTCAGTGAAATCAGATTAAACGAGCCTGTGTTTACATTTTCTCAGACAAAGTTGCAGTGAGTTGTATATTAACCAGTTAAAGGGAAGCAGGAGGAGTTTTTGTCTACATTTTTAAATTTTTTGACGTTATTTTTTGTGATTATGGTGGTAGAAAACAATACCGCTTTTGTCCACAAGGGGCTCCAAAATCTGAAAATTCTTTGTAGTAGCTTTAACATATTAAATTACCAGAACTGACAGTACCCGCAGCGTCATAGTTTGAAGTGTGGGGCCACTGATCAAGCTGCTGTATTTAACGAGTTCAGAGGGAGAAAGTTTTGTCTATAAACATTATCTGGATGGTCATTATGAAGTCGCATATTATGTTCTTGATCATTTACAGTTGCTTAATTAATGGTTCTAAAGTTATATGAGCATTATTTGAACATTTGTTAATAGTAAAATAACTATTAACTAAAATATAATGTTAATAAACTGGATATTGCCAAATAATGAGCCCACATCCACGTATGAAAACTGTGTTATAACCTGTTTATAATTGTTATTGTTGCATACTGTAACCTGGTCAAGTAAGCAGCAAGTGTGCATAGAGCAGGTTATTGTTGCAACCAGGATGTGTACTTTAATTCCTGCTTAGCATTCCACGCAGAACAGCACCGTAACCAGAGATGGGTTAAACACACCATAAAGTATCTTGTTACGTATTACTAATGCTTTCTCATCAAATGTGTTTAAATAAAATACAAAATTCTGGTCTGGAAAATGTATTTAAAGGAGAAATCTGTAATTTATTTATTGTAATTTATCATTAAATGACCATTATGTCATCAGAGATTAAGGAAACATGTTAAACTGAAATATTCCTCCCATGAAATTTCTATTCCAGGCCAGAATAAATGAAGCTTTGTGTCAGTTCATGCAGGACACGGAAGTCATTTGTCCCAGCAGTAATCAGCTGACAGCCTGCCAACTGAATCATCAGTCACACACCAATCACAGACATTTTCACCACGAGGCGGTCCATTTAAATATGATGCCCTCCTCACACATATCTCTCCTCTGAATGCTGGACAAGCTTGCCACCACCACCCCAGCCTCCACCTTTAGAGTCAGGGCACAAAGTTTAAGAAAAACAAATATTGTTTTGCATATGGCTGCCTCTAGTATACCTTGGGGAGTTTTTGCATTGCACTCCATGTTTTGACCTCGCATGCTGCTTGGTCAGTTCAGGGAGCATCTTAAGAGTGGAGCCATCAGCACAAAGCATAACTGTATTTCCATTATTTTTTATTTTTTTTGCAGTAAATGGTTAAAATCATGACGAGTGTTCCTGACTGAGCTGTGTTAGTTTGCATGTTTCACTTTAATTAGAACTTCAAATTAATGTCAAATGTTCACTAAGTGAGTAATTGTCTGTTTATGAGCCAAAAGAAATCATTAATAATCTTTTAGAAGGAGTAAATGTTTATAACGGTTCAGTTGAGCAGTTTATTAATGGAGGCTGACAGGCAGTGAGACAGGAAGTCACTGTTAGCTGTGTCGTTTTGTGAGTCATTGTCAATCAGTCTGTTCTGTTGTTCAGATATGAGGACGTGTTGGTGGTTTCTAGCTGGTCTGTATTATTTGCCAGTTCTACAGCACATACATATATTAACTGCTTCTGTCGTATTTTAGTTTCATCCAGTAAACTTAACTTAGCACCAACATCTGATAATATTTAAATGATTTACCTTTATCTGAGGGAAAATTTCCACCCAACACCAAAGCAGCGTCTTTCTTTAAGGTACTGATCACGGGGAACATCAGTGAAAGATGGTAGTTTACAGTAAGCAGATTGTTGGACCTGACAGGACATGCCACATGATTCACTTAACCTATTTTAGTTTTAAGGCTTGTTGTTCAGGTTTTTTTTCCAACAGTTTAAACCTAGGGATAAAAATGTGTCTTATTTGAAAATAAAATGACATATTTAATAATGAATTTTAAGTATTTCATACAAGCTTTTACAGTATTTTGTTACTAATTGCATCTTATTTTTCTGCCTAGCAAAATGAAAATTACACTGCTCATCTCTGATTGTGACATAAAGTGTCAGGCTGAAAACAGCATATCAGTATATATATATATCAAACAACTAATCATATCACTTATTTTGTAGTTTTCCCAAATGCAACACATCCCGTCGGTAAAGGTGTCTTGAATTATGCCCCAAAATAGTTCCACCTTGTGCTACTTATTCTTTTCATTCTGCACTCAACCTTCATGCCATGGGAATCATGTCTTCTATGCAGCTAGTTAAGTACCAGATGGCTCTTAACAGATGTGCGAGAGAGAAGTGAAAGTCACTCAGAAAGGTGATTTGGTTCAGATTCAGTGATTTGACATTTTGGGTACAAAAATGTCATGTTGATAAAAGGCTCTGCAGTAAGTAACTGTGTCCAAAAACATCACTCGCCAGGTCCACAGCAACATGAGATGACGGTCAGGTCAATTTTATTCATAGAGCCCAAAATCACACGTAACAAAATTGCCTCGATGGGCTTTTTGGGGGAAGCCCAAGAGCCTGTTGGTTAAGGTGTATATCACATAACAACAGCTGAGGACCTCTGTTAGATGTTACCCTCCATTCACTCATCTCCTGTCTCTCTCTACACCGACATGAACTGTTAACAAAAATGACCTCAAATATATACATACAGTATATATGCTTTTTAAAAATGTCTTTACAATTTGTACAGCATTTGACATCCTCTAATGTTACAATCTTGGTTAAAGGGCCAGTGTGTAGGATTCAGTGGCGTATAGCAGTCTAGGTGAATTGTGAATATGTGTACGTTCTCAAACTGATTGCTATCACAGAATAAACACACTCACTAACTGCAGTGGTCCTGAGCAGTGTGTGTGATAGCTTTTTGAAAGTATGAGCAGATTTTCGTTCCTCCCAGCGATTCACAGATAACTTAGAGAAACTAATCACTAAAATCAGATTCTATGGTTTGCTTGGAATGTAAACCTGCATACTCTCCACCTCCGCACACTGTACATGAACGCATCGCGGACGAACTTCTCATTTTGCTTAAAAGTCTTTGTCGTATTGCAAAGGCTACCACCAGACCACAGATCAGCCTGTTCCCTCAGGCTTTGAGACTGCTTAAATCATCCTCCTCAGTGTAAAATAGTGTTTTATTTTTACTTTTCACATTTTAAACCAATCCACTGTATATAATTTTACATTATTCTTTATGAATAACAAAGATTTAACTACATCAAAATCTCACCATACAAGCCTGTTGTATTATGATATATAAATCTCTTGTATCTTGAATAAAATTAACTAAATCTGAATCAGAATCTGCTTGATTGGCCAAATATGTGTACACATGTAAGGAATTTGACTCCTGTTTTACATTGATCTCAATATAGTTACAGAACTATATATTTAATGTTGACTTACAAACTAATATGTATATGCATACTAATGTACATTTGAAGGGTTCATTTACAAAAACATATCTCAGATTTTATTTATTTTCCTAAATTGTGTTTTTTTGTTCGTCTCTTTGGTTTTAGTTCTGTTTTGTTTGTTTTTGTTTGTCATTTTAGTGAGGTTATATCAATTAAACATATGTTTGGATGCTTTGATATAATGTCACCCTCTTTTTTTTTCATAAACTCTTTTTTAAATGTTTCCTCAATTTGCAAACAAACTCCTCAGTTTGTTTTAATATGTACCATTAAACATGAATGAGTATGTAGCAAGTCAGAATGAAACTCTGCTCTTGCAAACTTTACTTTAAAAAAAGTTTATTTAATTAATATAGGCAAATAATACTCTATTTCACCCACAATTACAAGAAGACATATTGATAAAACTCAAAAAATGAACACTTGGAAAAACTAGAAGACATGTAGATAAAGAAAAGAAAAAAGAAAAGAAAAGTAATAATAAAAAAAAAAGTAACTAAGATTTTGAGTCATAATGAACTTTGATTTGACTTGACTTGCTCCTAAGTTAAGTTTTTAAGTTTCCACCAGGGTTTCAGGACTGTAGTGACTGTAGTTTCCAGTCCCGAAGGTCATAAAACTGCACAAAATGAAAATGTAATCCTCACTGCAACGCATCAAGTTCTCGCCACCTTCCTCCCGATCAACAAACCAGGTCGCCGCAGAGCTCGACAGCCTCTTGTCCTGTATCGCCATAGAAACCAGGGGTTTTGTTTGCATAAGAAGTTACTCAGTGGTGGAGGAGAAGAGGGGGAGAACATTCTCACCTCAACCACAGGAAAAAAACTTTGTACAGTGGTCTGACGACGCGGTGAACAATTACCTTAAACAAGCAAAAGCAGAGCAGCTTGTAAAACATTCTTTGCCATGAATTTAGAGTTCAGGTTAAACATACTGTTAGTAAAGAACTGAGGCCGACTCCTTTGTACCTTTATGGGAGTCAGCAGGTGTTCAGGAACAACATGCCAACATGTTTTCTGTGGTTCTGTGAGAGAACACAGGTTGACAGGGTTGTTTTAAAAATGTGATACAGGTAGCTTACTAATTACCTGTTAAAAATGCAGTGAGTATCCTAATCCAGTATCACAATATTAAAGCATTTTGATTACCTCTATACCAAATATGAAATTGTCTATTAGTTGTTTGCCGAACTGTTCCTTCCTTTGTCATGTGAGAAAGCATGTTTAGGTTATTAAAGGTAATTATGTGCATTTAGAAGCACTCAAACTTCACCCAAGCTGACATAAACTTATTCCCTTTATACCGACACACTGTCCTGGTCACCAGCATCATCACCTGCAGTCCCAAAACATTTTTCAGCAGTGAGTTGTAGTGCTAGTAGCAGTAGTGGCAGTAGTAGTATTAGTAGTTGTACTGACAGGTTAGGTAGCGAAAAGTATTTCTGTGTAGCTAACATCAGAGGTTGGCCTGTATAGCTAACGTTAGCTGCTGGTCTTAGTAAATGTTTTTTTGCTTTTTTTTTTTTTAAATGAGATGTTGAGTGCTTGGATGATGACAATAATGGTGAACTTTCCATCATTTCCATCTGTAACTCTAATGGAATATAGTTAACCTTTTTTCTGTCAAAATTAAGTTATCCTGTTTCATGTAGACTTAATCTATTACTCCTCAAGCCTGTTAGTACATAGTGAACAAGTGATCTGTGGGCGCCAATTTTAACTTCATTCTCTGCCTCGGAAATGTCACCGATCTTTCAATTACGTTCACTTCATCAGCAAATTAATTTTATATAATATCAATTTATAAAGGTATTGTTCAAATTCAGATCTGATCTTACATAACGTTGCCAAGATTTAGAAATGATTTCCTACAAATCAGCAAGACAGCGAAATATTGTTAACAGTGTATCCTAGCAACGCACGCTGCTAGGCAACAGCCATAGTCTTGTGGGTGTTCACATTAACGGGCGTTGCTAAGACGAGGCGTAGGTAAGACTAGGCTTAAGTCTTGTTGGTGCAACTGATATAAAGTCCCGTCTAAAGACTGATCTTCGCAAAGTCCGACTCAGCAGTTAGGACCAGGCACAGTAAAGACCAGTTGGTGCGACCCCCCCGCAGGTTCTCCTGCTAGACTGCACCCAAACCCCACACATAACAGCTGAGGAGATGCCATAAGAACTTGGATTATCTCAGTGTTCATGAGCTCACACACCTCAGCAGTAAGCTGTGACTGTGTCTTATCCATTTGAGCACAGATCCCAGTGCTGCTTGTGTGTTCACAGCGCGGTCATATTTTCCTCTCTCCGCCAATTAAGCCAAGCCTTTTTTTTTTCTTCTCTCTGAGTCAACTACTAACAACTGAAACCCAAACATTAGTCACTGAATGTACAGAGGGGGCGTCTGTGTTATTTCTTGTCCTGTTTGCCCAGTAGGTAGGTTCCTCTGACCAAGATAAAAGGAAGTAGCAGCTCAACTTGTTCCACCTGATTGGAATCGCCTTACGCTCTTAGAGACGGTTTTATTTCCAGAAACAAAGGTTCACTTGTGAGACGTTTTCACCTCAAAGGTTTTCAGATTTCTAGAGGGGGAGGGACACACTTACCCCTCTAAGTTGTCAAAAAAAATATGAATTATATTTAAGTTTTGCTAATATAGCTTCCTTAACTTTTTCAGCTCCTAGCTTGACAAGTTGGCGAAATAATGCTCCAGAATTAGGCTACATTTTGAAAAACTGGCATGACAGTTTTCACAACCTTGACCTCTCTAAGATAATCAGAGTCTCACAAAACTTGACAAACACAAACTGAAGACCCGGAGCCTTCAGAGGATGGATGGCTCTCCTAGCTTTACTGGTCATAAGGGGGTAAGAATTTGAGTTTTGCTCAAAAACTTACAAATCTTTTGAAGTGAGTTGCCTTGAAATTTTGCTTTTTCTCAACTTTGTTTAGTCTATATAAATCAGTGATTACAAAAACATTTAAAAATCATCTCTGACTGAAGTTAAAATTAGGCACGAGGTCTCTGGTATTTTTCATGTGGTGTTAAGTCAAAGATTAGGTTAATAAATAACTTTTTGGTTATTTTTAGCTAGTCACATTGTTAGCTTATCCAAAAGTGACAAGATGAACCAAGCTTACACCTTACTAATCAATAATCTGGTGCATTCTGTTATAGACCAACATCCCACTTTGTTCCTCAGTATTTTACCCACGTCCTGTTTCTGCACTGTTTTCTCTGCATACTTGAGTTAAAATAATTAACTGATTTACCATGAAGGCGTGTTGCTGCTTTTAAAATAGTACATAATATCCCTAATGGTGTAATTAGCCCCAGACTTAGACATCTAAGACTGAGGATTTATGGAGCATCTAAGAAGACACACCTTGACTAAAGGCCTTATTACGAAGGGCTTTAAAGGATGATGTGGACGTCACAGCACTGGCTCATATTGCTGTGAAAATGAGTTTTGTCTCCTTTATCCAAGAAATACTGCAAATAGTTTTGCAGCAACCAAAATAAATCCAAAAAACCTAACCTTAATGCTGGGGTTTCCTGTGCTTTGTGTCCTCTGCAGTAGTCCTAATAGGAGAATCTGGCGTAGGAAAGAGCAATCTGCTGTCTCGCTTCACCAAAAACGAGTTCAACCATGACAGTCGCACAACCATCGGGGTGGAGTTCAGCACGCGGACGGTGCAGCTCAGCGGCTTCACCATCAAAGCCCAGATCTGGGACACGGCCGGGTTGGAGCGATACAGGGCCATCACTTCTGCGTAAGTGTCAGAAAAACAAAACATCCATTAATATACGTGTGTACTGATTTTCACAAACTCACTGTTAGCGTGAATCATCAATCAGCAGTTTATCTACATCAGTTCAAAGCTGAGTGGTTCCTTTCAGTCCAATTAAGGTATAAGGGCATGTGATGAGCCAGAGTCCCTTATTTATGTGAGTTTCCATGAAGTCAAAATCGATGTTTTTATAACAAAATTATTATACTATATGTCACTTATATGTCAGTAGCTGGCCCAGCAATGACAAAAAGTTATTTTGTGTTTCTCAGGTATTTTTAATGGTATTTCAAAGTTTTATTTTTCCCACAAAAGATTTGAAGGCATTGAGGACACATCCTACATTGGGGAATGTTACTTAATTGTCATCCAATGAAACTGGCTACTGTAAACACCAATCAATATCTGCAACAAGTCCTTCCCTAAGCACTCTGCTGGCTGTTTCCTTGGAACTTGAAACTGCAAAGTGTGCTGTGGTTGTCTTTTCATCGTCTTATTACCAGTAAAGAAATTGAACAACTGCCGGTTTGGCGGCTGATCCAGGTAACCAGCGGACGTGTTAATTAAACCCCCTTCACACTAGACAAAAAACCCACTAACACCCCCCAACACCAGGCTTTTGTTTTCAGTGGGCAAGGGTACAATCAGCATTCATTCCCAGGTCAAATGACTCTGCAGTGGTCACAGGTATTTATATGCCCCGGCTTCAGGTGGTAGTGAACATGACACCCGGTGGAAAGCATTAATTCTTGCTCCTTTTCCGGGACAATGTTATGAAAGCTTGTTGCTCTCTTTAGTGACTTTTGTGTTATTTGTCATCAGCCACAAATTCCATTGGGCTCCATTTAAGCAACACTTAAACATTGTTCCAAATGAGTCACTGTTGAGTTTTAAAGAGAGACTAATGTTAAAAGACATTAAAAAATAAACCTACTTGCCACCAACTGTACGATTGCCACCATGCTGCCTTTCTACTGTTTGCTAGTCCTTGTTTTCCAGCACATTTGAGATGCTGAATGTGACACTTCAGAAAAAAAAAGGAAAGGCAAACTACTCTTCTTGGAATGGGAAAGAAGTCAATCCATATTTTTAGCGATGTTACTCCTCATATGCATCCTAATGTTGGTGTAAAAATGGTGTTTGTGAGCTGTAGAAGAGCTGGTACCTGGTTTCCACCTGTTTTCAGTCTTTGTGCTAAGCTAAGCAGCAGCTGGATGTAGCTTTATATTTACAGTGCAGTTACAAGAATATCAACCTTCTCATCAAAGTCTCAGCAAGAAAGCAAACAAGCATGTAGCATATATTACAACACTGTAAACTAAGCCTGAAAGTCTCAATTAGTGGAGATAATTACATGATTTCATTGCATCATTCCTGTGTGTCTGATAAAAGTGTTTAATTGTTCATAAAGAGCCTGCTTAATGCAAGTTTCAGTAACAATTTCCCTTATGTGCTATGAATTAATACTGACGTAACTGACATAAATGTCTGCTGTGCTAACAAACATGCACACTTTTTCTGAAGCAGACACACAGAAAGTAAAGACAGTTTTTTAAATCAGCATTTCATGCTTGTTTTCTTGCTCCATAGTTGTTGAGCAACCAGTATGTCAGCATCTTAAGGTGGTGCTGCTGTTATCAGCCAAAACACACGCAAGGACAGGCACGGATCCTCAGTTTCCTCCCACATTACCTGAAAAACAACCAGCACACTCTCGTCTCCTGTCTGTTTCTAACTGGCACATTTAGGCTCCAAAAATCCAATTGATTCGAGCAGAGACCTTCGTTTGAACGCTCAGCCCTCAGCGGGTCTCTGTACTATCTGAGGGGGCTCCTGATTCATTCTTTTTTTAATTAAACTAGAAGGATTAACAGTGTGGAAAGTGGCTTTAAAACAATAGAACCATGTCAATTTTATTTTTAAGACATGGAAAAATCTGAGGATATGCTACACCGCTGGATTAGCTCTTCTCTGACAGCTTGGCTTTTCGAGTAATTACTTGCCGACTTATTCCAGTATGCAAATTCTCACTCCCATGGAATTTCTCATTTGTGCTGTAACAAGCAGCTAAAACCTATTAAAGTGGAATTAATTATGCTTCTGGAAGAGGGGAGCAGAAACGTAATGTGAGGGAAGTGTTGATTGGTTCATGACTTCAGAGCAACCGTCCGTCATTAAATTTTTCCCAGCTGACAGGAGAAACTGCTTAGTCTCAATGAAGATGGGACAAATGCTTAAAGCATCCATAATTTAGATTTTTATCATGACAAGGGATCAAATAACTGTGTGTATTGTGAAAGGGGTCACTCTTACTTATATGTAGGCTCTACATGATGCTGTTGTGCGCACTTATAGTTGTGAGCTGGTGTGTCTGTCTCTCTGCAGTTGATCCTTCCCTATGTCCCGTCCCTTTTTGCAGCCTCAGTTGGCTTTCTCCTTTCTTGTTTTCTGCAGTATGCTCAGCTATGCGAGGGAGAAGATGTTTAAAAGATGTTTTTGTGGGACATGTAAAAGCAATATACAGCATATAGTCAGATTTTAACCCTCTATGCATTATGATACCAGTTGGTAAAATATTTTTTTGTCATGAAATAGATAAGTCAACTTAATTTGAAGACATTTTCTAAAAATATTGTTTTAGAGTACACTTAGGGTAGACACAATAACTTCTGTTATACATTTCCAAACAGGCATATAGATGCCATCTGATGGAAGGACCATCAATTCAACCCATGATATCTGCCCACTTCATTTAAGTCCTCTCCTGTCTGAATGTCCGTGTTGCTGTTTTTGTCTTTTTGTGTTTGTTTCTTGCCGACTGTCTCTGTTTTGTGATTTTGACTTTTATGTGCTGCAGAACAGGAACCTGGTGTAAACCAGTTTTAACTGAGTCAGACCTGTTTCATTATATTTATTTGATTGTGTTACTTTTAATCTTTTCCTGAATAATAATAAATGAAATTAAATGAAATTAAATGAAAAGCAGCACCTTACCATAATAGTAAGGAATGTAATAAGAGCATTACTGTTTAAAATTTGTTTAGAAATCATTACAATAATAATGAAAAATATTCAGTTGTCTCATCAGTTTAAAATGTCTGTCATTTGAAAGTGAAAAACATTAAAAATGAACTTGTTTATCTGGACATTACCTTCAGATAACAGTTTGTGGAACAGACAACGAATCTATCAAACCAAACAATCTTAACCCTCCTCAAAACAAGATAGTGAAAGTCACATTTTGGATCATTTGTGTTACAAGTAAATGCTTGTTTCCGGGTGTTTGTCTTTCTTGGCGTTCAGTATATTGGCACCTTTTGTTATGCTGCTGCCATCTTTGCCTGACTGCTTAGTGAGTTAAAATAAAAATAAAATAAAATAGCTATCAGTGAATGTAACACCCTATCTTATATTGGTTGAACAGCATATAAACCTAAATACACAATACCAAAAATGTCATAGTGGGAATCCATAGATTCCAAACCATTTTCCATCACTTAATTATCAAATAAAGAACATTAAACAATTTAAAATGAAACTTAACTGCTTTTTAATGTCAATTCATTTTTTCCAGATTGTAAAATGACAGTTATACATTTTCAGACTGTTTTTGTGGTGAGAGATGATGGAGCTGAGCCATGTGAAGAGGGCCTCAAAAAAAGGATTCAACATGACCTTATGTAAATGTTATGTTTACAGCTTCCTGTTCTGTTATTACAGTTTTTTAGTGTGAGTGTAGATTGTTAATGATTAGTTTCATTCAAGTATTTTTACTTTTATCATATCACTTTCCTTTGACTGTAAAACGCTGAAAAAAGGTACCTGAATGTCACATAAGGAGCACCTGTGACGTCAATCTCCTCCTAACAGGTATTACAGAGGTGCTCTCGGAGCGCTGTTGGTGTATGACATCACCAAACACCTGACATACGAGAGCGTGGAGCGCTGGCTGAAGGAGCTGTACGAACACTCAGACCCCAACATCGTGGTCATGCTGGTGGGCAACAAGACAGACCTGGAGTCAGAGAGATCTGTGCCCACTGAGGAGGCTCAAAGCTTCGCAGGTACAAAGTCAACAAGTGTCACCTGTGGGTGGAAAATCTATGCACTGGATTTGTATATATTCATTGTTCGTAACTGCTTAATGGAGACTCACTTTATGAAGGTTGCAGAGAATGTAAATTAGTCTGCTCACCAAACTGCACAACCTGATAATTTGATAATGTGTCTCTGTACAAAATCAAATCAAATTTGTATTCATTGTATTCATTCATTCGTGGTAACAAAAGTGAGTCTAAATTCCTATTTTTGATTAAAGATTTATTCCATGATGTAGTTATAGAGCCCAGTACTGCTTCCCAAATCTCCCATTTCTTTGATAATTATGTGGGCAGATCAACAGTGAAGTTTTCTGATTTGGGGAATGTCACTTTAATGTAACAGAAGTAAGATAATGATAAGTAACATATGAAGTAACTAACAGATTATTTGGATTATTTAGAAAAGAATGGTCTTTTGTATCTGGAGACCTCTGCTCTGGAGTCAACTAACGTGGAGGCAGCATTCAACAGTGTCTTAGCAGGTAATTCATTTTAATGTATTTAACTAACTAACTAACAAAAAGTTTGAGAACCACTGTTCTAATTAACTTTTGTGTATTGTGGAAGTCCGGAATTACTACCATATGTACTTTGTTTTTCTATTATAATGCTTGTGATACTTGCAAAGCTCAGGAGCACTGCGGCTTCTTTCTATTCTAGCATGATGAAAATGTGTCATTTATATTAATTTTCTTCCACAGAGGTTCACAGGAGGGTGAGCAGTAAAGAGATGAATCGGGGTCCCATCAGCGCTGTGACCTTGAACAGCTCCAGAGCAGCAGACACAGAGGAGCAGAAGCCCTGCTGCAGGAACATCTGATCACAAGGTCCCTCAGGAGCCCAGGGGCCTCAGGGTGCAGGGTGTTGGAGCCTGACAAGAGGCGGGCGTCATGGCAACCTTTGGTGCCAAAATGAATGGTCCTGGCTGAAGTGATGCCACTCTGCAATGACTGATTTACGAGTTTTACGAGCTGGATGGTGGCATGATGTATTCAAAAGATGATTCATATATGAGAATGAATGTAGCTGGAGACCAACAATAATATGTTAAGAGTCCTGCTGACTATTAAACATAGGTCAAAAGTTAAATGTGTTACCTGTAAGATGATATATTTATAATCCATGCAGAGAATTGACCCTTCGCCAAGCCCCGCCCTCCTTAGTTATTGCTGCTACGTCTGTCAACCTTTCCATTCTCTCACTGCACTTATGCAGTTGACAGTAATAACAGTGACAGATTTAAAATTGAAATCATTTTAATTGTTGAGACACTCTGTCTCTGATTCCAAAGCATTTTGTCAATTTTGTCATCTAAAGTGACAATTATTGCTTCACAAGTGTGGCTAGCTAATGCAGATGCTAATACTTTAACTCTACGAGTCAGCTAAGAAATCCATCTCCAACTTTTTAATGTTTCCATCTGACACATTCTGAAACAGGAAGCCTATAAAAGGGTCTAACATATGTAAAGTAACCCTAACCCTAACCCTAACCTTAAAATGTAGCACTTCCACTTTAAAATGTTTAAAAATACCGTATATGTCATATATTTTGCTGAAGTTGAAGTGTGTCCCAAATATTTCCAACAATGTCCAAGTATGGAGAAATCCATAAGTTATTGAGGGTAACGGTGCGATTACTGCTAGCCATTTCTAGCCAGATGCTAGTTGCTATGACTTAAAAACACAAGATACATGAATAAAACTTTAATATTACCTCGTCCGTGAACATAATTTCTGCTTAAATCATGTTCTGTTATTATTTTAATGTGAAAGAAACCCCTGGTGGCACAATTTCCATGTTGCATTTGCATACATAATATGGCCGAGGCTGAAGCTACATCCCAGCAAACATTGTTCAGACGGTGCAATACACATGTATATGCATACAACAGACGACAGAAATACACTCATTAATGTGGGAAAAGGAAGCACAGGGATCAGTGCAGCAGACCTTGAGACGGTCAGCCACCCAGACCAGCCAGACAAGTTTGGCTCAAGTTTGGCTGTAGGTAATGTCAGTGCAGATAGTTAAGGTAGTTAGCTGGCAATGCTAACATTTGCAGCTTGCAGTTAGAGCTGATAAAGACAAAGTTTGATCCATTCCTCACACATTTGCTCTTGAGTTTTTATGTTTTTGAAAGACAAAAAAAAAAGACACCACCCTCCAAATTCTTGAGACTCAGAGTATCGCTCTGCCTAGAACCCCATGCACACCACCTCAACATTTAGAGAAATGCAAAGCTTGACAGGCCTGCCATGCTTAGTTGCAGCAGTGACAGTTGCTGTTCAGAGAAGCTGCTTAGCGAAGGGTTGATTGGACAAACAGAGCTGCATTATTGCATGTTTGATGTTTTAAATATTACGACAAAGTTTTACGTTTTGTTAAAGTCCACAGTTTGGTTGATGGTGAACTGTGAGTGTTGCTGTCACTGCTGTGTGTGTGCTCCAGCTGATGATCTAGGATGAGTCTGATTTCATTTCTGCTGAAAAATAAACGATTTATGGAGACAGTTGGCCTGCTGCGTGTTATTTGAGAGGCTTTTCTCACAGAAGACACTCAGACTTATCACCGAAGAAAATCGTACATGTAAATAATAAAATGGATGATGGTTGAAATCAGTTTAGCTTTGGTTTCAGGGTCCTGGTATCCTGAATGCTGTCTCACCATCGCACTGGATAAATAAATGTTAGTAGCGTCTGTGCCTTTTCATCTCTATGACAAGTCAAAATGTCTGCAGTGATGAAGGCATTGAGAAGAAATTAGGAATACAGCAGAGGTGTGCACTTGAAACACGAATTTAATTACTTTAAACTTGAGCAAATCCAAAAATACTTGGACTACAATGCTAAAGATTTATGATAAGCTTTTTGACATGAAAATATTTGTTACCATCTTCAAAACCCAAACTTTAAAAGGCAGTTTTCTAAAAAGTGACAGTAATCAATGAAGGGATTAAAGGGATAGTTCACCCAAAAATTTAAATTCAGTCACCCTCACGCTCATGCCGATTGAGGGTCAGGTTTACTCAGGTTTAGTTAGTGCACAAAACACTTCTGAAGTTTCACAAGAAAACAGTCAACAGTTGAAGTCAATAGTGACCAATTTTCAAACCTAAAAAACAACTGGAAGAAAAAACAAGCATAAAATGCCTCCATTCTTCTCAGACACACCCAGTTCAGACAGTGTCCATGTCCATATGAACTTGCCCCCATGCTAAGGATCTACAGTGAAGATTCAAACTAAAAGTATGGAGGCAGTATGGATCTGGATATGGATATGGATATGGATATGGATATGGATATGGATATGGATATGGCTTGGGACTTGATTGCAAAGATTTAAGACTCACTTAGCAAATAGCAAAACAATGACTTGGTCCCACGTCTGCAGTTCAGTAAGGTTTACCTCATCATCAATAATTCAGTTCAAGTGAAATGGTAGTTTTCCTTCACAACAACACACTTCTAAACAAATAATCTCTGTGGTTAAAATCAACTCTGTGGGAAACATCAGTTCAAGTATTAAACCATATTCAACCAGGGTTTGCGTCTGATCTTTCTCAAACTGTTTCACATCAAAGCTTTGCTGTGTCTGAGGTTCATAACCTTACAGAAACTTCATAATGAGGTCTGGAAATTCTGGAGACTTCAACATTAAAAAAAGATACGAATGCACAGATGTAGAAAAAGTTCTGAGAGATGAATTTTAGATGTACAGTAGCATCTCGGTCCGTCAGAATAGGTCCCGGGTGGGCAACCTTTTCAAGCATAATATCTCCTTTTTCCTCTGTGATAATTAACTGTCCCAATTAATGTTGGCTAAACTGGCCAGAGTGATGCTGCATACAGTGAGTGAGTCATGAGTGCACAGGCCTCTTTGAAGGCCTGGGGAGATATGATAAAAATGTTTTTCCTTCCTGCTGTAAATTTAATAACAGTCAAACCAAACCAGCTGTCAGTTTTATGGTAAATTAGTGGATTGCCATAGAGACAGAGAAAACAGAAGCTGGACCAGTAACGGCACCAGATATAATCTGATCTGTATTATCCATGTCTCCATGTCTGATATGATATTAAAAGTTCCGCTGTGACCGCAACAATGTTAAAAAAAATCAACTCATTAAAGTCTGAAGTTATTTCAGGGACTTTCCAATTCGACCAAGTTATAACCTGTGGGAAAAAACAAAAAACTTTCAATATAATTGTAAATTATTATGGTTTATTATTCACTACTACTATCAATTCAATGCATATGAATGTTTGTGTAGATATGTCTTGTGTGATATCTCATGAATTTATATATCACATTTCAGGATCTGTATCTTAGATTTCAATAAAAGCTTCTTACTGTTTGTTTTAAAGTAATGCACTGATGTTGCATTGAAAATATTTTTGTCTAAATAAGGAAGCTGGACTTGTGTGTTGATACTTTCTTAAAAGATGTGATAAAATTATGGAATTATTTGTGTTTAAATGCAAATTCATTATGATATTTTTTAAATTAATATTTTGTGTCAAACGATTGATTTTTTTTTTTTTTTTTTTTTGCAAAAATTCTATATTAACAATATAATCAGTTTGTGTCATATATCAAGCTAACATTGGCAACATAAAGGTGCATCAGTTTGGAAACTAAACAGCCAGTGATGTACTCAGGCTGTCTGGAGGTGAAAAAAATAGCACCAGCTGTATGCAGTGGGGCACCAGAATGGCGAAAATTGTTGTGCATTTAAGGTGAGACACTTCCAGTTCCTGGTTTAGATTTAAATTGTTAAAATTATACAACTCAGAAATAAAAACACAAAGGCACAAAGAAAAAACACACAGGTGGCTATTTAACTATTTAAAGGCACACTGAGACCACATAATTTGACACTTTAGAGGGCTCTTTATCACATTTTGTCAACTGGAAGGACACTTTATCTAACATCCAGTGGTTTGGGAGGGGGCTGAAACAGTCATTGGGAGATAGGGGCAATTTAAGAAATTTAAAGAAAAGGAAAGAAATGACTTGGACTGTAAATTGACAAAACTTCAAGAAAAAACATAAAAAGAGATCAGACTAATACTTGATGAAATATATCAAATTAAAAAGGATAGATCGTTTGGATATGAAACAACTTGAAAATGTGCTGACCTTTGCCAAGCAAAAGTACAATGACAGTGCACCAAGGGCCCAAGAAACGAAACAAGTTACAAAGACAAAATTGCAAAGCTTAAAAAAAAATAGGATAGCACTGGTAATACATTAATAAAAAGTCAGAAGTAGCAAAAGTATTTGTTAAACATTACCAAACATTACATACTGTATGTAAACATCACAAGTAAAATACAGTGTAATATTCATGTTTTACAGCTGGGACTCCCAAAAGACTTTCCATAGGCTATTATTTAAACATACCATCAGTTCATAATTATGTTGAGCAATTCTCATAATGGACCCAAACCTAACAACAGGCTTAATGTAGCTTCCTTTGTCTTCCTGAGGAGCTCCATGTTGTTGTTATTTCACTGTATCTATACAGTTAAAGGCTGCACTGACACGTGTTTCACTGAGATATTTGTGATTCCTCTGTTTGCCAGCTGGGCTCCGCTGCTTTTAACTAAACCTGAAGGCTCGATATTACCTGTTGAGGCTTGGGGCCGCGGACGTCAGCATAGTTAACGACCGGCAGTCAAATCATGAACGACGGCACGGCGGACCAATCACGTAAGCGCTCGTGACAGGTGTCGGTCAGCCATTGACCAGTAGGAGCGGGCATCGGGCGGGACAAAGAAACTGACGTTACGTCGCAGCCTTGGTAATGGCAAGTGACAGAGGGTGAGGAGGAAGACAACGCGAGGAGGAAACTTTTTCAGTTACTAGTTGTTGTGAGGATTTTTTTTTTGTGCTTGATAACGACAACAGTTTCACAGTCTTCTACTTTCACGGCGATTCAGCGTCTGAGTGACAGTTGACGGTGTTTCGTGTGAACGTTGGTCAGTCGGTGTCCAAGTAGCTGAATACACCAGAAGTTTGTTCGACTTCGAGTAAATACGTAGAATCGCCGAAGAAGAGAAGCTATGACTAACAGAGAAGACGAATATGACTATCTTTTTAAAGGTGAGTCGCTTTTTATCTTTTAGCTTGGTGGCTAATTTTCGACATCATTCCTAACGTTACACCTGTGAGTGAGTGAGTGTCATTTGATGCGGAGGTGTTGTGACCCGCATGCCTAACAACAAGGTGTAATAAGACGACATTTATCAGACCTAGCAAGAGACAAAGGCACCTGCTGTGCGCTGCAACTTTGACTGTTGTTTGTTGAGACATAAGTTACGACATGGTGTTATAACATAGCCGCACAGACACATGATTACGCCATTCACAGTCAGCTTATAAGGACTTAATTTATGTATGTATGGCGTTGAGTAAGTAGTATCTGCGGTGGAGTCATCATCTTGCAGGCCGATGATGCAATCACCTTAGGATGCGATGGTGGCGGTCATAAACTGTCACAGGACGACAAATCAGATCAGCCTCCGTCCAGGCTTGATTAGCCCTTAGTATGAGGGCAGAGACTGCAATTATCACCAGCCACTAGGCAAATGCTGGTAAAATATGCAAGTGGCTGATAGATTTAATCCACTCATCAGCCAGAAAATCAATGTGAATCTTTTAAGTGGTTGGTTTAATTTGAATATCCACTAGCCATTTGGCCTGTGGAAAAAAATAATTAAATGTGTCTGAGGACTAAATGGTTGGCTGGAAATCAACCATGTTTGTAGTTTGAATGCACATACAGGTCTTGGGACACAGGCAAAAGCATCTCTTATTTTTTCAATGAGGGCTATCACTTGCTCCAATTGTTACACCACATTCACTGTAATAATAAACAGTTATCAATATAACATCCATCCATCCATTATCTATAACAGTTATTTGGACAGTAGGAGGCACGAATGGGTATCGAGAACCAGTATCAGTAAGCTCCTGGACAAATTATACTGCTATTGGTAGTTATGAGGGATGTAATAATACCAAAAACGCATGACACTATGTAAGGTTGTCAAAGGTATTGATACTTAAATACTTTTTAATACCACACAATTAAAAACAATACAATACTAATATTCAGTAGGATCAAAAGTGCCAAAGCTATGAATAAGAAAAGATGTAAAGTCTTGTCTAAATTTTTCTGCCTGAAATTTGGTTCAGCATAGCAGAAGCACAGTGTGCAGTGACTTTTTCTGTACCAGGACTGTGGGCAGGTGGCATTGAAAGAAGTATTGCATTGGAGTTTAAAATTCTGGTATTGTGACAACCCTAGTATGATGATACCACAAGAAATCGTCAATGAGACGTTATTTATCACAATATTAAAAAAACAGAAAAATGACAATTTGAAAAAATGTTATTTATTAAATAATAAATTTGATGTGTTATGGTATATATTGTCCTAGTCCAATATGGTATTGTGTCATTTCTGTTGTGATATTTGATGTATAGGTTCAACCCCTTTATGTAAAATTACAAAAACCAGTAACAGGGCAAAATGTTAAAATGCCAAAGGTCTCACTTTACTAAGTTCAATAAAAATGCAGTGTAAGAACTGAGGAAATTACTTAACTTGTCAATCATGGTAAAATATCCTATCTTTTTCATATTCTTATTTTTTTGCACCAAATGATAGCGAGTAGTATCAATAAGAGCATCAATGGTACCAAGATAGCAGTATTCGTATTGATAATGGTATTGGTATCAATAACATTCTAATCCCTAGTAAGAGGTTCTATCCAATCCCAGCTGGCATTAGGGGAGAGGTCAGATCACCCTGAACAGGTTGCCACTTCATCACAAAGCTGACACATACATGCTCACATTCACACCTACACACACCCTTAGAGTCTCAAATTAACCTGCCTGCCTTTGGACTGTGGGAGGAAGCTGGGGGAAATCCACTCAGACGTGGGAGAACATGCAAACTCCACAGAGAAAGACCCCAGCAGGTGAGCAGGTTTGAACCCAGAACCTCACAGACTCACAGAACCTGTGACACGACAGCGTATGGTCTAACAAAGTAAAACAACGTATTTACTGATATCAACAAGCTAGCTTGCTGACCAGATATGTTTAAGTCTTCATAATATGGAGAAACATCCACAAGTGTCATCGGGTATAAAGGTTACAGGCATTTAAGGGGAAAGTTATTGTTTAGGTACTTCATAGCCATACCTTGCCAAAAGCAAAGGGAAGTGAAGTGCTCATGGTCTGTTCAAATATAGAACACTAAACAAGCATGTGTTGTCAAACTGGAAATACCTGCATGAAGTGTCTGTATGTGGCTGCAGACACACTCTGTCCCTGAGTATAGAAAAGATGAGATTTGCTCACCCATCAGTCAGTCACTTCACCATTAAATGACATGATATCTGGTGACCAAATAGCAAAGTTATCTGAATCATGTGCAGCAGTGCAAGGACACTGATAAGGTATCGGCTGCCATTCAGTCTTTGGTTTCAACCAGGAAAGAGCCAACGTTCTTGCTATGGCTCTCTTTTGTTCCTACAGCCTCCTTTTGTCCCTCGCTGTTAGACTGCATGAGTCAAGTTGGGTGAGCTTGTAGTGAGTCACATTAATGTTTCCCTGCTCACGGAGAAATCGGCGCAGGAAGTCATCCTGCTGAAGTCATACCTCTGTCCTTGTTCTGCTCTTTGACATTTTAGCAGAGGTGGAACAAATGCAAACATCTTTACTCAAGTAGAAGTACAGATACTTGTGTAAAAAAGAACTCTGTAGGTAGAAGTTCTGATTCAACTGGTCTACTGAAGTTAAAGTGAAACAAGTTCTGAAATTAACTCAGTATAAAAGTAAAACGTAGCTCTCACCTTTTCTCTGCGGTTGTGTCTCCCTCTCTTGTCTGTTCTGTCTTTTTATGTAATATGTGTTATTGTCCCATCCATTTAAGTTAAAATCAGTCTTGATGATGGATAGGTGGTGCACAGTGATGCAAAATAAAAAAAAATAAAAAAACAATAATTTTTCTCAAATGCATTAAAACTGAAACAACACGCCTGCTTTTAAAATACAAGGAGCAGAAAGTACAGATATTTCTGCTAAAATGTAGGCAGGTTTCAACATTGCCATTGTGTTTTTAATGAAAATAAATTGTCAAGTAACAACAAATATTTGTTATTTGTCATGTTTAATCTATGGCTCCAGCATCCATAAAATGTCAGAAAATAGTGAAAAATGTCCACCCCAGCTTTTCAGAGTCCAAGATGATGACTTTTAATATCTGGTTTTGTTGGTCTTAAACCCAAAGATATTAAGTTTAATATAATAGTCAATAGAGAAAAGCAGGAAATCTCTGTATTTGGCGAAAAGTTTGTTAATCTTGTTTTATATCTGTGTCAAAATGTAGGAAATAAAAGTAGAAAGTTGTCAGAAAAACTAGTAAAGTACAGAAACCTGAGAACTCCACATAAGTACAATAACAAAGTATTTGTACTACATTTTAAAGATGTGTATGAGGCTCAAAACTTTTTTTTTTTTTTTTTTTTTTGCAACTTTACAGTCTAATGCCAACTGCTTCACATCTGGTCCTTCTGCCAGTATATCCCTATTTGGCTAAAAAAAAAAAAAAAGCACATATCATTCCTCAAAGCTACCTACCTTTTTAGATTGATCTTAGCCTTAGCTTTCATTATGCACTGCTTTAATTTCACATAAATGCAAATGATGAAATTTGACATGCGCTGGTGATCTTTTATTCCATTTATAGGCATTCAGGGGAGATCAGTTAATCTAGCTGAACTGGTGTCAGATTGTCAGCATTATTGAGTTTAATTCTTCATTCCTACAGTCATACAGTCTTAGGCTAGGCTACATCACTGGGTGCAAGGTTGTATAATATAATAGAGAGGTGTCGTATCTCTTTAGCTGAAGAATGCAAACCCGACAAAAGGTTAGTGAATGGGTGTGTAATGCTGCAACGATAATACCTGTCTGATGGCAGAGGACCTGGAGATGGTTGCATAATGATTTTTGTCCTCCGCCCAAAATCTTTTGTGTCAGACAAAATGGAGAGTGTCACTGTTACCTTTTTGGCATGTAGGAGAGCCATACTTTTGGGATGTGTCGTTCCCGTTAATCCATACTTTTTATTGACACCTTTTTATTAACCTATTTATTAATTTATGTGACTCCTTGCTTTTAGTAATCTTTTGTCTGTTCTTGACCCCGTTTTAACCCATTGTTGTTTATACCTGTGAGCTACAGGATACCTGAATTTCCCCCAGGGGATGAATAAGACATCTATCTATTCAGGTTTCTACTTGTGTGCTTGCACAGTTTCTCTTTAGTATGTGCTGTATTGCTTAAATGCAAGTGTAGACACACAGTGGTAGATCCGTTAATGCAATTTCAACATTCCATAACAAGTTCCTATTTCCTAATAGCAGGGTGGTGTGCTTGTGTGGTAGGTTCCCTTTGACAGACTGACTCACCTGATATTTGTGGAAGTAGCTCTCTGACAAACACTCATCCTATTAATGCCTGTTAAAAGTTTTAAAGATAAAGATTTATAGGCAGAGTATGGCAGAAATAGAATATATTCTTAAAATTAGAATCATTGTTTTCGTTAGGGCCTAACCAATATTGTTATATCAGCTGATATTTTTTATATAGAATAGCCTACAATATACAGAAAGTAGAATATATACATAAACACATTTTTTGCAGTGATCCCTGAAAATTGGTTAACACTATTTTGCAGTATAGAAATAAACTTTATGTCCAAAGTTATATTATAGCACTGATAGAGTAAACTTTTACCAGTACTTTTAATGATTATAAATAACTGAGTAAAAAGCACCAGTAGTGCAAAATATATGAACACATTTGTTATGGGCATGAAAATTTTACGTCACGATTATAGTAACCTAAATTATCACGGTATTGTTAAATTTAGCTGAAAATGTTCAAAAAGTAATGATACACAAGTTGAAATCATTTCACTAAGATTTCTATTGAAAACCTCTCAACAGCATCATGAAAACGGCATCATGTCACTTAAGATGTTTTCTTTTATTCAAAAGAAACCCACTTTGCTGCTGCGCCAAAAAAAAGCCAGTGTTTGATTTGTTCATTCTGGGCTACTGTAGAAACATGGTGTCTGTGGAAAAGGACCATTCATTCCCTCATTCCCTCATTGACCCTCATTCTAAGGTAACAAAAACAGATTCTTATTTTCAGGTGATTGCACACAAATGAAAACATTCCCATTAACATTATATTCCATTTCTGCTATATTCTGCCAATAAATCCCAGATTAAACATTTATTTTGCAGGGCAGCAGGACAACAGACAAATTGACTTTAATATAAGTGTGGTATAATCTATGCATCAATTCTCTGGAGGATACTTCCCTTCTGTCAAATACTGACATGAATGAATTACATTTGATGGGTGAAATCTGCAGGGAATCGTTGGTTTAACCTGGATTAATTTACTCAGTCTACATGTATTTCCTGAATAGAGCAGGTGGTTCTAATATTTTGTATACTCGGTGGGAGTCCCATGAGTTTCTGCTCCATCTCGGCTGGGAGCCACGCATGTGCGTCATTGGCGAGGCAGGCTATCTAACAGATATGAGAATCAAATTTAATTAAAAAAGTCAACCCATCTTGTGCAGTTTAACTTCTCTTTGGTTTAATGAACTGTTACACCAAAGGTCTATCATGAATTTGCTTTACGGCTGCAGATATAAAGTATGCTGTGCTGCTCTAAACACAATTATGTGTAGTCTATTCTCTTTGTATTTTTCATTCCTGAAAATTAGATTTTGTTGTACCCATCAGACACAAGAATTAAATTAAACAAAAGTGAAAAAAACATTTTGTTTGCAGGTAGAGTTTACAGTACACTGTGTGACTGCTGATGATGATTGTTCTTCTTTCTTTGTCTGAAATCCATTTTTTTTCTTTTAGTGGTGCTGATCGGAGATTCAGGTGTGGGGAAGAGTAACCTGCTTTCCCGCTTCACCCGGAATGAGTTCAACCTGGAGAGCAAGAGCACCATTGGGGTGGAGTTTGCCACACGCAGCATCCAGGTAGAAGGCAAGACCGTCAAGGCTCAGATCTGGGACACAGCGGGACAGGAGCGATACAGGGCCATCACTTCTGCGTGAGTACAGTGCATCTTCGAAGCCTTTGTGAAAGCACTATGTCACTGATGTGCACTGAATGGCTTTCACACACAGGCAGAGACACTTCACACAAGAACATGTTCACTTAAAGAACATTATGTCCAGCATACATTCAGTCACACACAAGTCCATACTGATAAAGCTGTTTTATGTCTTGAAAATATGGAGATTTCTTTGCATATTGTCCTATTAAACGGAATATGTTTGCTTATGGACTGACAAAATGAAAAGACAGCACTTTGGACATTGAGAAACTGGGATGGATTTGTAAAAAAAAATCTATGAAGATAGAACTGTTGTGTGGGTTCACACTATTTTCAACATGAACAACAGAGGTGCTCTTTGGGAAGTGTTAGATGAAACAATAAGAAGAAATATGTTTGTCTCTGTTGTGAAAAAACGTACAAACAAGCTTGGTGGACAAACACAAAAAGAATCTAAGACACTGTTCTGTTGCAAAATATAAACATTGTTTATTGATCCATATTTTCACCTTCTAAAAGATAATTTATGATTTCTAAAAACTCATAAACAGACACTAACTTATTCAGCATTTAACAAGAATTTAGTATTAAGTTTAGCAGTAGTGTAAAGTGAAGACACACAATGCTTCACAGATAGCTTGTTTGCCCTAACACCAAAATGTTTATATCTGCTGAGTTATTAAAATGGTTTAAAACAGCGTGCAAGTGAGTGAAACATCATGCGGCGTTAAGCAGAACACTATGGTAATATATTAAAAGTCTGTTTTGTCAGATAATAAACATTATCGGTGTTCAAAGATCAATAAAGACGCACTGATAAACTTGTACATTCATTTTTATATGATATGAGAAAGTGTGTCACACATTCTCAGCCGAAATGATGAAACACAGTTCAGAGTATGCTTACTTCTCATAGGAATTTTTACCACCAGGAGAAATATCCTTCAGCAAAATCCTTCACAATATTATGCAACTGTCTGACAAAATTCTGACTTTAACATTGACCAAAATTATGAGTTCCACTAAACCGTGATTAAAACAAAGCAAAAGACTAAAATGTGACTTAAACTTTCACAATTTTGGGGCGGCCCTGTAGCTCAGTTGGCAGAGCATCGCTCCATGTCTGTTAGTCCTCTGCAGCGGCTGCTGGTTTGACTCCCACCTGCAGCCTTTTGCTGTGTGTCACCCCCCCTCTCTTCACCCCGTTTCCTGTCTGCTCTTCAGCTGTCCTATGTAATAAAAAAAAAAAATCCCAAAACATAACTTTAAAAACAAACAAAATAAAAACTTTCCACAATTTTCAGTAAGTGACTAAAACTGTATTTAAATTCTTGTCAAAATTAACCCGTCAAAGTGTCTGTTTTGCTTCTTCATGGATGTGGATTGTGCCATTTTTTAATCAAAACTGTTATCCACAGTCACATGAAGTTTCATCTACAAATTAAATTTAGAATTTTATCTTTTCTTTTCTTTTTCTTTTTTTTTTTTAAGAATTTTATATTTATTATAGTTACTGCTTCATTATTCCTAAAATAGCTAGAAAGAGATATTTGGAAGTGATTAAGACCGCAAAAGGCACCTTTTTGCCTTGGGGCAAAAGTGTTTTCCCGTCTCATTATTTGTCACTCTTTTTGAGTTATCTACCTCGATGTGGCACTCAGCTCAGGCATTGCCATATACTGTGTCAAGCCTCCACAGGCGCTGAGGAAGACATCTTTAATTAAAATAACTCATGTCAGTCAATATAAACTGAAGATGCCCCATGCACAGCAGTGTGCTTCTCTCCTGGGTGCCAGTTGGCGCAGGGTAAACCTCAGTAAACCAAATAATCAAGGTTCCAGCGCCCACCAGGATACTAGGATTGGCAGTATTTTATTATAAGATTATATTAAAAATGAGAAAGGAGCGAGCTGTGCATTTCACGTGTTGCTTCATCATATTCGCTCCATATTTCTTATTTTTAATGTAATCTTATATGTTCATTTATGTTATGAGCTTTGTCTGCAGGAATATTTTGGCTTTACTGTTTTTATTTCTTGTGTGTCTCAGTTTCTACAGTTGTTGTTGTTGATCAGACATCCTTGTGCTTCAAAGCTGGCTGAGCCCATGATGTGACACACCCACAAAGAATCCTGAAATTAACAAGTTGTGACAAGAAGAAAGTTTTCTTCTCCCATTTATGTTATGTACCTCTACTCATGATGTCCAGGTACTACCGCGGAGCAGTCGGAGCTCTCTTGGTGTATGACATTGCCAAACACCTGACGTACGAAAATGCCGATCGCTGGCTGAAGGAGCTCCAAGACCATGCTGACAGCAATATAGTCATCATGCTAGTGGGGAACAAAAGTGATCTACGCCACCTCAGGGCAGTTCCTACAGATGAGGCCAAGGCCTTTGCAGGTATTGTCACTGTGCTGGTTTTGTGTGTGTGTTGTGTGAGCGCAGAATATCTAGTGTGTGTAAGCCTGTGAGGTTCTAAGGTTCTGCTTCATTAGATTATTGTCAGGTTAAAGGGATGGTACTCTGTAGACAGTGTATTACGTGCCCGGTTTGACGGAGCAGCAGGAGTACTGGTGTAGGAGGCTTAACAATGCACTGTTGTGGACAGGGTCAGCAGCAAAAGGTATTTTAGCTACTTAAAAATGGCTGAAATACTAAGTGTATAGCCACATTCAACATATTACATTGCTTCAACTTGCTGTCCAGAGGCTTTTCTGATGGGAAATATTGCTCTCTCCAAACCAGGGAAACTCCATGGGTGAAATTATTAATTTTACTTTGCAGAAGACAGGAGTTTCTGGTCTACCTCTGCCTTGATCTTTTGAAAAAGTTAGTTTGCTTGTGTTATCATGTGACTTCTGTGTTTTTAAAGGATAGCACGGATTCACCAAAGTCACACAAAAGCACAAACTAACTAACTGATTGAGGCATTGATAGATCAGCAGAAACACCTTTTGCTGCTGACCCACAGCAGTACATTGCTTACCTTCTCTGCTGGTGTGCCTCTGTGCTTCTCCAAACTGGTTGCATGCTGACTACCGTAGCTAACACACTGACTATTGATAAGTACTTCATACAACCTTACTTCAAATAATATGAAATATCCCTTTGAAGCTGTGATAATGAGCATAGATGGACAGGCCCCCTAGCTGCGTCAATTATGTCCTTGAGTACTCAGTAACATATCATATCTTGCTGACAGTGAATTTAATTAATGCTCATACTTCTGTCATAAGTTTTCTTTCAGTTTGGTTTGCACTGTTTATTTAAAACAGCCATTCCCACTGGGAACACCCATGTTAGAAATGTTTGCACTGTGATACTGTAAGGCATTTTACATTAATGTGTCCACCAAATGGCATATAATGTCCTTGACTCAAATGTGTTTGATTATATTTAAGAAAGCACAAGCACAAGGTCAAAAGGACTTGATTTAAGTTAATTAAACTTAGATTTATCTCGGCCTCCTGAGAATTTCAGGGCTTTGTTTCAGAGCAGGTTTATTTTTCACACCCAGCCTTGCAGTTCAGCAGTTCAGTTTAAGTATAATTTAAGTAAAATTGTCAACCCTCTGACCACTCTTATTATTTTAAAATGGTTGCACCATGTGTTCACTCTTGACTTTGTGTTTACTGGTTTCTGTCTGACACAGTATCGCACCTGCTTTGACTGGTAAATGACTCTTGATAGGACAGCCTGAAAGAAAGTCAAATGCATGAGTTGTGTTGATCCATATTAGACAAAACTAAATAAATTTTTGTTGCTACATAAATAATGTTTTTACCGGTCACTGCTTTCTGTTGGTACTGATTTGTTTGATATACCATTGACCTCATTTATGATACTTAATTTACATAAAGACCACGTGGTGGACACATCCATGCAAAGTGTATTATAATATCACAAATGAAGGTAAAGAACACAACACCAACAGTGAATCAATCTGATGTCTCACTTGCCAATTGCACTATTGTGTGACAATTATCCCCTCACCTATGATAGTAATTATTTTATACTAATTTTACTTTCGTTCATGATCTCTTTCATACCCTGAATTGGAATGAGGAGATTACAATGAAACATCTGGAAAAAATATTCAGTAAGTGATATTCGCAATGATTAGTGCCGAAACAAGTAGTCAATTAAACAAATCAGTTGACAGATTGATTTATTTGATCTGTTTCAGTTTTCATAATGTATCTTATCATTTGGGACTGCAATTAGCAATTATATTCATTTTCTCAATGAATCTCTTGGTTGATAAAACATCATAAAACACTGAATAATGCTGATTACAATTTCCGTACAGCCCCAGGTGAAGTTATCAAATGTCTTGTTTTGCCAGCAGTATAAAACCAAAACCTATTCAATTTACTGTAATGTTAAGATCTGTAACAGCAGCAATTTCACATGTTTAAGAAGCTGGAAAAGCATGAAATGGCCTGCAGGTTTGCTTGAATATTGTCTTAAAAACAAACAAAGCAAAAAACATAGTTTTTGTCTTTTTGATAGGAATTTGTTCACACTGGCCGTTTCCTTGGAAAATCATGTGTCACACAGGGAAAGCACAGGTCTAAATGTTAAAACGAATGTTGGCTTGATTCCATTCAGCTGTTTCACTTTCAGAATGCTGGTACTGTGCAAGCTGGCTCACTGTCTGGACTTACTGGGACCCATGAGTGGAACAAAATCAGCATTAATAGTAACACCTGAGCGTTTCCTATTATGACAACTTGAAATCTTAACTGTGGAAAAAGGACCATTTTATAGATTTAACAGATAATTTTTTATTTGAAAAAATACTAAGTAAATGTAATACAGTAGTCTATTAGTATAATACAGTAGTTTAACCTTTTACAGCGTTTTCACACCTGTAGTTTGTTTGCTGTTTTCCACTTGGTTCAGTTTGTTTTCACACAGACAAAAATACAAGTAAGTCAAAATCCATCACTACAAACCACGGAAGAGCGTTCACTCCACTTATTAGTCAGATGTGTCTGGGCCGGGAGCAAGAAAGTAAATACAGGAAGAAGGTGTTGTGTTCTGGACTAGTGCCTGTTTCTGTGAGAGAAACATTGCTATGCAATTTAACTTGGAGCAAAGGCAGAGTTGGCATTTACTCATAACCATGGTAAATATCTTGGCAATATACTACCAGACGAAACTATACCAACAGAATGCAGAGTGCAATGTCTTGACCACTACAATGCTTCTCACTTTGCAAAGAAGACGTGCTGCCTTCAGTTGACTGAGCAGAACAAGAGAACTAATATAAAGCATGTACAACAATATGCTAGCCATCAACATGTTAAACTGGATAGCTCAGACTTGCGGAGTACAGCTGGTAGTTGTGTCAGATCAAGGTCATGTCACATTCCCACCAGAAACAAACCACTCCAGAGATTGTTTGGGACCGAACTGAGGGGTAAAACATAAAGGGGTAAAACGAACCAGTGTCATTAAAAAGCGCAAGTGTGAAAACACCCTTAAAGGGAATGTTCAAAATATTTGAGATGGTGTTGTATGAGGTACTTATTTTCAGTCAGTGTAATACCCACAGTAGATGGCAGTCAACTTGCAAACAGGAGAAGCAGAGGGGGCTACCAGCACAGAAGTGCAGCAATGTTCTTCTGTGGACAGGGTCAGCAACAAAAGGTGTTTAGCCACTTAAAAAGGTATGCCTTAAAAAAATCAATATTAGTTTGAGTGTAGGAGTTTAGAATATTTTCACCGCTTTGCTTTGCTTTTCCAAAGGGAAACCACCATTATATAAGCCAAATTTCTCTCTCCAAACCAGCCAGGATCCATAGGCAAAGTCCTAATTTTACCTCACAGAACACTGGAGTTGCTGCTCTACTTCTGCCTCGATCTGCAAGTTTGTTTGTGTTATTGTCTGGCTTCACTGAATCCAATCTATCCTTTTAAAACATTACAGTCACACAATAACACAAACAAACTAACAGATTGAGGTAGCAGTAGACCATCACTCTCATGTTTTGTGAGGTAAAATTACTGGTTTTGCCGATGGAGTTTGGTTGGCTTGGAGAGCGCAATATTAAAGACAGTTTTCTGTCAGAAAAAGTTGTATGATGGCAAGGTAAAGCAGTGAAAATTCTTAATATAGTGTGCACTTAAACTGATTGGGTTTTTCTTTTGGGTGAACCTTTTTTAAGTGGCTAAAATGTATTTTGTAGCTGACACTGTCAACAATAGTACATTGTTAGCTGGCATGCTGGTACTCCTCTATGCTTCACTAAATTGGGAGTGTGCAGACCGCCATCTACTGTAGCTAACACACTAATTATCAATAAATTCCTCATACAACCCCACTAGAAATGATCCAAACTATCCCTGTAAATCATTTCTAATGGAATGTGTATATCCCAGCAGACCTTATTCTTTCGTTACAATTTTTTTTAGTATTAGCATTTAAGTCATTATATTCTTTACTTTGTGAGTTAACATCATTGTATTTCGTCAGACTGAAATTCTACATTACAGAACAGACCAGTCAGCTGTCACACAACCCATTAAATTTTCTATAATTACAAAGCAGTTCATAGTGAGCAATCAAACAAGGAGCGGTTGAAATGACTACATTTGTGGGGAGAACCCTGGAGCGAGTGCATTATGCAGAGGAAATCAATTCCTGAATCAGTGCAGTGTTAATGCCAGTACAGTACAACCATACAGTACACCTCAGCTCAGTGTGGTTCTGAAAGGTAAAATTATTACAGGCCAGTAACATACTGTGGCATTATGTGCATGTGTTTTTTACAGAGAAGAATGGCTTGTCTTTCCTGGAGACGTCAGCGTTAGACTCATCTAATGTGGAGCTGGCTTTCCAGACGATTCTCACAGGTGAGAGGCCCCATTTTTGTTAATTTCTTTACATTTTTTAGTGCTCATATCAAATCATAGAATGAAAGCGCATTTGATTGTCAAGGGCACTGATGTCTAAAGCTCCTAAGCCAGGCCTATTCATTTATTTATGTATTGTTTTTTAGAAGGGCCAGATTTGACAAAAGTAAAGTGCCAAGGGGCTGGATGTTCACATTCACCATGACTGATTTGTAAAGTTGAGCAGGAACTTCAATGTGTAATACAATGCACCTTTTTTATTTATTTTTTTCTCTCCACTTTATTGTTTTTTTTAATTGGAAGAAAATATTATGTACAAAAGTACAGGGAAAATCAGAGCACCTTTGTAATCACAGATTAGAAGTAGTTTGTTGTTTTAGTATGTATGTAACACAAATGGTACATTTAACATATTTGTCCTTCGGTTCGACTCTCCCTAAATTGCCCCGGCTTTAACAGCCTGAGTTAAAACTATTTAAAATAATAAATGTGTCTGTGATTAACAGCAGACATAAGCAATCAAAGGGCTATTTATAGCAAACTAATAAAATTGTGATTCTTTAATAAACATTTTAAGCATCCATAAAGTTTGAATGTTATCAGATTATTTAATTAAAATAACAACGATATACGTTTTTCCCACATTTATAAATGATTAAAGGGCCTGATGTTGAGGTTCTTCAGGGGCCTGATTTGGCCCATGGGCTGTCAGTTGAATAGGCCTGATAAATTAAATGTTGATTTGTCTTTAAGTGTTACATTTCTATCCTGATTTGTGATGGTTTACATAACAACACCCCTTGTCTGCCACTAGATGGCAGCAAAATCCATCTTATCACTCTCTCCATGGCCATCACTGGTGTGTAGTCTGTGGCAAGAATACCACCTGAATCTTTTTTAAGGTGAAAAATATGGGTAATTGGTACACTGAAAGACCACTCAGCTTATCAGTCCTGATGAGGGCTGGTATGAAGATGGTCAATTGCCAGTGAACCAGAAAGAATTTGTCTTTGTTTATGGTCACAAATCCACTTTGACCCATGTAGCAGATACATCTGTTCAAAAAAAAAAAATTCTTGTAGCAGCTCAGAGATATGATTTCTCTTGTAAATATCTATGAGGTGTTTCCCCAGTAGGCATATAGCCACGCTAACAAGTTCATGTGTTGGAGATTTGGTAACGTGGAGTCAAAAGCGGTTGTTGTGACTGAGTCAACCCCTGGAGTGCCTAAAGGGACAATCCAACAGTGAGTGGCGCTTCCACTTCAATTGCTCCAGGGGCTATCAGTCTGCAAGTATGTGCCACTTGCTGTTTGTATTCTGCTTCTGCTCCATGTTCAATTCCCAGATGCCTCAGCTTGAGCTGTTTGAACCATTCTGCCCAAACCACAGCATTATCAGTAATTTGTAAACCATAAAAAACTTCAAACCAACAAGCCCCATTGAGCTAACGTTGCTAATTGGCTCATTAAGGGAGGAGAAGAGGGGAAGTTTGCAGTGCATTAGCAGGTTGGTAAGAACTGAGCTTTAGACCCAATGGAGCAGAGAAGATGTCACGTGTGGATATCAGCAGCATCATCGGTCAGAGAGGGTCATCCTGATGGATTATTGTCTCTATAGGCACAACAGCTGGTGCTGTGTAATGTCTGTTGTAATGAGTCACAGTTTCACCACCTGACATGTCACGTCACAGTCAGCCAGGAGTCTTGTTTTGCTTTAAACCTCCTGGCTTCATAGGCAGTTTTTATTTCGGGGCAGTTTTGTTCCACATCTGGCTGTAGTTTAGAGTTAAAGAGGCAGTATGCAACAGTAAGTCAGACGGGTGTTAGCACCAGTCCTTCTCTCCTCTCTCAACATTATCAACTGACCAGCCCAGTGACATCAAAGTTTAGGCTAGGCCTGCAACGGATTATTTACACCTAGAGCTGCAATGATGAATTGATTAAGTTTTCAACTATTAAATTAATTGCAGGCTACTTGATAATCAATTAATTGATGTGAGTACATTTTTAAAGAAAAAAAGTCAAAATTCTCTAGCTCGAACTTCTTAAATTTGGATATTTTCTGGTTTCTTTACTCCTCTATAAGAGTAAACTACTAAATATCTTTAGGTTGTGGATAACAAAACATTTTTGGTCTTTGTGGGACACCGATATTTTTCAAATTTTTCTGACATTTTATAGACCAAACAATTGGATTAATTGAGAAAATACTCAAGACATTAATTGACAGTGAAAATAATTGTTAGTTGCAGCTCTATTGTCATTGCTGATTAATATGTCCTTGATTTAATCGTTTAGTTGTTTGATCTATAACATGGGTTTTCAAAGAGACTGTGAACCTCCACTCACATGATGTTTGGAAAAAGGTGCCTCATTTAGTTTACTTGCTTGGCTTTGTTCGATTCCTGATGTCTTTTAGATCAGGGTTGTGTTATTTGATCCCATAGACACTCAGGAATTGAGCCAAGACAGCCAAATATTGTTGGTTTACCAAACCTCAGACTACAGCAAATACATAAAAAGGACTGTTCAAAGGCCTTTTTTAGTTTCTGACTCTGGGAAAGTGGGAAAAACAGTAAAGTTCCCCAATACCATATCTCTGGAGTATCTCTTTAACCAAATCACACACATTTAGGCTATTCTGTGATCTTCTTTTGATCACTAATGTATTTTTTCACTTCCGTTCACTGAGCCTCCCCTGAAACAGCAATCACATCTCCCCTGTTTAGGCCCGCCTCCCACTTTGAAAACCTCTGATCTATAAAATGTGAGAAAATAGTGAAAAATATTGGTCAGTGTTTCCCCAAAGCTCAGGGTGATGACCTCAAATGTCTTGTATTGTTCACAACCCAAAGATATTCAGTTTACTGTCACACTACTAAAGAAAACAGAAAATACTCACATCTAAGATGCTTGCAACAAAGATTTTTTAACCTCAAATCAGTTATGAAGATACTTAGCAATTAGTATAATAGTTGATAGCTAAACAATTTAATAATTGCAGCTCTAGTTTAGGCAAACGGCATTCGGAAAAGTATTGAAGAAGCAATTGCTGACAGCAACACACTGAAGTTCAGCTTGGTGTCTGAACAGGTCTTGTCTTTTAGATTCACTATATTTTCTGCTTACCAGCATGAGCATGAGTTTGAGTTTTGGACGTGGCTGGACAAAAGAAGCCATTTGAAGATGTGACTTTGGGCTCTGGAAAACTGTGATGAGCTTTTTTCAGAATTTACTGACATTTTATAAACTGCATGATTATCAATTAATCATGAAACTAATCGTCAGGTTCATCAATAATGAAAATAATCATTAGTTTCAGCCCCAGTGTAATATTTCGTAGGTATCGCAGTTCAAATGTAAAATGTATTGCATAGTGTAGCATTGGGGAATGCCTAAAATGAGACTTGGTACAGCCACATGACATAACGATGCCAGTTTAGGATGGAAAGAATCCTTCACTGCTGCCAGGAGTCTGGATAGAACAGTTGTTGTTCAGTTTTGCCATGCTGTTTGTCCTTATCACAATATGTCCCACTGTTGGCTGGATTTATAGGCATCTACACATAACTCATTCCCTCTCACCCTTCTCTCCATCACAGCCATCTACAACATCGTGTCACAGAGGCAGATGTCAGGGCGAAGCGACTCAGACTTCTCACCAGCCTCCAACGTAGTGCCCATCACAGTCGAGCCCACCCAAAACTCAGCCAGTAAGGGCGTCTGCTGCCAGAACAACTGAGACCTTACCCACCGACCTCCTCCTTCACCTCCAGGCAATTGGAGAAACAGCCAGATAGACAAACAGACAGGGAAAATGAGGAGACAGGTAGAAATTACCATTTCACACAAGGACACTTGTACTGGGGTTGATGTGTCTGCTGTCTGGTTAAGAACACCGTATGAAGAGGGGGACAAGTGCAGGAGGGATAGTAAAGACATTTAGATTAACAGACGGGGGGGTGTGGTGAAGGAGGATTAGTATCAAAGGAAAGAAAACAGGTGAAATGCACTGTACCTAGTGCATTAAACTTTGAAAGAGGTACATGATCAGAACAGATTCACAAGCTAATGAAAAATTTAACATATTATAAGGCCCCTTTTGTATCTCATCATGATTTCTGTCTTTGCAAACTGTCTCCCTTTGAAAGCTCTATTTTACAAGCTAGTAAATGCTTTCCCTCAGTTTCCCACTAGCAGGATATTGGGCAATAAAAATCCACATCCAAAAGACTGAACTGCAACCCCTCTGTCACCACTGTCATTCCCATTTTCATGTATAATATTGAGAAAACAATGTCCCTCACGATATTTATTGAACACTAGATTGAGGTCTCGTTTGGCCAAAGGGTTTGCAGTTTAACACTAGTTGGTTTAGATTTTCCGCACAGCAAAGGGAGCTTGCTTTCTTTTCTCTTGACGCTTTTGCTTTTTTCCCCCCACAATCTCTCTGTGAAGACGCTCACTAATGGAGGAGCAAGGTCATTTTTCCTAAATCCACATGCTGGAATTCGGTCGAAGTTGGTTCAAGTTGTGTTCCACCAGGCCACTCATAGCAATAACATCCCTCCCTAACAGTGACATGTAATTTCTTTTTGATTGCTTTTGATCTTTGTTTGGAAGGCTTTCCTGCTCTGTGCACACTCGGTACTCCACGGATGAGTCATGCTCTCGCAAGCTTTGCACAGCGTTAACTCTACATGAGATGGGATCATTGCATCACTAGTGAACGGGTTAACTGCCTCACACGTCTGCGGGATAGAAGTATTGGCTCTTCTTCTGACTGTTTCACCCCCTGCCCTGACCCTTTCGGGTGCAGTGGGAGAGGTTAGGGAATAGGTTTAAATGCATGGACAACCCTGTGCTGCTGCTGCCTGCTAGCTGGGATAGATGGATGGATAATGTTTCAGGGGATGAGGTAGTGAGGGCACTCAGCCCTGCCCTGCTCCTGTGGTCTCTGATGTACCCGAGATGGCTTGTTTTACTGTAAGTGAAATCCTCCACTGCCTGCTCACCTACTCCTCTCTGTCTCTCTCTACACTGTATGTAACTGGAACAGGACTCTGCCTTCTGGGATCTCCCTGAGGTCTGCCCTCGCTCTCACTTGTCTTTATTTCCTGTGGAGGGGGGCAGGGGCTGCATTCGGGAGCCAGGATTGGGTTTGTAGTATCTAATAGTTTAATAGATGAGGAAAAGGAGAAATGATGGTAGTGTAAGGAGGGGCTTAATTAAATCCAAAGGTTATGCACACAGATGGTGTTTATCCTGCTGATGTGTTTCCACATCAACACTGACTTCTGTTGACTTCACAGGTCTTAAACTGGGTGGTGTAGGTTAGGGCTTTTTAACATTTATTCTAATATATGTATATTTGGACTGCATATGTATAAATAAATTTCATTTGTTATAGCACTGCCTCTTCTCATGTCTCTTTAAGATGTTTTTAAACGACAAAGGCTGCAAGTAGCTGGCTGCTTCATTAGTGAATCTGGTAGAAGGCAGAGTTAGTTGCATGAGTCATAAGTTTAGGTAATCACAGAATATTGAATACTGTAATTTTAATTACACAAGATATTTGCTCTAAAATTATGCTGTTCCTCTCATCACTGTCATTAAAATATGAATAGTCATCACCCAAGGATCAATTTAGCCATAAAACCCCTCAAACAACAAAAAACACAATTGGTTTCAATTGGAGATCATTTCATTTTTGTTTTATTAGAAACATTTACAATACATCTTGAATCTTGGAAAAATAACAAAGAACCAGAACTAACATGGCGCAGATACAATAATAATAATAAAAATGTCTCCAAAAAATGTAATTCACAAAAAAACATGTGCTATAACAAATAAACCTGCAATATCACATGCCTTGTAAGGGCATGGCATACTGTAACAGAGTTCAAAGACTTCTTTTTTTTTTCCATCCATCAAAGTTGACGGTCAGCCACAGAGGGCCACATTGGTAACCCTCTTTCACTGTTCACAGAGAAACCAGAAACTAACGCCAGCTGATGCTGGCCCAAAAACTAATGCACTACGACCACTATTAGACCGGTATGAAACACCTCTACTGTGCTGGAAAAATTGGAAACGCTACCAAAGACAAACTGTCAGACTGTATCGGCCTCTTTGGAAAAGGTTGCGAGTTTCACCAGCGAGCACCACTTCAGTCCCAATCCTTTACATGCAGCAGAAAATGTGCCATCGTAGTGTTTTGTCAAGTTTTTTCATCTGTATCAACTCTTCCGCAAACTAAGAACTTCAAGTTAATTCACGAGGTGCGAGCAGTCTTTCATCGCTAAACAGGTAACTGAGAAATACAAAATCCAACTTTGATGTGGGGACTGAAATGGTCTCTTCACCTGGCTCCAAACTCTAGTCAACTTCTCCAGTTTCCAAAGAGACTCCAACTATGAAAATCTACAGAGGAGAAACAGCCCAAGTGCACCGATGTTAAAAGATAACACAGAAACCTGCGCCGTTTCTCCTGTCTAAGTGACCATACAACATACATGCAAACTAGTACGGTAATGAATCTGTTGTGTGTATATGTGTGCATCTAGTTACATAGATCTACTACACAGTGCGCTGTTGTCCCCTCCTAGATGCCTCCGCTCGATTTGCACACTTCACCTAATGAACACATTAGGGGAAAGTCTCTCATAAAGGCTTCCTTTAAGCTGATTATGCTCTGTCGCTAGTGATCACAAACTGTCTGAGTAGTAGATGTAGAAAATGTATGAATGAAAGTGTGTACAAGTTATGTGTGGCCCCAATTGGCGAGAGGGTCACAGCTGCCTCATTCATTCCAAGCATTGCAGTCATAACATGTTCTATACGTTTGATAAGTAAAAGCGAGTTTAGATTACAGAGGAAATGAGTTATGTGTTTCAGTCAGTAACATGGGGTTAGTTGAAGGGGGGAAAAGGGGTTACAGCAAGCAGCACTACACAAAGAATGCTGATGCAGGAAAAATATATAATTGAGGCACAAAATTGATGCTCTGTGACTAAAATATCTCCAAATTCTAAAAAATATTATATTATTTTCTGTAATTATTCCATTGTGAATGCACTGATGTTGAAGTAGTGCACGTCTGAAGTTAAAATTTAAGCTATGGCTGACTCCCGTTCCATTTACTTCATTTACCATGAAGCACATGGGAAAGATGAGCACCCATAACTTTCATAAATAAAACTTCTAAACTTCTTTTCTCATTTTTACTTATTAGTAGAAACTGACTTCCCTGTGTTTAGAAATATATTAACTTCTTGTAATTTTAATTAAAAAACAAAATGTCTTGAGGTTACTCATAAATATGTTGCTTCATTTTTTTTACTTTTCATAAATAACATCCAGATACTGACTTTTTTCCTCTGCTTTCTATGAAATAATAACCCATGTTAGCAAAATAGATTTGAGAAATTGTAATATGTTTTTTTTTATTCATTTTAAGTTACTTTCTATAAATGTATGTGGAAGAACTCAAATATAGTCTACGTTGAAAACCTGTCGCAAATCCTTTCCAAAAAACAAACAAAAACTTAAAGCTCACTTGTAAATTGACAAAAACAATATAAGCATAAGGAGTGCATTGAGTTGAGTGGTCTTTTTTTTTTACATTCAAATGCATTACTTGCTCAATGTGTGATTTAGACAGGTTGGTACAATTGCTTAAGTGCATCCATTGAAAATAAGGATTTCCTATCACTCCTTAAAAGGGATTCTACATAAATGCATAAAGACCCTTTCATATCAAGAGAAGAAAAACATCAACAGTTTCTACCATTACTATAATAGTAAGCTTAATACAATATTGTAAATAATACTAACAAGAACTTAATGAATCAAATGTCACTGTGAGTCACCCCACCCCTTTGTTGCACCACTGGATTAAAAAGTATTTCATATTGGGTGAGTTGGACAAATGAAACTTACACCTTAGCATATTCTTAAGAATCATAATTAAACTTTATGTATCAATTAGTTAAACTACATGGTAAATATATGATTTTAAACCGATGTTCACTTTAAGGTCTTAAAGCTTTTTATACACTTCAGGTATCAGGCTGATGAATTCTTTATGCGATCTTAACTTTTTTTCTGATAAATCTTACCTACTGTACTATACTTTACTAACATGCAGTTGAACTTAAGGATACACTTAATGGCTCTCTAAACAATATTAACTAAAACCACAGTGTTGTTTTGTTCACTATTACACTGTCACCTTGTTCACATCTAATCCCTATAACGGTTTACTCTGAGGGTCTTAAAAATTAGGAATTCAGCCTGAATTTTCACTGACTTGACATTGTCAACACAATTCCTTCTTAATCTATTTTTCAATAACTTGGGCAGTCCTTTTTTTTTTTTTTTTATCTCAAAATCGGTCAAGTTTTCCAGAAAGATTAAGACATTCCCTGGACTGTTTTTCTCCCAACAACCAAACAGGACAATAGAAAAACGACTCAAAGGACTGTGTAAGTGCCAGGATGTGCTTTAAGCTGATCTCTTTGGGGAGAAGTAAGTCTGTTACCGGCGCCTCTGTAGTATTAAACTAATCTTACAACACTGAAACATGATATGCCTTCATTTCACAGATATCGATTGAGTGGCCTCTAAGACTTTTGGGTAAACAGAGCAATTCTAGCTATGAGATTATTTGTTAATATTCCTGATTTAATAAACTCTTAAACCAAGCAGATTTTGATGCTAAAATAAGTTAACTCAAGTGATAAGTTAGCTCATGTCCTCTCCTTGTGTTTTGTTCTTTGGCTATGTCTGACCTTTTTCTTTCAAAAAAACAAAAAAACAATAAAGATAAAAAAAAAAAAGTAGGTGCAAGTATCAAATAGAGCCGTGAAATCAGAAAGTTATTATTACTATGTAAACAAAAATCTTAAAGATATGCTGTAAGTAACACGTCTGCCCCTGTATGTAATAAAGAGTGTAAGGAATCACAGTTCTTCACATGGCTGCAGTGTTGTCCTACCCTCGACTTCTCACTGCTGTCTGCGAGTACGTTTTCCACCAAAGCCTTCAAGACAATCAGTCTGTCATAAGTAAAGTCACCAGCTCCTGCTTTTTAACAAACAGGACTGCTCTCAGTGCTTACGCTCTGGTCTCGTTGTTTGTTTACACTTGAGGGATCACTTTTACAGCGGTGAGATTTCCTCTTCAGTCACAGAAATTGCAGTTTCATCATTTCAGTGCTACTCAGGACAAGGAATCCTTAAGTTTTTTTTTGTCTTGACCCACCCTATGATCTGATTGATATTCAACATAAAAAAAATTAAGCAATCAAATAGCTAAGACCCTGATGAACACAACAAGAACAATTACTTATCCTGAAACTGTTGCTAATTAATTATATCTCTGTTTCTACACTGGCATGAATCCATAATGAATTTTAAGCAGATATGAGACAGAAATGCAGCGGTATTATCCTAATAATCAAGGTCAATTTCTGAATAGAATAATTATTTAAAGAACTTACTAAGCAGGCTCTTCTGTTTATTGTCCCAGTATAGTCCTATTATTGCTTTTCATCCTAATATACATACAAACTGATTTATTCATTAGGGGTTAGGTTATTACACATACTATTCCTTCGGGTTTTTATTTGAGATTGGATTTATACATCAGCGGCTTCATAAAGGATATTCATTATTACAGTTTATAGTAGCGTCTGGTTAATTTCTTATCTATATATTTGGATGAAATACTAAGTTAATCAGTTTAAATAATATTTCTTAAATGTATGGATCTATCTAATATACTATTATAGTCAAAAGGATGATGGGGCGCATATATAAAAGATTTACTCTCCCTAAAACTCATTTTGAATTCCATATGCTAAAACATTGACAATGACACCTTCAGCTTGTAAAAATAATCAAAACCTCACTTAAAGCGGGGCCTTTGTCTGGATGTAACCGATACACATACTGTATTTACATAGATGCTCAGAGTGCTTTCCCATAAAGTACAATACTCATTAACTTATACAGCGTCTAAACAGGGAGAATCTCCAATAAGCCCTCTCTTCATTAAACCAGTGCAAAACTCAACCAAGTCATCAGCATTGACTGAATGGATGAGAGGTCTCCCAAATTACCACTAGTACTACTGTAGTATTAAGAAGAACAAGAACCACCATAATACAAAAAAATGATAGGGAATCCTTATGTGCATGTCTTTCAGATTCTATGAAATGTATTTCACCATCAGTGGTCGGTTTGGTATTAATCAAATGCGCATAATTTGCAATAAGGTGCTCTACTTTATATTTTAAGTAAAGTGTTTGAAGGACCTAATTTTCTGAATCCCTTTACTCCCCACCCAAGCAGTTTGATTCACATTCGTTTCTCCAAAAATAAGTATTTTAAAAGTCGTTTTAGGGGGCGGTACTACAAAAGGCCAAAGTTGCTACCTTGTATGGCAATATTTTAATAAAAAACGTTAAGGCAGAAAACAATATAACAAAAATACTAAGTTCAAAGAACAGTGTCATACTGCCTTGAATTTGATGTTGAAAGCTTAAGCCAAACCACTGTGCAATGTCTCCATCCATAAAAAATCATAACTATTCTTTTATGTCTACATCTGATAGGTACTTTTTGCAAGTACAGTGCTTTCCCTGCAGTCCACGTACGTAATGCAAGTGGTCTGCTTTTTTTTTTTTAAAAGGAGGGGGCTTTGTGTCCTAGAAGACAGTTTGTAATTGTCAATTCTTTTTCTTTCTTTTTTTTTTTTTTGAGACAGAAGCCGAGCTGAATTGTTCTCTGGTACGACACGAGGGGCCTGCTGAATCACCGGTGTTCCCTGTCAACACACGTGTGACAACAACACAAAACTCACTGCTAGACTTGAATGATCAATAAAATTGCAGCACGGTTGATTTTTTTTTTTTTCCAGAGCATACTTCTCTCTTTCTCCAGCCAAAATGACCCCCCCCCCTCCCTATCATTCAACAGCTTTAATCCCTACCCCCATCCGCTCTCCTCTAGCCCTCTGAAATCCCCAGGCTGGGGCTAAGGCAGACGCAGAGGGTGTGTAATTTGATTCAGCATGAGTGCTGGTTAAATGGGGCGTTTCCTCTGCTTTCCTGTCAATTACAATTGTCTGATTTCATTCTGGAAGCTCAAAGCAGAGGAGGGAGGGGCTGCCATTGGCTGAAGCGCGGGTGTCCATAGTGAAGGGGCAGCTGCAGGATGTCCCATACAGTAGCGAGCTGACACAATCTGCACTGGCGCTGTCACACAAACAGGACCCTATACAAATTTCAGGGCGGTGCGGTTGGGGGGAGCAGAGGGGGGAGTTAATGCTGCACCCCGCGCGATAAGATCACGCAATCTTCCTTTTTGCGGGAGAGCACGTACGTTTTCATCATTTGCAAAGGGTATACTTCAAATTGTATGACATTAACGTTGAAAACAGGTAACTGCTATATCCTGATAACTGTAGATAATTTATTTCGCTGCTAAGCCTCCCCTCATTTCACAGGCGCTGCCAAATTCAGCTAGTGTCTTTCAAATTTTGTGTGTGTGTGTGTGAGTGTGTGTTTTGGGACAAAAGAGGCCCCCTCTCCCCAGTAGGGATAGCTCAGAGAAGCAGAAAAAGGAGAGGAAAAAGAGGGGGGAGGAAGGGGCAAGAGGGAGTGGAAGGAGGGGGTCCTATTCGCCCAGCTGCATCCAGACCATCCAGCCCCCTCTGTGCCTGTAACAGTGGGGTGGGGCAGTAAGGGGCTCGCTGCGGGACCCTACAGCTCCAGAGTCCCCACACGGTCCGCACCTGGACCAACCCATTTGCCTAATTATGAATGAGTAGATCCAGGCCGTGTCCGAGCTCTCCGCAGCCCACGCCGCTACCAGGCCCAGACAATACACCCCACTCAGAGAGGCCTTCGAAAGCAAACGGTCGAACTGTAAGCAGGGGGAGACATAAAAGCCAAAGAAAAGAGAGAAAGAAAGGGGGCTAGGCGAGACCTCCAACTTGGGGTCACAGCCACAGTGTGCCATGAAACACCTGCTCCTGTACAGCTTTGCTAATTACAGGGGAGACAGCTGGCCCCTCGGAGCTCACGCATAATGCTGTTAGAATTGGGGACGTTGAGTGAGGATTACTGATTTGGGACTCTGTATTTTTACAGTGTCATCTATGTAAATCTGCTGCTGATTCAGGAAACATTTTACAGTTATGCTCGGCTTCTGTCCACACTCTAATTCGCCTCTTTATTTACAGTGCACACCTCAGAGAAATGCTTGTTGACTGTGTCCTATATCGTTCAGCGACTGTGGCCAAATGACCACACAAGACAATAAAGCGCGGTTAAGGTGGCTTTGAAACAAGTCCATTGGGGAGACAGATATCGAGAACTAGCCAACTGGATGAATTCCAAGGCTTTCGGCCTCACAAATTAAATCAGTGCTTTAAGCCAACCGAGGAACCACATGCTTTTCAAGTGCCACGAGGAGCAAGCATTACTGAATCTTTTCAACAAACTGCAGTGACCAAAGTGTAATCAATGGCTACTGGAAAGAAAATTTTACTGATTCTTTGTACAACTTTCATCTGTCTCTGTGAGTAAGGATACCAATAAAATGCAACCAATTACTCTAAATAAATGATGTAGTGTCCTATCCCTTTTTAGGATTATTCTGGTTTCTAAGACTTTAAGGTACAAGTATGAAATAAGGGCATGTCTTTTGTTGTAAAGATTACAAGGCTTCGACTGGAACCAATCTATTCACATTTTCAGTTTTGCTAAAATTAATATCTATTTTGGACCAATTATATCAAAACCACAATCACAATAAAACTGAAAAGGCTGAATTCACCTTCACATCAGCTCTCGAAATTTCAAGGTATGATTGAAAATCCTATTTTAGACCAAGATGATTGTAAGGTGCAATGAAAATTCTAGCTTTTTTCTCCTTCTAATAACAACATTGACTTTCTAGGTCAGTCAGGTGCAGATTGGGTACCTCAACAATCATCTTCTTCCTTCCATATAAACCCACTTCATGGTAAAATAAAAAATTTGAATAATAAAATGTTCACATTACTGTCTACCTCTGCCTACACTGTGATTCATGAATGAAAAACAGCAGCAGTCCAAAAAACTGAAAATGCAAGGTACTATACTTCTCTTATAAACAAAACTTTTATAAAATATATATGCATATATATATATAAAAGAAAAACTTAAAAATATTTCTTATACTTTTTAGTAAAGCAAGCAGTGCCTTCTAAAATATCTGCTTGATTGTTTTTAAATTTTCTGAAAAACAAAAATGTGTATTATAATAATAATCATAATAACAGTAAATAATTATTGAACAAACACTGACAAAACTAATGATAAAAACTGATGTGGTTCCTTAAGAGAATATTCGGATGGCCTGTGTGACCTGGGTGTGGCACACGGGGCACTCCGGGTGGTTGAGCTCACAGATTCGGATGGCACACTCCATGCAGAAGAGGTTATGGCCACAGGGCACCAAGGCAGCCGTCACTTTGCTTTCAAAGCAGGTCATGCAGTCCCGCACAGTGGCCGGTGGCGAGTCCGGCACTGGCAGACGGCCTGGGAAACCCTCGCCAGCTGAGGTGGGCTCACTGTGGGCGCGGCGGGCCTGGGCATGAGGTGAGCCGGCTACGGGCACAATGCTGGTGACTGAAGAGTTGTTGGTGCTTCCGCCTCCGCAGGGCTCGGGTAAGCCAGGGGAGAGTCTGGTCAGGGGGAGCGGGAGGCCTCCGAAGCTCTTGGAACGCTGCTGGGCGTAGAAGGCCACCTGTTTGGGGTAGTCAGGGTCGCCCCAGCTCTGGGTGCCCTCTGATCCAAAATAAGAGCAGGGCTTCTCTCCAGAACTGGAGAAGTTGCCCTTGTTATAGATCCCCCCTCCCTCACCTCCTCCTCCTCCTCCCCCTCCAACCATGGCATCTGAGAAGTTCTGGCGGTAGCTGCTGGTGAGAGGCTTGCGCTGGCCCCCCTGCAGCCCCCACACCTGCTGTAACCGGCTCTCCAGACCACCGCTGCTGCCCGCTGGGCTGCTTCCACCGTTCGGCCCCAGACAGTCATTCTCATTGTTGTGGTCGTGCAGGCCTCCTGTTCGGAAAGCGATGTGTGCTTCGATCTCCTCGCGGGCCCGCTCGGCGTTGCTCGGCGACCCTGTGATTTCAAAGACAGGGTCGCGGTCTCGACTGGGAGTGACGATGTAAGTACAGGTCTGCTGCTGGATGCGTTTGATGGTGGAGCCTTTAGGCCCCACCACCAGCCCCACGACACGGTATGGCACTCTCACCTGAATGGTGGTCTGACCTGGCAAAGGTGTGGGCGGGGAGCCGCTAAAGGACACTCCCAGTTTGTTGCGGGATGCCCGGAGCATGGAGAAGTGCTCTGCAGCAGAGATGATTTCACGGCGGGCCAGTGCAACATCCTCCTTCCGGCCAGTGATTAAGAACACAGGCTCCTCTCCTCTAACGGGGGTTTTGATGTAGGTGTTGGTCTTGGCCCGCAGGGCTTTGATCTTGCAACCTGCAGAGACATCCAACATACATTTTAAAATAAGTAAATATGATACATTGGCTTTATTTTCTGACTCAAGAAGAAAGTGAAATGGTTGCAAGAGAGAACAGTAACAAATCCTGAGCTCTCCTTTGTTCACTATAAATTCTGATTTGTCATTGCTTATGACCAGTTTACCTTAAATATGTTGCAGATTTTATACTCGGAAAAGGGTAATTATCATGATTTGAGGTTTCAAACACCTAAGCATTAGTGTAGTTCTTCAGTGTATTTATTAGCTCTAAATCAGACCACGTCTTATGAAGAAATGGTTAGAAGTGAGAACACACTTAGTTATCAACCTTAACTAAAAAAAAATCCTAATTTGTTCACACTTAATTCAGATTTGTCATTGTTAATGACTACTCTACCTTAAATATGTTGCAGGTTTTTACTTGCAAAGTAATAATTATCATAATTTATGAGGTTTCCAGGACCCAAGCATTGGCGTACTTCTTAAATGTACTTCTTTATTAGCTCTATATCAGCCAAATATCTTGTTACAAAACAGTTACAGGTGAGAACACACTTAGTTGTCAACCTTAACTAACAAAAATCCTTTCCTTTGTTCACAATAAATTCAGATTCGTCATTATTTATGACAAGTTTACCTTAAATATGTTGTAGGTTTTTAATGGCAAAGTTGTAATTATCATGATGATGTTAATAATAATGAAGATATAATAATGAATATCATTATGAGGTTTCAGCCACATAAGCATTAGTGTACTTCTTCAGTGTACTTATTTATTAGCTCTAAATCAAATACACATCTTACCAAGAAATGGTTACAAGTGAGAACACACTCAGTAATCAACCTGAGTTAACAGAAATCCTCAATTCTCCTTTCTCCTTCAGATTTGTCACCAGTTATGACCAGTTTAGCTTAAATGTGTTGCAGGTTTTTACTTGAAAAGTTGTAATTAGCATAATTTATAAGGATTCTGGCACATAAGAATTACTGTAATTCTTCCATGTACTTATTTATTACCTTTAAATCACACATCTTGCTAAGAAATTGTTATGAGAGCACTCTTAGTTATCAACATTAACTAACAGAAGTTATCACCTCCCCTCTGTTCACTATAAATTAAGATTTGTCACAGGTTAGGACCAGTTTATCCTAAATATGTTGTAGGTTTTTACTAGCAAAGATGTAATTATCATAGTTTATGAGATTTCTAGCACATAAGATTTACTGTAGCTCTTCAGTGCAGTTATTTATTAGCTCTAAATCACACATCTTGCTAAGAAATGCTTACGAGAGCACACTTAGTTATCAACCTTAGCTAAGAGAAACCCTTAAGTCCCCTTTGTTTTCTCTAAATTCAGATTTATTCACTGGTTGTGACCAGTTAAGCTTCTACGTATTGCAGGTTTTTACTTGCAAAGTTGTAATGATCATAATCTATGGGGTTTCTAGCATCCAAGTGTTAGTATACCTCTTCAGCGTACTTATTTTTGAGCACTAAATCATACATATTACTAAGACATTGTTACCAGAGGACAAATAGTTATCAAACTTAGCTAGCAGGAGTTATCAACTCACATTTGTTCACTGTAAATTAAGATTTGTCATCTCTTATTGCCAGTTATCTTACGTTGCAGTTTTTTGTTTTACTTGCACCAATTATCATGATTTATAAGCAGTGCTGTCCTTCTTCAGTGTATTCATATTTATTCGCTCTAAATCAGACACACGTCTTACTAAGAAATGGTTACAAGTGAGAGCACGGTTAGTTATCAACCTAAACTTACACAAATCCTGAGCTTGCCTTTGTTCACTGTTAATTCAGATATGTCATCATTTATTACCAGTTTAGCTTCATATGTTGTAGGTTTTTACTTGTAAAGATATAATTATCGTAATTTATGAGCTTTCTAGCACCTAAGCATTACTGTACTTCCTCAGTGTACTTATTTATTAGCTCTAAATCAAATACACATTTTACTAAGTAATGGTTACAGCTGAGGACATGTTTATCTATCAACTTTAGCGAACATAAACCATCAACTCTCCTTTGTTCACTGCAAATTCTGATTTATTCACTGCTTATGACCAGTTTAACTTAATATGCTGCAGGTTTTTACTTGCAAAGGGGTAATTATCGTGATGTATGAGGTTTCCAACACTAATGCATTGGTGTGCTTCTTCAGTGTACTTATTTATTTGCTCTAAGTAAGACACTCATCTTACTAAGAAAAGGTTAAAAGTGAGAACACACTTAGAAATCCTCAGCTCACCTTTGTCCATTCTAAATTCAGACATATTCACTGATTATGACCAGTTTAGCTTAAATATGTTGCAGGTTTTACTTGCAAAGGAGTAATTATCAAAATGTAGTAGTTTTCCCAACACCTAAGCAATATACATCATTAGTGTACTTATTTAATAGCTCTAAATCAAACACACATCTGACAAAGAGATACGCGGATGGTGCAGAGGCACTGACCAAACGTAGACATGGCTGTATTGAAGGGCTGAGAGCTACAGCAGACACAATACATTTGCAATCACTTTCTGACCTCTCCTTGAACTTAACGAGACAATACAGTCCACCCACGTATGCTTCGTTTTTTGGCCATTTATTCCTCTACATCTGTCCTGTTTCTGATCAGTGTGTAATAGTTTACTCTATTAAGTGCTTTTAAGGCAGTCTTAACACGAGAGAGTGCAGGTTAATGTTATTTCATGACAAATTACCTGATGTTGTAATGGGACAGAACAGAACATACAGTAAATCAGTAATTATTTTGGAGGATTGTCAAGTACATTCGAGGTCAAGTGGAACGTGGTAAGAAAGACAGAGCAGTTCTGTTTATATTACAGCCCATAAAGAATGCATCAAGCATCGCACGGGTCAGTTTTCATTCAGAAATTCAGCTTCCTCATTAAGACATGCACATTTATTGATGACTTAACCATGCCTTTCCTGTCTCGATGGTGTCTTAAAGAGGCCGGTGTGTCTTTTGTTGACGAGCAACAACCATCGGGCACCTTTTTATCTATCTCGTGAGCTCATCTCATCAGACTCCAGGTGCTTTAGATCACACAGCACATCATTGCTTTACGTATCTGGAAATCATAGCTGCAGGTATCAAAACACCTTAGGTTATAGACGAATGTCCCTCTAATGCTACTAAATAGGTCCACTTTGTCCAGGAACACTTCCTTCTCAGGGACAAGTGGAACGAACAGAAGGACAATGATACTCTGAAGGTTATTGCTCGTACCCAAAATCTGGAAATGCCCTTTGTGGCCACTGTCTGGTATTAAGCTAATAGACCTGTTCATGCCATGGGGGATCAAAGAGCAATTGCCAAATTCCTTTTCACAAACTACACTGCACCTTTTAATTAGTCCAAATTAATGTCTCAATTAAAGAATTATCTGTAAACAAAATAGGCAAAGATTAATTAATCGCAACCAGAAATTGAGGTCACTGGTGACAAATTTATTTTCAGCTGTTAGGCTGTGGCGTAAGAGGTGCCTATGATTCAAAACAAAGCCACCCCTTGATCTGAAGAGCTCCAGAGGAAGATACAAGAGCATCCTCGGGAATCAATGCCTGTGACTCTGACAGCAGAAAACAATCATATCCAACCCTTTCTTCATGACAGGATGCTCCGTTTGCCAGATTTCACCAGGCGGGCTGTGATGCAGGGTGCTGAGAAGAAGAAGGGGGTGTGTATATGTAGTGCCAACTAACGAAGGGCCTGATTTAAAAGCAGCTCGACTCAAATCCCCCCAAATCAGCACTTCTTCTCGGTCAAGGCAAAAGGGTCCTCTCACTGCACTTGTGCTCACTGGATCCACCCTCCGGCTGTCTTCAGTTACCCCATTAAAATTCAAAACTTACACTTCAGAGTAAAGAACAGGAGCCGCAATGGGAGACAAGGGGCACTTAGCAGCACAAAGTGAATCCACATTACCACAGCAGTGGAGCAAGAAAGGGGAGTATCGGTAAAAGAAGCCACCTCGACTCCTCTGAACCCCCTTTGACATCATTCGAGACCTGTTTGTTTTTGTTGCGAGATAAATCAGGATTTGCTAATGGTACCTTACCCACCCTGCAGTCTTTGTACTTCTTCGCTCAGTCCAACCGCCTATTAGGCCGACTCCCTCTCCTGACAGACAACCATGTGGTATTGAGAGTGTGCAGTGAAGTGGGGCTCATGAGGAGCCCCTTGTGCGGAGCTCCAAGGCGTGACTCCCATTCAGCTTTTAGATGCTGCACTGCCCTTCCGTCCCCATCCTTGTTTTCTCTGCCCCTTTCACCCATGGGTTCATCACAACAGTTAACAATGGGTGCAGCCACATAAACAACACCACCAAGCAGAAGGAAAAAAGACACAAGGGGTGTAAGAAAATATCAATATACTTGAGTAGTGCAATATTCTGTTTAGTGATACAGGGTTTATCGCTAATGTTTTCTGGGCAAGCGGGGTGCAAATCTACTCGCCCGAAGTTGATTTTTAGGTGCCCGAAAAGTTTTTTTTATTATCGGTTACCAAATAACAACATCATCTAAAGTTAGTTGTCCTGTTCAATACAGGGTCTATAAAATGTCAGAAAATTATGGAAAATGTTCATCCCAGTTTCTCAAAGTCCAGGGGGACGTCTTTAAATGTCATGTTCTGTCGGCCCAAAACCCAAAGATGTTCAGTTTAAGTTATAATAAATGGAGAAAAGTGGGAAATCTCCACATTTGAGAGGCTGAAAACAGCATATCAGCAATTTACGCATGAAAAATTACTTTAACTATTAATTGACTTTCAAAATAGTTTAATATTTTAATGCCGAGCTGGACAAGTGAGTTGCTAGATTTACAAGCCTGACATGGCATTTTACTTGCCCCAGGCACGAAGGCAATCCTTATTGTTGATCCCTGTGACACTGTATTGATATCATCAGATTCCTGCCAATACACAGTCCTAAAAGACACACAAAAAAATCGACCTCTGCGTAGGGGTATAAGAAAATATTGTTACACTGAAGTATTGCAGGATTCTGTTTTGTGATACTGAACTGAATTCTCAAAAACTCTGTATGGTGATGACTGCAAAGATTTGTGGCAGTGGTTAGTTTTGTGTTGTGTTTGAATCTCAACCGCTAGGTAGTGGTGTTGTTATCGGTCATCACTGTTCTGATTGCAAACAACTTTGTAAACTTCCAATATGATGGTGTGTTCTTAATACTATGAAAGTTTTCCTAAAATTAAATTTAAAAAAAGGAGTATATCACCTTGCTTACAGTATTGCAGTATATTGAATCGTAGCCCCTGTATCATGATATGTATCATTTTGACAGATTGTTGCCAATACACAGGCCTAAAAGACACTAGGGGGGTAAGAAATATCAATACTTTTGAGTATCAAAATATTATATTTCGCGTTATATCGATTCTCAAAAACACTGTATCATGATATATGTAAAGATTCACTGCTGTGGTTAATTTTGTGTCGTGTTCAAACCTAGATAGCAGTGATGTTATCTATCGTTACTAGTCTGATTACATAAAATTGCCAACTTTTAAACTCAGATTTTTATGTACATGGTGGTGGGTTTCTACCACAGTTTCCCTAAAATTAGCGTTAAAAAATAGCAATATTTTGCCTGGCTAACAGCATCGCAACATATTGAATTATAACAACTGTATCTTGATACGTATTGTTTTGCATGATTCTTAGGGGTGCACCATTTTGCACAGTTTGTGATAAATTATGATTTTTTTCATGATCCAAAAAAATCATATCCTGATAATAATAATATTGTGGCTTGTTGACAGAATGACGTCACACTGTTGCACACAGCAACAACAAACTAAAAGAAAAAGTGCTGCTGGTACCGGCTCGACAATGGAGGAGTTAGTTCCAAAAAGGGGAGTGACTTCAGTGGTTTGATTAAAAAAACATAAGCTATACAATAAGTCATGTTAATATGTAAGAACTGCAAGAAGACTGTACCTGCAAAAGGGGGCAACACAACAAACTAATTTCACCACTTCCAGCAGGCCCCCGCTTGAGTATGAGGAAATCCTGTGAGGAGAACTCAACAGCTATTGTGAGCTCTGAACAAAATTTGTTTTCTGTATTTTGTCATATCGTCAAGAATATCGTCATCGTAGAAATACCCCGTATATCGTTACATTATTTTTCGAGCCACATCGCCCACTCCTACTTCAAAACCAACTTCAGGTTCAAGCTTGTTCACAGCTTGACTGCACATAAATATGGAACTTGGATGGAGTGAAAAATCACCTGACAACAGCTTTGCTGCAAATAAGCACAAACAACAGAATAAATATTCTGTTTTTTAAAAAAAGGATTCCCACCTCCTGGTGCAACTTCTCGCTGAGTCACCCTTTAAGGCCATCCCGTGTGCCAAGCAGCAACACTGTCTTAATGCAGCCCCTCCCCTCCATCCCCCGACTTTCACACCTTTGTTTGACAGCTGCTGTCATTCAACTTCAGCTCTTTGTTCAATAAAAAAAAAACCTCCAACTGGAAGAAAACGGGGCAGAATGTGCAATGTGTCTGGAAATGAACTTTCCAACTCCCTCGTTTGAAAAAAAACAAGTGGACCACGCTGGCTCTATTGTCCAATTGTGTCACTGGGGCAGTGCGCAACATAAACAACGAGCTGAATAAATTTGGAAAGAGGCAAAACACCCTCCACCATTGAGACCAAATGTGTAAAAAAAATGGCTCGTTTTCCTGCACAACCATCTCAAAGTGAAAGACATTCCTCTCCTCGCCTGCTGCACGTTGCCTTTTTGAACAGTCTGGCGCGTCTCAGACGACAAAGGAAGCAAGTGCTCTCCGTGCTCCAGTGTGTGTCTGTGCGCTGACATTGATGGCGTGGATGTAAAATAATTCGCCCAGTAGGGAACGGGGCTCTCTATCTCTCTCATGCCTTCTGTGCAAATTCAATTTTTTTTTTAGAAAAAAAAAGCAGAAAATAAACACAAAGAGGCGACCGACTTGTTTCAATGTACGAGTGTTTATGATGAGTACACGGGAACTTGCAACATTGTGGCAGAAAAAGTGGGAGGCTGATGTCTCGGGGGAGTACAAAAAACACGCGAGCACACACACACACACCACTCCCTTTTCTTTGTCAAATAACACCAGGTAACAGTTAGAGAAGAAGAAACAAAGCACACAGGAGAGCACGGCGGGGACAATGCACAGCTGTTAGTGGGATAAAAGCACAAGTTTGAAGGGGGGGAATTATTTGCAAGCCAGCGGTTTACCTTGTCTCCCCACTATTTCGGCCACATGTTCAGAGCTGGGCACTGGGACGCATTCTGTTATGTTGCAGCCTCGTCCTTTCGTCTCACTTGAGGAGCTCTCGTACAGGGCGCACAACTTGCTCTTCCCTTGCAGAATCGCCGTGTCCCCGCCACCTCCGACGCTGTTCGTGTGGTTGTGGTGGTTGTTGTTATTGTTACTCCGGTCCTGTACTCCTGTTGTTGGGGCTCCGCCGCCGTCCTCGCCTTCCCCGAGCCCCAGCAGAGACAACTGGCCCAGCGCGACCCTGAGGGCACGGGAGTCGTCTTCCTCCTCGTCGGGCGCCACAAGGAGACCTTCGCTTCCGAAGCCGGAGCCGGCCAGATCCCCGCCGTAGCCCCCATTTTTCTCCATGATCCCTGCTAGAACCAGCAGGCTAGGCATGGCTAACAAAAGAGTGTGTGAGACAAAGACAGGGGAAAGAGACTGGAGAAACAGCACCCGTGCCGCCTCCTCCTCCTCGCCCCCTCCTCCTTCCAATTCCCCCCTTTGCGCTAGTCCCTCCCATAGACCGGCCCCCTCTCTCTCTATCCGCCAGACTCTCAGCACAGTAGTCTCTCTGCGAGCTCCAGGCGAACGGGACACAAGGCCGTCTGCACGATAGATGGGGCGGGCGATGTGTTGCTCCACCCAGTCTGGTTTACACAGCTCCCCTCCTCGCCGAGACAAAACGAGCCGCCCTCCCGTTGTACCATTCCGTCTCAGGTTGCCGAGCCCGTGGCACCTCGCATCCAGCTTCCTCCCCGGCACATATAGAAAAGGAAGAAAAACACCTAATCGTTTTTTGCTCCTGCAACGTTTGAACGCTCACATCCAGAGCTGCTGTTCAGCCTGAAAACCGCATCTCGGCGACTTATGTAAGAATCCAGGATGTAAACAGTTTGCGTATGAAAAGGTGCAAGTACAGTGCGCACATGGTCATCTGCTGGTGCTGCTGCTCAAAAGATGATGTCAACTTTAACATCCAAGCACCTCCTGTGTATTATGAGAAGGGATCGTGGAGCTCCTGATATGAATTTTGAGAGTAAAGGAGTTTTAAGTGACATTTTTTTGGGGGGTTGGGGGGTCCGCCCACCTCTCTGTAGCCGTGCTTTGCGGCAGGTCACCGCGTTGTTGTCTCGGGCGCCGTTGCGCATGAGGATGTTATGTATAGGAGGGAAAGAGGGTGTCTGGAGGGGGCGGTGGGGGCTGTATACGAGGAGGAGAAGAGAAAGGGAGTTGTCAGACAGGCGTTGCAGACCCTATGCAGCGGGGGAACATCAAAAAAGCCCTCGCACATTTCCCGTAAAAAAACAAGGGTTTTGCAGCAGCAGCCCCGGTGAACAAAGAACCGCGCCGTTCGTTTCGCGTACAGACTCCCCAAGATGTCCTCGACAGAAGCCACGCCTGACGGCATGGTTGTACTACAACACAAAGACTCAAACTGCAGTCATAATAATAATAATAGTAATGCTCATTATTAATAACAACAATGTTCATTATTATTAATATTGTTATTATTATTATCAGTATTATTATACAGTCAATGGATTTAGTCAGACTTCTCCCCTTTTTGGAGATTTTTTAGGTTTCAAACAGGTAACAAAGTATTTGCAACTAGGGCTCCAACTAACAATTATTTTCATTATCAAATAATTGATTCATTGTTTGGTTCATAAAATGTCAGAAAATTATTTAAATGTTTGTTATTGTGTCCCAAAGCCCAGGGTGGTGTCCTCAAATGTCTTGTGTTGTCCACAACTCAAAGATATTCAGCTTACTATAAAGAAGGACTGAAGAAACCAGAAAATATTCACACCTGAGAAGCTGAAAACAGAAACTTTGGGCATTCTTCTTCAAAAAGGACTGATTGATTGATTATCAAAATAGTTGGTGATTAATTTTATATGTGACAGCTAATCAATGAATCGCTGATTGTTGCATCTCTGCCTGCAATTTTCTACCTGGAAATTTTGAGCTATTTCCAACAAAGAAATAAGTCAGTAGTCAGAAAAAATAGAGTTTATATATTTTTCATATGATATAATGATTTTATTAGTGAGCTGTAACTGATTATAACACTTCTCACTACGATAAAGAAAGATATGAGGATACACTTATGGCTGAACTAACTTATTTTCATTATTGATTAAAATGTTAATAATTTCCCCAATTTATCGATTCGTTCTTTGGTTCATAAAATGTCAGAAAATGGTGAAAAATGTTAATTACTGCGTCCTAAAGCCCAAGGTGAAGTCCTCAAATGTTTTGTTCTGTCCACAACCCAAAAATATTCAGTTTGCTGTCAAAGAGGACTAAAGAAGCCAGAAAATATTCACATCTGAGAAGCTGAAAACATGATTTTTTACATTTTCTCTTAAAAAAGACCCCAATCTATTAATTGAATGTCAAAACAGTTCATAAGTCATTAATTAATCAACAAATTGTTGAGCTCTACCTGCAACTTACCCGAATTGGCACTAAAACCTGGAATTTTTTATTAATTTTCAACAAATAAGTAAGGAAGTTCGTCAGAAAAAAAAAATGATATAATTATTTTATTACTGAGTTGTGAGTTGAGTTGTGGATATTACACTTGTCACCACCGTAAATAAAGCTTTGAGGAAACATTGGACCTGCTGGTGTATAGATTTCCATACACTGCTGAGCAACTATGCTTCCAGCTTCCTCAAAGTGTCAGTCTAACTGGAGCTGAGCCTGTCGTTACCATCTGTGCGTATGCATGCTGGGACGTACGGTGAGTATGTGTTGCGTAAGGCTACCTGAATGACAAGGCAAACTCAGGGGATGTTTACTCTGAGAAAACATTGGATGCTCCACCGCCTCACCGTCCACATTATTTCTCCAGACGATAACGATATCTTTACATACATGTGTTTAGGGAAGCACTGAACTTGATGTTTATATATGAATTATGGCTGGATTAAATTTCTGTTGATGTGTGTGCTTTGTGTTCCCAGGGGAGGTGTTGAATTCACTCTGTAGATTACTTGTGCGTTTTAACCCCAACCATTAAATTCAATTTATAATTCTCCATCATATTTGGTGTTTTCCCACACTGCAACTGCACAACTGTAATAACAAAAACATTAACACACACACACAGCCTTCCATTTGGGCTTATATGACAGACTGAGCGTGGCATGTGACTCCAAGAGAGATTCAGCATGAATATTTTAGCATTTCTAGTGAGAACGCCTTCTGCCTTTTAATAACACATAAAATGGAGCAACAATATAATCACAATTTTCCAAACAGCACGTCTGAAAATAGAATACAATATAAATGTTGTGATAAAAAAGCACCACAACGATGGAGCAGGTGTATTTACATGCATAATCAGAGTCTAGACGCACTCTCTGGGTGCCAATCAGGAAGGGGTTTGTTCCCTAAGGGTGTGTTGCAGATGAGGACTCACAGGGAGACTCCTGGTATGAGTCCAGGATTAAAACATCCCCACTCCACCCAATAACAAGCAGCAGGAAGAGAGCAGGGTGGCGTGATGCATGAAGGACCAGAGGGTGGGCCCAGGGGGTCTGCCCCCAATCCCCAGCAAAACCAGTGGAGAGGCCAGAGGATTGGGTGAGAGCGTGGTTGGGATGGGGACGAGCACCAACAAGGGCCAGCCTCTCGATGCTGCACCGAGTACGCCAGTGTGTCCAAGAGGTCGTCTGGCTCCATTAAAAGGGGTCTGCTGGGAGTCCAGAGCCCCAATCAATAAAAAGCATGGATCTGGGATAGTGTTTCCCTCCATTCAACACACACCCCTCTCTGTCAATTCATTTTGTCAGACCTTTTCTCTTTTTAGAGATTCTTTAGGTTTCAAATCAGTAACAAAGTACTTGCAACCAGGGCCGCAACTAATGATTATTTTCACCACTGATTAATTGATTAGTCATTTTTCCTATTAATTAGTTGTTTGGTCGAGAAAATGGTGAAAAATGTCTCCAAAGATGACATCCTCATAAGGCCTTGTTTTGCCCACAACCCAAAAGATATTCGGTTTACTGTCAAGGATAAATAAACCAGGAAATATTCACATTTGAGAAGGTGAGAACAAAGAATTTCTACATTTTTTTCTCAAAAAAAAAAATACTCATCATGATTAATTGATTATTAAAATCCATTAAAAGGGGTCTGCTGGGAGTCCAGAGCCCCAATCAATAAAAAGCATGGATCTGGGATAGTGCTTTCCCCCCTTTGACACACCCCTCTGTCAATGTATTTAATCAAACTTTTTCTCTTTTTGAAGATTTTTAAGGTTTCAAACAGGTAACAAAGTACCTGCAACCATGGCTTTGATTAACAGTTATTTACATTATCGATTAATCTCTCAATCATTTTCTTAATTATCTAGTTATTTGGTCCAGAAAATGGTGGAAAATGTTGCCTCAGATGTCTTGTTTTGTCCTCATCTTTTTCTTAAAAGATGACTCAAAACAGTTAATCAATTATCAAAATACATTAAACCGGGTCTGCTTGGAGTCCAGAGCCATAATCAATAAAAAGTATGGATTTGGGATAATGTTTCTCCGCAATTGGCACATCCCTCTCTGTCAGACCTTTTTCAGAGATTTTTTTCAGTTTCAAACAGGTTATAAAGACCCTGCAACTAATGAACATTTTCATTATCAATTATTCTGTCTGTCTATCATTTTCTTGATTAATTAATTATTTGATCCATAAAATGTCAGAAAATGGTGAAAATGTTGCCCACGGTGACGTTCTTTAAATGTCTTGTTTTGTTCAAAACCCAAAAATATTCAGTCAACTGTCAGATAGGACCAGAAAGAAATAAACCAGCAATATATTCACATTTGATAAGCTAAACATAGATAATTTGGACATTTTTCTTAAAAGATGATTCTAAACAATTAATCAGTTATCAAAATCCATTAAAATGGGTCTGCTGGGAGTCCAGAGCCCCAATCAATTTAAAAGAAAAGCATGGATCTGAGAGTTTACCTCCATTCGACACACCTTTTCATTTTAAGGTTTCAAACAGGTAACAAAGTTCCTGCAACCAGAGTGGCAACTACTGATTATTTTCATTATCAATTAATCTGTCAGTCATTTTCTCGGCTGGTTTCTTGTTTGGTCCATAAAATGCCAGGAAATGGTGGAAAATGTAACGTCAACAAATGCTTTGTTTTATCCAAGGACTAAAGAAACCACAGAATATTCCATTTTGAAAAGCTGAAAACAGAGCATTTGGACATTTATGCTTAAAAGATGATTCAGAACGATTAATTGATTATCAAAAAACATTAAAATGGGATTGCAAAGCCCCAGTCAATAAATAACATGGATCTGGGATAGTGTTTAGTATAGTGACACACCCCTCTCTGTCTGGCTGTGTGTGCATGAGTTTGGTGTGGTGCGTTGGCGGCTAGTTTGGTGATACTGTTGTAACCTTTGTGACACTGAACTAAACCTTTTCTGGTTCTGAATGGACCACAGCAGCTCTGGTTTTCAATCAGATGTCACTGCCTGTGGATGTGGGCTACAGTTGTCATTCGTACTTGTGTTTCTGTGTTTCTGTGTGTGTGTGTGTGTGTGTGTGTGTGTGTGTGTGTGTAATAACTACAGGATACTTGTGAAACCCAGAGTGCTGAGGTCATGTTACTCGCACACAAAAAATCTCAATGATCTTGACCATCTGGTCGTCACAGTACTGCTGTTTCTCTTTTTTTCCCCCCTGATGAAAGGCCGACTGGCATCTTTGGGGAGTTGCTGTGGTTTACTGTGCCACAGAGACACGTACCAGTCCCTTTGTCCAAGAGCTCATGCAAATATTGCTCTCACCTATGGACAGTGTCTGTCTCTCAAAGAGGACAGGCTTAATAGGCTGTAAAGACATGTCTGAGAATCCCTAAAGGACATCCCTTTGACTTCCATGGCCAGATGTCCTTTTCAAGACTTTTCTGGTGCCCCGCTGTCACTTGAATGAGGCTTCTGCGAGCACAAAGGGATGTGTTGGCTAAGCATCACGTGCTGATGCCACAGTGAACGGGCTCTCAGGGATGATGTAAGACCTCATGCAAATGATACCACATCTTGTGCTCATAAGCTGACGAGAGCCCCGAAGTCGATCAGCTGAACAAACAAAGCACTAAATTCAGAAGTCACTTTGTGTGTGGGGTTTTCCCTCTTGTATTTCTTTGTAACTTTTTTGTTTATTTGTTTGTTTTCATTTGTTGTCTTTGTTTTTTTTTTTCACTTTTTTTTCAATGGAGAACAGGGCAGTGCAGTACAGATACTCACAGAGAGACTGCACAAAATCATGATACAATAAAACAAGTAAACAATAGAAAACAGAGAGAAAGAGAAGTATAATAACATAAGGTAGGATAAGATTAGTTAAGACAAGATCATGTAAGATAAGATAGTCCTTTATTAGTCCCACAACAGGGAAATTAGCATTGTTACAGCAACAAAAGGGATTGCAAAATAGAAAGGACCATTAAAAAAAAAGCAATAAATAAGTAAGTAAACGACAGGAAATAAAACAATAAAAAGATTCTAAACAAGTAACCAACTCAGTATTACACCTTGAGTGAAATATTGATATGATATATGATAAATTATGGTGGAGAACATTTAAAATGCAAAAAACTCATTATATGATGTCATGTAAAATTACCAGCTTGTTTAGTTTTTCACCGCAGGTTGACCATCATGCAGGGACCTGGAAATTGAGGCTGTTTCATCCCAAACTGTTTTCCATCTTTTGGCTAAGTCAGCAAAAGTCACTCCACAAAAGTCCACTTTTATTACCAAAAAGTAAAGCTCAGTGCATATATTGTTTAGAACTGCCCTCTCCATGAAGAATCTAAGACCTGACTTGACATGGAGACTTTGTAAAGTAATTCAATTCAAGTCTAGGTTTTCACTCCACATTGGAGTCAATCCCATTGGGTATGCTTATTCACTTTTTACAATGCTTGGGGATTTGCTCAGTGAGCAGTGTGACCCACAAGTCTACTCCTAAGAAAACTGCTGTGTTTCTGTGTGAGTGAGGCAGCTAAAAGTGTTGTCTTATCTCAAACTCTGGCTGATTTTTAGGGCCTCAACTAGTGATTATTTACAGAAATTAATCTATTATTTTATTAGTTAAAGTGGCCATATTATGCCTGTCGCTTTTCCCTTTCTTTTAACGTGTTACATGTCTTTTTGTGCATGTTAAGGGTCTGCAAAGTCACAAAGACCAAAGTCCATACCAAAGGGAATTACTCACTCCTGCAGAAACACTCCTCCTGAACTGCCAGAAACGCCTCGTCTGTAATCCAGCCTTTGTTCCGTTACTTACTGACATCACCATGTAACACATTTGTATTATGTGTGCTAGTTTGGGACAGTATTTTGAAAAAGCTCAAGATGTTAAAGAGACAGGAGCTGGAGTAGCAACGGTTGTAATGGTTTAATTCAGCAATATGTTAATGGAGTTTGGCAGGCAGTGAGACAGGAAGTCAGTGAACTCCAACTCCAGAGTGTGTATTTTCAGAGCAGCGGGCTTTTGTTACTGGGATTACAAATTTAACTTTATATTGACTGACAACTGACACTTATAAACAGCTGATCAACTTACACTGTAGGATTTGTCCTCATTTGTCAGTGTCAAAGTATAATGTTGCACTCATCTTGAACTCGTGTAGGTTCAGTGTCCCTGCAGCCGCCTGAGCAGGTACTTCTTCACATCATCTTCATTTTGAAGACCCAGGTGGACAACAGCAGAAGTGTTTCCACTGCTTTAACCAAAAAATATGGTCCCACAAATAAAATTATCTCAAGAAAAATCTCCTACTTCTTTGTAACTGGTACTACTCATTGTGTAACTTTGTCTGGGAAAATGTAAACAGGCTCTTCCGGTCTGCATATGTTCTGATTTCAAGGAGAATGTGACCCTGGCACAGGCATTAAGAATATAGAAACGGACAATCTTCTAGTTGCTGATCTCATTTACTTATTTAGGTCATATAGAGACTTCAATATGGAATTGAGACTGTTTCATAACCAGCTACAAACTCCTTGTAGAAGGTTTAAAAAAACAAAACAAAGCAAAGCAAAAAATAAATCCTGACATTTGAGAAGCTAGAACCAGAGACTGTCTGATACATTTGCTCAATAAATTAATAATGAGTTATCAAAATGACTGTTTATCAATTTTGCAAATCCCTAGCTAATTCTTTAAGCTCTGTTGCGCAAGTGTCAAACTCATTTTAGTTCATGGACCACATACTGCCCAATTTGATCTTGAGTGAACTGGACCAGTTAAAGCATTGCATAATAACCTAAAAATAACATTACCTCCAAATTGTTACCCTTTTTTAGTTTAAAGAAGTAAAAAAAAAATTTAAAAAATTAAATATTCATAGGGCTAAGGTTTACAAAACAGACGATGAACGACCTGTCCTGAGTACAATTACAACAATATAAATCAGGAATAGCAGTGTATTTTATTGGAAAATTGGAATCAATGACTTCTCTGCAATGTTCACACTTTGCAAGTCCCCTTTGGCCAGTTTTTACCCCACCAGCCGTATGTTTGACAGTCCTGCTCTATATGTGAATATGTTTGCAGTAAATCCTTTGTCGGCACTTTTTCCATCTTTAAACAGTGTGTAATCTTGTTTACTCTGCACACACAAACACAGCAGCAACTACGGTCTGTCCTCATGTCATGGCCTGTTCTTTGTTCTTATTTTAAACAATGCCATCTTACCAGGTCTCTGCGTCTTGACTCACATGTTACAGAGTCCAAATCACAACACCACAGTCGCTGATTCTTGCCCTCATTTGGCTGATTTATTCTCACTTATAAAATAAACATTTCTAGTCTAACATGAGGCCAAAGACTGTGCTGATGCCCCATTCTGCATGTTTGCTGAAGAGACAAGAGACTCAGTCCCACTTTTTTAAAAAAACACAAAAACTCAAATTTACCATCACTTTAACATTGATTAAAAAACAGTCAACACAAAATCATGACATCATCTCAATAAATTAGTAAATTGTAAGAAAATAATGAACCCAAGAATATAGCACAGAGAAACAGATTTAACACCTCACCTGCTGTGAAATACTCACATGCATATGAAGCTGTTGACCCGCACACACATTCTCACTTCACTTGCTAACAACAAACACACACGCGCACTGGGATGTTGTGATTGGGAGTGCTGGTGTCAGCTGGGAATATGAGTCAGGTAGTATGACTTCATTGCTTTTTACGGGTATTAGGTCATCTCTCTTCATACCCACCCCCACCCCACCGCCCGTCTCTCTCTAATCACATTGATGCTGTACAGCCAGTGACACGCCTAGTGATGAGTAAGGCTCACCTCACTGCTTGCTTCCCGTATGGTGGTGGTGATCTCACACGTCACAAAGAGCTTTGAACTCAAGAGTCCTGCTTCACTTTCTTCTTGGCAGTTGTTTTCTCATTTTACTGAGAGTGGCAGTCGGTTGAATCGGATATTGCTCTTACTGTACACATCAAAAGACTGCAGTTTTTAATCCACAAAAGGATAAAGTCACACGATCAGTATCACACTGTAAAATCACTGATTGGTTCATATTTGAATTAAGACAGTGTTGTCGCTGAATTATGTTGGCTTGTTAGAATTAAAACCCTGATTGCACATTATTCAGTTCAAATTCACGTTAAGATTTTTATGTCAGGGATAAAATGCAAAGTAAATAAGCTGCAAAAAACATTAATGTCATGAATCATCAATTATTGAATGTAAAATTGTTGCAAAAGTGCATAATTCTGAAGTACTTTTACTTTACTTGAGTATTTTCTATTATTATATATTTTTATGTAAAATCTTAATCCACAAATTAACTGTTAAATGTAGCTATCAGTTAAATGTAAAGGAGTATAAAGCACAAAAAAACAGTGGTGGAAGAAGAATTCAAATCCTTTGCTTAAATTGTATTTATACATCTTTTCTCACTACATCTTAGTCTTTCTTACCCTCAGCTGTGTGTGAACTACATCATGCATCAGTTTATAAAATTTTTACATTAAATTGTCCAACAATGTATGATGTAGTTAAAAGTAATACCATTTTTACCAACTACCACATTAAAATGTTATACATATTAATGCATATGTAATAGTAATACAAGAATATAATATAACACTTTGGAAGGGACCATTATGCCCATTTTAAGTAATTTTGATACTTTAAGTACATTTTCAACTACATTTTTGAGACTGTGTCTACTTGTAACTATTTTTTTTTTTTTTACATTGTGGTAATTTTACTCTCAAGGATTTGGATACTTCTCCCACCACGGGTTAGTACTTCAGCTCCACTACATTTCAGGGGGCAGTTATCTAATGAAAAATAAACATTGCAGATTAAAATTGTATGTTAAAAACATACAATAATCTTCTGAAATTTGATCCACTGTTATCAATTAAACTGTCAAACTGTGAATATGTTTTTAATGCTTTGGGATAAAGCCAGAGGCAATTTCAACATCATTGACAATTAAGTTACTAAATTAGCAAGATTCGCTGCATTCAAGAGCAAATTGTAGTATCATGGTGTGTCTATCTGTAATAATAATAATAATAATACAGGGTTTCAAGTGGAAACTGAAATCTGGACACAGTACACCTGATGAACATGATGTGTTGACTGTGTTTTAAATGTGTTATTTTCTTGTTTGTTTTTATTATACAGTATGTACCCAAGAATCTTGGAACCAGTACTCCACTAAATTATCATAGTGAAGTGAACTTTAATTTTATTGATATTTTCAGGCAAAAACAATGGGCTGAAAAGAAAGAGAGAGAAATAAAGAGAGCATACTTTATTTATCTCTGTTGGGGAAATTATGTGTTGTTATTTACACATGCTGCCTTGAAATAAACACACATGCACAAACAGGACCCATAGACATGCATCAGTGGAAAGATGTCGGAGCGAGGGGGCTGTCGCTGACATGCAGCCAGGTGCCTCAAACAGTCAGGGGTTTGATGTGGTGCACAAGGGGACTTCGGCAATGCCCAGGAGGTGAACCGTCACCTCCCCAACTATCAGTCCAGGCTGACTGGTCCATTCTGGACTTGAACCAACCACCCTTCAGTTTCAAAGCCAAATCTTTTTGGATATATGATACAGATGACATTATACTTGCAAAAAAAAAAGGGTCTCTGAATGACATTTGTAATGGATTACTGCTTACAGGCACTTTCATGTTGTCAGTGTGTTCCAATATTTTACATATTGATCCTATTTCTCCATCAGTTTCTCCACGCAATCTGTTTTGTTTACAATTGCACTCCATCCATCCTTTGCTGGAGGGTGTGGCTCCAACCGATGGTGTGATGTCTTTCTAGTATTTTAAAGAGATACTCATCCTGAGCCATCAGTTTGTCTGATTTTGATCAGGTATAATGTGATAAAAGAGCAATCAACGTCTATTCTGAAAGTTTTCATTATTTCTTTTTGCAATCTCACTCCAATATGAAAAGTCCAGGAAATATGAAAATGGACAGACATTTATTTTTTTTTACCACATTGCCTCCAACGTTCATCCTGTCCCTGATAACCACTTTGAATAAACTGAACTTAACTAAATTGAATGAGCTAAATAAATTAAAATATTTCCTGCTGCTTAAGCACCCTACAACATTAAAATGCTTATAATAGCATAATAAAATATATAAATTATACAATATATGATAATGTACCACCCTGAAAGGGTCAGTTTAGTATTGAGAGTGCTTTAACTTTAGATTCTTTTAATTTTGAGTCTGGCACTTCTACTTGAAGTGGAGAATTTTAGAAATGTGGTATTGCTACTTTTATTTAAAGGCCAACTATGCTGGATTTTCCCCAAAAGCCAATTCATAGACTCACACAAAATAATCCCTCTGAATCATCAAGTGTGTGGCAGCCACCTGCATCCACAGAGACCCTACCGCCCACCAGTACCTTCTAATTTTCTCTTTATTTTGATGTGCACAGGATGCTTTAACAACCAAACACAATAAACAACAGTTGACAAATTTGACTCACTCTTATTGTACTTATGAGATTGATCTGAACACTATTTCCATAGTGTCAGAAACATGTTTGCTGTTTCTTTGGGCAAATGTGCCCTCAAAGCTTCACTGCAGGTTCTTAAAGTAGTTTTAACGCTTCCGCGCTGAAATGCATGGTATGGATTTTTTTCAGCTGATACAGATAAAAGATAACTCCACATTTTTGTATTTAAAAAAGAAGTTCATATAATATGCAGTTTATGCACACGTGAGGGTGAGCAAACAAAAACATTTTAAAAACTTCACACACATACTTTGACTTTTATATAGAATTTGCCAAAGAATTCAAATTAAATACTTTGACAGTCTGTTAAAGAAGATATCATTATAGCTTATTATTATAGCTAAAATTTCTTAACTAATACGTTGATACAGATATAGATTAAAATAGCTGGGCAGGCGAATATCCATCCATAATTTATCTGCAACAATAATTATTGGCATCCCTATTTTCCCATTCTTGTGAACAAAATTTTCTAAAATTTGGTACAAATGTTCACTTGGACTCAAAGATGAACTGATTTGAATTTGGTGGTCGAAGGTCACTGTGACCTCATGACCTGTCTCATTCTTGTGAATGTGATATCTCAGGAACACCTGTGGGAAATTTCTTCAAATCTTGTACGAACGTCCACTTGGACTCAAGGATGAACTGATTAGAATTTGGAGGTCAAAGGTCAAGGTCACTGTGACCTCATGTTTGTCCCATTCTTATGAATGTAATATCTCAAGAATACCCTGACAGAATTTTTTTTTTTTTTTAATTGGCACAAAGGTTCACTTGGACTCAGGGATGATTAGAATTTCCCTATAATCTTACAAAACATGTTTTTGGCCATAATTTAAGAATTCATGCACTAATTATGACAAAATTTTGCACATACATCTAATGAGATAATATGATGAGGTGATGACATTTTATACACAAAAGGTCAAATGTCAACTTCACTGTGACATCATAATGTTCAGCTCTCTACCAGTCCTCTGTCCTCCTCTGTAAAAATAGTCTCAAAGTGAAGGCATGTTTCTCACTGGACATTATTCACTGGAATCATAAATGTATAGTGATTCCTTCCATTTTGTCAAAAAATACACTTAATACAATTAATCAGATTTCTTAAAAGAATCTTCAGCACATAAATATGTGTCTGGACAGACATGGATGCAAACTGCAACTTGACTGCTTGGTGGAGGCATATGACCATTTGGTTTGGTGATGGGACATTTTGAAGGGTGCAGTTTTATAACAAAGCATCAAAATATGTACATCTATATTAGCTGGATTATGCAGCGTTACAGATGACAAACTATCGCTGCCCTGAAGGTACGGTTTCAGCTCCACAGTTGGCTACAATCACAGCAAACGTGGGTACGTTCCAGGAGCCTTGTTTTCTCAGAGATCATGATGCCTCCAAGTGACCCACCGCCCTGTTCCATCATTTATGAACATTATGAATGTAAACAAACCATTTACAGTTCGGTAACATAGGTCATGTAATATTCATGTTCAGCTGTTACATAATGATAAGCATCCCCACCAAGAGCTCTGTGGAGTATCTCCAGCAGCACCCTTCAGTTGTTTTTAATTTGTGCTTTTTGTTTGTGTTTAGAATGAGTTTGGGATCACGGGGAATTAAGCTGACTGCACTATTCAACTGGGCCATCTGTACAGCTTGATAGTGGCAGTCATGCTGTGTATAGTTGCCTTGAGGAATGGTTGTATGACGCTTCCTGGCTGCCAGTTTAATTAAATTATCAATTCATGTGAAACCCAGTTCAGGTCAGTGTATCAATCATTGCCAAAGTGGGGTCCACGGAGGGGCCCCTGAGGGCTCTCCAGGGGGGCCGGGGTGAAATGAATACCACTTTCATCGCACTCAGAGAATTCATTCAAAGTATATTGATGGTTGGTGTGATAGCAGGTATTTGAAATGTGATGTGAAATTAGGATTTCTGACAGATTTCTGCTAGCTTTCACTGCTATTTTCACTGTTAAACTATTTGTTTAAACTTTAAAATAGTTATTGCTCTGCTGCCTTAAACATAACAGTAATTCAGGTGTACTTCAGAAAACATGTTCAACAAACTTAAGATAATAAGTTGAATTAATACCTCTTCAGTCACACTGACAAACATAAACAAATTTGATTTCCTTTCTCAGTTTGAAGAGTCAATTCTGAATTGTGATGTGAAATTAGGAAATGTGGCTTTTTTTTTTTAGATTTCACTGTTAAAATAAACTATTTGTTTTAACTTAAAAAAAAAGCTAGTGTCCAGTCTGCCTTAAATTTTAAGTTGACTGAATTTGAAAAGATGTGTTGAGGTAATTTGTAATAATTCAAACCAAACAAACCTTTCTAGTGAAATAAACCTGATATTAATTCAGGTGTACTTGAGAAAATATGTTCAATATGACTAAGATATTTTATGTAAGTTGATCCAACAATTCTTAAGGTACACTGATGAACGTCACAAACAAATCTGATTTCCTTTCACATGAGTTTGAAAAGTCAGTTCTTTGTTTCACACAAAGAACTTACAGCTGCAGCTGCTCCACTTGGAGACACTTTGTTCCAGCGTTGGCAAAGAGACAATATGTCAAACTGCTCCCAGTGAATTTAATGAAATTTAAGTTTTAGGGGGTAGGGACTGAATTCATTACTAATCTTCAGAGTTTTCATTATTGTGAAAACAAACAACCACAACTTATTGTTAAGTGCATTAGAGACACACAACAAGTTTTCATTATATATGTTTTCTTCAAACAATGCATGCTGGGAAGTCTGCAAATATGTGGCTCATGTTTCTTTAGAGACTTCACTTAATGAGTTGATTGAACTCACCATCTCAAATCAAAAGACTAAAAATGATTCCAGTACACATTGTTTGCTAGCTAGACAAAAAAGAAAACAGTTATATTTTTTTCTAGCTAGCTAAAAAAGTTGGTTAGCCTAGTAAGCTTACTCATGATGGTTCAGCAGAGAATGAGTTTACTTAAGTCATTTCAAACCATTTTAAAAGTTAAACCTCCGTAAGTGTAAATTCACTGCATTGCAGTTTAAATTGTAGTTTAAAGTTTTTGTGCAACAGAAATAAATTTAATCTGGATATAGAGTAAAAGAACATAACTCTTAGGTTTTAAAGAGAGGTTTAAATTCATTCTTAATTTTGAGCTAGTCTTAAACATCGGTGCAAAATAATATAAAGTTAAGCCTTGATTTTAATAAGGCTTAAAACATAATCCTTGATGGTGCAACCCAGCCTTAAAGTGTTTTTTTTTTTTTTTTTTTTTTTATCTTTCAAATCAGCATCTTTACATATATTGCATCCATCCCATCTCAGTTGAATTCAGTGTCTGGGAGAAATGTCAGTTCATAGAATAAAACTAAATTGTTGCTTTTACTCAAAGACATAGCTATAAATAGTAAAACCATAGAAACTAATATGATTTGCAGAGCTCTCTTATTTTTCCCAGAGCCGTGTGTACATATATTTTTTTTTATTTTAGAATTACAGATTTGACCTGCCCTCATTAAAAAATCCTCCCCAGCTAAAACTGATCTCAATACAAACCGGACCAGAGCGTCGATGATGGTCGCCAGGTGGCGCCTATAGGCTGCAATGTAATTAGCAGAGATTGGCAGCCTAATCAAGTGTGTTGATTTGCAGGTGGCTGTCGGCTGCTGGTTCGGCTCGGAGGAGTTCTCCTTCACCGATTTGTTCAAAGAACTACCGGCCCGGTGGATAATATCATGATTAAGTGGACTGTCGACATTTTGAAAGGTCAATAGTGACCGTGGAGAGGGGGGGACATGTTTTAAACGACCGCGGAGAAGCTTAATTTTTCACCAAAGAGACACGGTGAGACGTCCAGACTGCTGAGTCAATACATGTCGCAGTATTTTAATCTTAAAGCCGCTGTATGTTGTGTTTGGGGTGCTTGTTTTTTTTAATACGTGGTGTCGTGGAGGGTGTTGAATTTGTGCATGAACTCTGTGACCCATGTTGAAAGATGCCACCGTCAAGTTTTCATGCGGCGTGTCAGCCAGTGGGTGGCGCTTACTGTCTTTCTGTGCTTTGTGAATGACTCGTCCGGCAGGCAGACAGACAGGCAGCAGGAAGACAGGGGGCGCCAGAGAGACGCAGTGTGACAGCTGCAGCATCATTCATGAGGACAGGAGAGCAGGGGTGGACGCTCTGGAGGCTACACCCAGCCTGTGGTGGTAAGTGACTAAGTATATTTACTCAAGTATTCGTACTTTACTTGAATGTTTCCATTTCCTGTTACTTTGTAGACTCACTTATAATCCAGTACAGTTCAGAGGGAAATATTGTACTTTTTACTGCACTAAATTGATGCAGATTTAAGTTAATATACAAAATTAAATTAACAAATTTTGCTGTATTATTAAAGATTAAGGCAATACTTTTTTTTAACTATCCAGCAGTACATAAGATAATTCAAATTAGCTCAGTATTTTGGTGATGCACAAATTAATACATCAAGCAGCTATAAACCTATAATATAATATTACATGGCTTTGCTAAATACTCGGTTCTGATTGGTCAGTTACTGCATTCTAAGGGCTGTCATTTCTGTATAGCAGACCGTTGGGACACAGCTCTGATCACAGACTCTGGAGAACAATGAACAATAAAGTCATTGTAAAATCACTAAAATAATATTTTGTGTCAAATTATTGATTTTTTTTTGGTTCATACAAGCAAGATAATGTACAGTGAGCAGTTTACTTTTGTGAAATAAAGCCAAAACACATTTCAAAATGAATATATTTATATATATTCTGCTTATTACATGGCTTTTAATCAATAATTTGACACAAAATATTAATGTAAACATTTTATTGCTCTAAGCTAAGAACTTCGTCCATAGCAACGGTCTGTTCTTCATAGCAACGGTCAGCTGTTCAGAAACAACAAGACATTAGAATGCTATAATTGACCAATGAGAGTCAAGTATTTAACAATACTGTGTAATAGAATTAAGATGTTACATGGCTTTGTTAAATATTTGACAGATTGGACAGTCATATTCTAAAGTCTGTTATTACTGAATAGCAGACCGTTGTTATGTATAAAAGACTGTTGCCATGAAAAACAAGCCGTTGCTAGGGATGCAGTTGTGGTCATGGAGTCTAGAGGAGCAATAAAATCATTGTGTAAATCAGCAAAATTATTTTTGAATTAATATTTTGTGTCAAATGATTGTTTTTTTTTTTGTATTTAAGTAAGTATCCAAGTAGTAAGAGGAACAAACAGTGTGTGAAGTAGTCCCTGACAGGGTGGTGCAGAGGGGTCTTTAATCACCCTGAAATACATTATCCCTTACATATAATGGAAATAAGTCATTCTGCATGTTTAGTGCTTTTACTTTTAGTGCTTTAAATATGCATTGTGATGCTGATACTTTTGTACCTCAGTAAAATTTTACCTAAAAGATTACCAAGAGGGAACCTCGAGCAAAAGCTAGCCCGAAAAAATGTTATGTTGCGTTGAACAGAAACATTTGCATGAAGTTCTTGGAGGGTTACCAAAAGGCTGTCAGCAGAGAACCTTAGGGCAACATGACAAAAATTATTCCCAAAACACATGACTTCATGTGATTACTGGAACCTTTTGTGAATGTTATTTGAACAAAAACATTTGCCATGAATGTAAAATGTTGTTGGGGTTGCCAGATAGAAACCTGGAACGAACGTTTTGGGATTGTTATGTAAGGGAATAATGTACAGTGAGCAGGTTGTTAGCAAAAAATAAAGCCCAACAGGGTGATTGAATCATCCTGAAGGGGTTTATTTTTCAATAGCATGTTCACTGAACATTATAAAACTTATTTCATGGTTACTTGCCAAAAGAATCAATAAGTCGACACAAAATATTAGTTTTAAAATAAAATTTATGGTTTTAAAAATGATTTAGTTATTGTTCCTACAGAATCTCTGATCAGAACTGTCCATAGCAACGGTCTGTTCTTCATAGCAGCGGTCTGTTCTTCATAGCAACTGTTTACTATACAGAAGTAACAGACCACAGAATGCTGTGATTGACCAATCAGAAACGAGTATTTAACAAAGTCATGTTTATCTGCTAAATAAATGTAATGGAATAAAAAGTGCAGTATTTTATCTCTGAACTGTAGTAGAGTATAAATATGAAATATCATAGATTTTTATTCAAGTACTGATCACTGATCGTTGCCACACTCAGTATTTTTACTTTACTGAGACAACTGTAAATACAGATTAGATGAGACACTGACAGAACATGCTGGTAAGAACAGATGTGGCTCCAGAGGTGAGATAATTCACCACTGAAACATGTTACAAACAAGATATTCAAACCTACAGTCAGTGAGGATTATTCAGGCCTTGTATTCTGTCCCATTTACAGTTTCCTCAATTTCCCCTCGGGACAGTTACTTCCTCATATTGACGATTGTAGTAATGATCTTCCCTCCGTCATGGTTTATATCTGTTTAGACCCACCCAAGAAAGAACGGTTTCTCATATCAAAGAGAACACATTGTGCAGCCTGTACCAGCAATATTTATTCCATGTTTCCTGCACATTATGAACAATTGCATAAGAAAAGTAAAACTGTAAAACATAAAATGAAAAAAAAGAAAATAAAACTTACTTATAAAGCAACAATTGTTGCATTATAGTATGTGTCATACATGTAGAAATGGACTGAATATCAAGCTAATATTTAGCTTTACTTTGAAACACCAAAAAAGGAAAAGAGTATTATTTGTAGTTGATATCCTTAACTATTCTCAAAGCATATCAACGACTCTTTTGCGTTGGACAGAGATATGGTAACAGTCTTTTATTAATGATTAATGCACATGTGTGAAGAATGGTAGCAGAGATAACACAGAGGGAGTGTTTTAGAAATATAACTGCTGCTGCTGCTGAGGTGCAAAGCAAACGCAGATGCACTCAAAGACAGCTAGCGAATTTCTGAGGAAGTGACTGGTAGTCTGTCAAATGAAAGATTAAGGTGATAAATGTATTTTTAAATCATACCAATTAGTCACCGTTGTTTGTCCACGTTATCTGAAAATTAATCAAGACATGAGATATACTGGCGTCTGTGCAGGAAGTTGAGAAAAGGTGATAAGGAATGAAAAACAGGAGCTGTTGTATGGACTGCAGAGCATGTGTGAGCTGCTCTCCGGTTTTTAAACTGCAATCTTTATAGTCACCAACATGGCTCTGAACAATTCTTAAAGGAGAATTATGTATTATGTTTACAGTACTAACCGATAAAATAGCCATGATTTGTAATCAGATATTAAAGCTGGCTTTACAGTGAAACTTTCATGCAATTAGCTGCCGGTTGCACATTGCATGAACCATGCCCCCCTCCAGTGAAAATCACATTTTTAATCTTGTCCATGTAGTGTTTTTTTCATGTGTTACAAGACTTTAAGTTGGTGTGGGGTGTGGAGGTGGCCGGGGCTATTCATGAATGCTTGAAAACTAAATGAAGGCAAGGTGTAGAGCTATATGAAAGTCAATTTAACAAGGTATTTTGCCGAAAGAAAAAAAAAATCAGACACAGTTGTTACTTCTTGCAGAGCATTTTATATTGTAAAAACCATGATTGGTGGTGAACTTTAATTCAACTTGACAGTTACATGAGGCAATTAAAAATAATCAAATTCTGAAGAATAGGAAGAGAGGTATTGGTGAATTAATGCTTATTGACACGCTGGAGTAAAAACACAGCCTCCTGGCTACTCAAAAGAGAGACCAGTGGATAATTTCACACTCGTTGATCTTCACATTACTATGAAATTGTAGGTTAAAAAATGATTGTATTTTATATAACAGCTCTGATTCTTATTAAAACTTTATATTAAGACACAGCTATAACTAAGTTAGCTGTAACAGTAGTAATCAGTATATACAAAAAGTACACAGCAGTAATAATGTAAACAAACCTTGCCTTGGTCCCATAACAGCGTTACCAACCTTGTATGAAGTCAACGAGGATAATCTTGTTCTGAAAACATCCAACAGACCATTTTCTCTTTTACTATTGTGATGATAAGCCGTTGTCAAGTTGAAGTCGTTCAGTTAGAATTGGTTGAAATGCTGGAATGTTTTATGTCATATCTGACATGTTATCGACGTTTTTACTGGCTGTTGCATGAAACTAGTTTCACAAAGTTAAGAGTTTTGCAACTGTCGCTGCAGAGTTTCAGACGTGTTTCAGAGGGCTTCACAGCATGCAACTGAACTGCAACTTTCAAGTTTCAACAAACTAAAGTTGTGTGAAAGTTTGACCGTGTAAAGCCAGCCAAAGAAAACATGCTAAGTTGAAATACCAGCTTCTCCGGCAACAGTGCCACAGCCAGCATGTTCTCCATTCTGGTCTGGAACATCTGTTTTTGTTTGCCCACTTCACATTTATTAGAGTTAAAATTAATCCTGAATGTTTCCCAAATGAGTGAGTGTCTGTTTATGGCTTGTCAGATATCCTTCAAAATCTTTTAGAAGAAGATCTTGTGTACTTTTGGACAAGTGGGCTTTTGTTTTCAGGATAATGATCTTATCTTTACATTGACAGTCCATTGATGGTTATAAACAGCTGATCACCTTACAGTGTAGGAATTTTCATCGCTTGGTATTGTCTAGTTATAATGTGCTTGTCTTGCACTTACGTAGCTTCTGTCCCTGCAGCCTGCAGGCAACCTGCCTGAGCTCCAGTCTGTGGAGGAGTGGGTGGGGGAAAACAACTTGCTTCAACCACAGATCATACACTAAATAGAGAATCAGTGTATTTAATAAATCATTTATGGCTCCAATTCACTATTTGGACTGTAATTTGGTCTTACGTACTGCTCCTTTAAAGAGTGCCTTCCCACATCAGACTTCCTCATGTTTATGTTCTTTGTCATTGGTCTTTTTTTCCCCAAGGAAAGCCACAAGTCAGTAGCTTCTAATGGAGAAATAGATTGCACAATGGGCACGCCTTGTTTTTTGCTGCCCGCATGGAATGCCGTGAGAGCAGAAAGAGAGAGAGAGAAGAAAGACAAGGAGTAACTCAGGGACAGGAAGAAGACTGACTGCTAATGCATTGTTCTGTACTTGTCCTGCCTTCTGAGTTGCACCACAGTCTGTCATGCCTGTTCCTGTCTCTGCACTTGATCAGTGCATCTGGGATTCAGACCCCAACTATGTATAAAACAGACTTGAATGGGAGGAGTTTATTGGTAGCTGAAAAGTTAAGGTTAACTTTTTGACTTTGCCACATCTCATCTTTTAAAGCAGCATCCAAACAATCCTCAATAATAACTAGATTCCGAGCTTCAAAAACTTGCTCTCATTTAAATCCAAGTAAGTATAAAAAGAGCAGCGCTCCAACAGCTAATACATCACTGTGCAAATTTTATTTTTCAACAGACAATTAAATAACTATTTTTAATAGATTAATCGACTCACTTTTCAAGTAAAAATGCTGAACATTACTTGCACCAGCATTTTACATTGTGAATAATTTCTGCTTTTCTGAGTTTAAATATCCTTGTAAACTGAATTTCTTTGGGTTGTTGTGGACTGTTGGTCACCCTAAATGAACAATTTGAATGTGTCACGTTTTGTTGTGTGTAGTTGTGTTGACCACGTTTTGCAATTTTCTGACAACAAAATGATTCATGACAAAGATCATTGGATGCAGCACCCATTAATGACTCACAATTATATTTAGTATTTGAAGGAAAAGCCCCACAGATTTTTTTTCTGTTAGAGGTGAAAACACACAGTTTACTCTTGAAAATGTTGAGACACATGGCCACACCTGAGCAGAGTTGGCAAAAGTACACACATTGTTTACTTATGTAAAGTTCATATACTTGCGTTAAAAAAAAAAAAAATCAAAAAAGTGAAAAAGTACAGGCTCTGAAATATACTCAAAGCATAAAGTAAAAAGGACATTCCTAGCAGCTGTCTCTGTGCAAAGTGAACCAAAGCTCACTTTTTCTTTCAGTCAAGTCTCCCTCTCTTCTGTGTCTCGTCTTGTTACATCTTTTATGACATTTTTGTATTTTTTTGTCTGCCATCGAGTCACCAAGGAATGTTCTTTTCTGTGTGTTATTGTCCCATCAATTTAAGTTAAATTAAGTCTTGAGTAAAAGTAAAACGTTGTCAAAACAAACTTTTAACATTAAGTTAACAGGCTAAATATCACTGTTTTGAAGCACATTTTGAATCTAGTGGTTCCAAGCATTTGACACAACTCTTGTAGTTTCCTCTTTTATGTATCTTAGTATATTTATATACTAGTGGAAATTCAGGTTTCTATGAGCCGTTGTGACTAACATCAAACAAAGGAATATTAAGAACAACTCTAAGCTAAACTCAGTTGACTGCTTATACTTTAAATGCTGTAATGGAAATAATACAATTCCACTGTGGACATTAATGGGTTAATTAATTATCGTTTGTGCACAGAGACAACATAAAAGTAGTAAAAATCAACTTTATTATCAATTCTGCCATGCATACAGGACATAAAGAGGATTAAAATGACATTTCTCTCTGGCAAACATGCACATACTCAAACAACAATGGTTAAAAATACTAGGATATTAATAAAATACTAAAGAAGAACTTTATACACAAGTTAAGCAATAATAATAATAATGATGATTATAATGATAACTTTATTTATATAGCACTTGTAAAAAAAAAAAAAAAAAAAAAGGGTTGCAAAATGTTTTACCAAGACATAAAAACAAAAGAAATTACAAAATACATGAAGTTAGATACTGCAAAAATTAGAAAAAAATGGACCTCTTACACTGGATTTTGTAAGTGGTTTTCCTGCCGTATTTTGAACTAGTTGAAGTTTAGAGAGGTTGCATTGTGTGAGACGGGAATACAGCAAGTTACAACAGCCTGACCAGGATGTAATGAAAGCGACAGTTTCCACATTCCAGAGGCAAGAGGTCGGGGAAGGACAAAAACAAGGCACACATGCATATCTCGTACTTTAGATAATAATGAACTGCAGTGAATAACTACATTGCAAATAATGGAGATGGATATTTCCTCTACCCGGATAATATCATTAATAATTGGAAAAAATAGCTCCATGATTACCTCAGCATAGTTAAAAAAAAGGTTGCATCTACTTTAATCAGTTGCTGATTTAATGCAAGATTATTCCCTTCAACTGAAAGATATTTTTATACACTTGTATATCTGATTTTTTTTTTTAAATAAACCACACCTAATGAAGTCTATGTGCACCTCTATTAAAAGATCAATTAATACAGATGTAGAGATGTACAGATAATAGTTAGTCAGTTTTTATTTCTGTCATGACAAATAGGGTTTGGCAGGGTCTACCAAATTAGCATATGATGATATCCACTGTGAAATATTGCAATGGGTGATGATATCGTTGTATTTCTGTTATGTGCATCAGCAATAAAACTGGGGAAAAAGTAGGTTCAAAGTAGGTGTTTGCACCTACTTTAAAATATACTTTCCCTGGGCAGTAAATAGCGTGATCAAATAGCTGTTTTTCCTCTAGTAAATCAGGTGCAAGGAGATATAGCCAAATAATAATTAGGATAATAAACTCAATCCTTTAATCAATCATGATAAAGAGCTATTTTTCCTCAACTCCTGGGCTTTCCCCACCTTTCCCCACCCCACCTAATCTAAATGTTTCCTATGTGAACAGCCAACTGAGTCTTTGTGCATCATCCATATTCACAAAATCAATACATGATGTAATTTCATTGAACAGAGTATTACACAGCTTTCAGTAAAATGGACAGTAGAGAAGAAAGTGAAACTCTTTTTCAACATCAGCCAAACAGCACACTGAATACAGTAACATTTCACCTACAGGATGAAAGGAAGGAAAATTTGTTAAATTGTAGAAAAACTTGTTGAAAAGAGTAGTTTTGGGCTTTCAGCCAGGCATTCTTGTTGTTGTGCGACTTCCATGGAAATACAAGGGTAGAAAGACTTGAGATGGAGAGATAGAGGAGGTAGAGAAGGAGGTGGAGGCTGAACTTTGAGCTGTTTGAATAGGGGATATGTGACTCAGAGACTGACGGCTCCTTTCCACTGGAAGGCCACACAGCAACGCCAGGAATACTCCCTTAGCCACTAGGCCTGCCCCATGCCCAAAAACAGAGATGCTGTCTTGCCCCTTGTTTAACCACATGCACATAGACAGACACACACACATGAATGGACTGACTTGTATTTCCATGGTGAGGAGATACATACACACACACAGAGAAAACCTCGTTTTCTCCTGCATCAGGACTTGATTGGACCTGTGATTCCATTAACTCCACCCAGAGGAAATAAATATAAGACCAGAATCAACTTGGTTCTGAGTGTCGGACCTTTAGACTGTCAAGATGTCTTGTGGGAATTATTCTTTCTTTATTCTTGTCTTTCACTGGGAATATAATGCAGAAGATTTGTGGAATTTTCTTCCTTTGGGTTCAGTGGACGAGCTCACTGACAGGTTATTTTTCTGCCATGGATAACACCAGGACCCTGCTATGAGGTGGTGAACGATTTCTGTGTACTTTCGACTTGTTTGATCAGCAGTGTTGTGTGTTTGTGCATGCCGAGGTCAGCTCTATTCCCTTCTGGAGCAGAAAGGATTTTCTTTTCGCTCTATAAAATCGAAACAGAAATTCCTCCTCCATGCCACAGCCGTTTTCAACCAGAAAAGTGGGCTAAGAATGTATTCTTCTTTGCAGCAGTAAGGAGCAGGGGGAGATCGGCACATTCACACACTTTCTCCCACCTGGGAGCTGCTCAGTATCATCAGTGTCACCGTGTTTTATTGACAGACCACTTGCACCAGCCTCTGAGGTCAGTCTGTCTGCAAGAGCTCAGTCTGAGTGAAATGAGAAAGGAAAAGATAGGGCCAGTGCAGGCAGAGATAAAGCTCAGCAGCTGTTCTGTGTGTGTCTACACACACACACACAGGCACACACACACACTCTGTCTGGCCTGACTCCTCCTTGCCGCCCCACCCTCCTCTCTCATGCTCCCGCCTCCTCTCTCCCTCTTCAGCAGTAGGTACATGTGCAGTGAGCGACAGCTAGGAGAGCAGTTCAGGGCACGAGCCAAAGGCACACACACCCACTAGCAGAGAGCAAGACTGCATTATTCAACGGATCCTCTTCTCTACGCTCTTCTGGGGTACGGCACACACACACTCACACACTCAAACCAGCAGATAAACTTCTAGAAAGGTCCTGTACACTCACTTTTAGTCCCTTCAGCAGGCGGCAGTGGAGAGGTCCTCAAACAGCAGAGGTAAGGTTCAGAGAGTTTGCTCAGATTTTTGTCTCCCTGTGAGACTTCTTATGCCAGACAGAGCCACTGTTGTGCAAATAATGTGGTCACAAGATGCTGCTTGTTTAGCTCATTCATTCAGCTCAAAGTCATTTTGAATTTCATTTTGTCAGAGAGGGGTGTGGAGTAACTTTTTGTGACTTTTAAAAGTTGTGGCTCATTTTACTGGCTGCTGGTCGTTAAGAGCGGGACATCAGACAGCACCTGTTAATGCTCGCCACATTTTGGGAGCTTAAATGGATACTTCATTTATTCAAAGTTAGCCTAGAGAGTACTTGTGTGAGTGTATGGGTCTGCTTCTGTGGGCGTGTGCACGCATCATGTGCATGAATGTGTGCGCCATCCCACCCACATGGGCGTGCATGTTCCTGCGTGCACTTCTGGTAATGGGCGGTGAGGGGATGGATGGCAAAGTTTGGCGCATCCGCCCACAGCTGAACCAAATTGGATGAGGCTTTTCCCGCCATTCAGTGGGTTGTGAGTGGAGCAGCTAAGAAATAGAGTAGTTCTTAAGTCACACCTGTTTTGCTGTAGTTGATAATAACAATACTAATAGATTGATTAATATTGTTGAAGGCCTTATCCATAATCACAGCATAGAATTCTCTATTAATGCAGTCCTGTTGCACGTTTTACCCTGTTGGAAGCAATTTTCTTTCAGTTTTTTTTCCCGTCCTCACTTTCAAATATACCCTAAAATGTTATGTTAGAAAATTATAAATAAAATTCTAGATGGTATCTCCAGTGACAGAAACCTTTAACGCAGCTCTCTTTAATTTATAGGATAGTATAGAACTTTATTAATCCTGAAGGATATTCATTTCACTGTTAACCCTCATTCAAACAGCCACACAGTCGATGTATGCCCTGATCAGGGCATCCTGCTCTATCTGTTCATACTATGAATCAACACTTTGGTATCATGATTGGTGTTGTGGGTGAGATGATTGCCTCAGAACACAGTAAACTAGTGGAAGCAATTACAACATGTTATTATGGTTTGCCTCCATTTTTACCCAAAACTCTGTGGAGAGTAGAGGAGGAGGGCAATGTTTTTATTTATTTTGGTGTCCCCGGCTGTGGCTGCATATGTTGAGAGTAATTAGAAAGGTGTTTAATTGCCTTGAGTGTGTGCAAGCTGAAGTTGGGGGTTGATGTTCGTGGGAAATATGTTTGCTCAGGAGTGAACTGCATAACGTGGCTTAACTACTCCTACAGCAATTTAATGAAGCTCGAGGAGAGAGTGGCAAGTTGTGTGTTATGACAGTGTGCTACACTTGGCAGTGAAAATAACCGCGTGAATAAGGGACGTTATCAGGAGCACTAAAAACAGAAAAAGGGCAGGAAAGCTGTAACACCCTCTTTTATTAAATAATAGAGGGTTTGTATCTGGAAAAAGTCCTAAAAGAACAGAAATCACATTCCTGTGAAAGAGTTCTGCCTCTACACATTACTTTCATACATCCTATAATGTAAAAACAGAACAGGATAGGTAGATGTCCTTACTGACAGTGGAAAAAGGATCCTGGGACACATTATGATGCAGAACTGTGAGCAGACCCAGCACTGACGGCGGGCTGCCCAGACAAGGATCAGGGTTATGCAAGACTGGAACGTTTTCTTTGGTATAAACTCCGTTAAAGTTTAACGTGTGATTCAGTGATTTGGCGCACTGCGTTTCTAGGGAAGGCAGCCCAGATGCTGTGGTTTTCATTAACTCTTCTTCTCTTGCTCTCCTCCCTCGCAGCCAGTGACTCACCCCCTCTGCACCTCTTGCTGAGCCATTATTACCATGGAAACCCCGAGCCAGAAACGCACCAGCCGCGGCACCACCGCCGTCCTCTCCCCGGCCCGCATCACCAGGCTGCAGGAGAAGGAGGACCTGAGCAACCTCAATGACCGGCTGGCTGTCTACATCGATAAGGTGCGCTCACTGGAGGTGGAGAATGCCGGACTGCGACTGCGCATCACTGAGTCTGAGTCCTCCGTCAGCCGTGACGTGTCGGGTATGAAGGCTGCCTACGAGGCGGAGCTGGCCGACGCCCGTAAGACCCTGGACCAGGTGGCGAAGGAACGAGCACGCCTGCAGTTGGAGCTCAGCAAGATCAGGGAGGAGCACAAGGAGCTCAAAGCCAGGTAGGAGGAGCATGTGGGGGTGGAGCTTGAACAGGAGTGGTCATGTTACAGTAGGGATGTCACAAAATGGGTTTGGCTACACATACAGTACATTAAAGTCAGACTGATTTATGTGTGTATATATAATAAAAAGAAATTCAAATAACTGTAAAAAAAAAAGAAGTTTTGCAGCATATCTGAACATAGAACATACACCGAGACTGATATAAACTCCTATAGCTGTGATAGGCCAACTAATATATTGTCTGGCTCTCCATACAACAAGTAAATGGTATTTTGTGCATCTCTCTTAAAATTTCTGTTAAATGCATTAGCATAATACAGGCTTTCAGCAGAACCAGCATGAGTCATTCATAAGTACTTCAAGTAATGATGTGATGTTTGTGGGGAATTCCCTGTCTTTTTGGCAGGTGATCTCAAACTTGGGAATATTCATTCAGAATATAGGCCAATAATGTTCACTCTGTGGCACAGTATGGAACAATTATTCAAATAAATTGTTCTTTCAGAGGTTAGCCACAAAGGCAATATGAGAATACAAGATATGACATAATTTATGGTGACATTATTTTGGCATTACATCGTGTTCTCATACTTGCTGTGGCACACCAGCCAGTGCAGGTTTGTTCTTGCATTTTTGTTCCTTTTTAGAAGTGACATTGGAAAAATGTTAATGTGTTACTACAACATCTCAGAGCGGTGGTTAAGGCGGCGCCACAGTCAAAACAACTGAACATGTGGATTTGAGTGCTGTAATTTTACCTTTGTGCTGTGATGCCTCCAGTTCACACCTGCATTTGTTCAGAACAGTTGAGGTGGTGCAACGCCCTCATTTTTTTTTTACTAGGAATGCAGTGTGGAGCAATACCTGACATTAACATTCTAGGTGTCATTCCTAGTGGTTGAGTTTGTATGACTCGTCAGTTAGCAAACACAGTTATGTCACTTTAACTCCCGGGGGTGTTGGTAGTGACACACCTTCAGCCAAACGAGCTCCACCTTTAACACATAGCCTGCCGGCTCTGTAAATGCAGAATTACTGCTCTAATGACAGAATGTCTTTCACTTCAGTGTTTGACATAACTCAGCTGCTTAAGAAGAAATATGTAACACCCCCATATTCAAAAGTGAGTACTGCAGTCCAAATAGCGAGTTGGAGCTGGTATATTATCCCTAGCTGAAGCGAGTTGTTTCTCCCAGCCCCATCGACCCCAGACCCAAAGCTCAGACAGGCTGCAGGAAGACTGAGGCTAAACAAGTGCAAGACAAGCATATCATACTTTGACAATGACAAGTCTTACACTATAAGTTGATAAGCTGCTTATAACTGTTAATTGTCTGTCAGTGTAAAGTTACACCCGTTATCCTGAAAACAAAAGCCCACTGCTCTAAAAATACACACTTTGGAGTTGGAGTTCAGTTACTGTCTGCCAGACTCCATTAACATGTTGCTCAGTTTAACTGTTCTAAACATCTACTCCTTCAAAAGAGATTACCAATGGTTTCTTATGACTTATAAACAGGCACTAACTCATTCTGCAAACATTCAGCATTAATTTTAACTACTAATTATGAAGTCAGTATTTCAACTTTGCAGATTTTCTTAATTTCTGATGACATATCACGGTCATTTTATGATTTAGTACAGTAAATATATTACTTATTTCTCCTCTAAAGCTCTACCAGATAATTTACTATAGCACTATGGATAAAGCTAAGAACTCGCACCTAAATTCTGCTGCACTTCTGATGGAGGTAGATAATGAATGAACAATTGTGCTCACCAGCACTGACATTACAAACAAGACACAAAAATCACTTTATATTACCATGGATGTGTGTATTAGATCCTACAGGAGTAAAGTGAATCAATTATGTAAACACGGTGCTAGAAAAAAGTCACATAAAAATCACCTAGAACTTAAAGCAAACCTTACACTGACGTCTTGTGTGTGAGAGGGTGGAGGGTAATAAATGACTGACTTCAGGTATTGTGCATTGTGAGGTAATGGCAGATAATGGCATGTAATTATACTATTTCTACTTTCTTTTTTAAGATGCTTACAGAGTGCATGAATAGCAGCCTCACCTCTGCAGGCTGGCAGAGTTTGTTGATGGTGATATCCTCAACTGTGATTTCAGCTGCGTTGGTGAATGTCTGTGGAATAGTCTGCTGCCGTAGGCTGCTGAGCCAGTGGTGCCTGTCGAGGAATGTGTTGTCTTGGCAAAGTGCACCTCAGGTTAGAAGGGTCTGAGAAAATGAAACTACTAAATACAAAGTATTTGTACTCCTCCAGTACATTTACTTTCTTCTCAGATTTCATGTGGTGTTTTTCAGTCTGCGTTTGTTGCAGAGATTCTTGTTTTTTTTGTTTTTTTTTTTAAGAGAGTAGAGCGACAGAATCTCAAACGTGGAACATTGAACACATGCCTTTAAAAAAAACATAAAACAAAACTGAATTTCAACAAGGCATATTTTAAGTATTGAAACAGCAGTGTGCGTGTGTGCGTGCATGCGTGTGTGTGTGTGCATGCTTTGGGAACACGACACGGCAGGCAGTGCTTTCCTCCACTTAGCACTATTGTGTTCTTTTCACCAAGTTGTCATTACTAATGAGTGTGAACTGTGAAGCACGTTCATGTGAATGTACGCAAAACTCAGTGGCTGAGTGCTGTGCGAGGAAAGATAAATAAATATGTTAAAATTCTGCAGGTAATGTTTCTTTAATGCAGAGGTGGCAAAAAAACACGCATCTTTTACATCTTATGTCTGTAATATTGTTTTTATCTTGTTGTCTTGTACTTGTTACCTCTTTCTTTTGTCTTGTTACATCTGTTTTTTGGGTTTGCACGTCTTATTACGTCTTTTTGCATAATTTTTGTCTCATTGCATCTTTCATGCACTATAGGCATTGATGAATGCACCAGGGGATTCATTCAGGTTGAAATCGGTCTTGATGTTGGGAAGGTGGCACACAATAATGCAAATTAAAAATAATCAATAATTCCCCTGAAATGCAAAATGAAAGGAGAAGAATGTGCAGATAACTGTTGAAATGTAGGGAGGAAAGTAAAAGGTGGTCAGAAAAATAAATGACAAACAATCTTCTCAAGGAAAGTGACAAAGTATTTGTAATTTGTTACTTCCAGCCTCTGCTTTAATGCGTCTCATTTGTACTCTGCAGAAGTGGATTTAGGTGTTGACCTTCACTGTGGTGTCCCCTTTGTTCCAAGCTCATCAATCTGTGGTTTTTAAATTTGCTCTTACTGTAGGTAGATGAGGATGTTGACTTTGTCCTTTGAGCTCTGGATAAAAGGCCATATGTAAGCTGTAAGTGTTGAGAGAGCAGTGTATTAAATTTGGTATTCACCACCACATCATCCCCCATCTCATTGTGCTGATTGTAATTCTCCAGCTACTTGGCAAGAAGCGTAGCAACGGCTCCTGCAGCTATATTGTTTTCCAGAGGAAGGAGATCTTTTGATGCATGTGTGGTGGAAAAGAATCACTCAGTCTAGCCTGGGCCGGCTTTATCTCTTATACTCTAGCCAGTGTGTTTGGTGTTTGGTTGTCATGGCGCCCTGAATGTCTTGGCTCAGCCGTGTGATGGGGTGGTGACTCAGTGGTTTTTCGTGGCCTCTGGAATGGGCTGACTGTGGACTCACTGTAACGGGAAGTTGGGTTTATTAATACACACACTGTGATGGGCTGCTTTGAGCAGCCGCTGAGCTGAGCTTCAGGCGGCGACAGCAGCAGACGGCGGCGCAACAAACACGGGACAGCTACGTCTCACAACATGGTAACTTTTTGCTAATGTCCTTGTTTTTTCCTCTCAAGTTTGACAGAACGCACAGCAGCAGGTGGAGCCGTCACTGCAGTTCAGTTGACTGGACACACCTGTTCACCCCAAAGGCATGACACTGCGTCCCTTCACACACACACACACTCACACACACACTCATACACACAGACACATCTTTGTATGCGTAACTACTACAGCAAACACATGCTCTCCCCCCTGAGGCAAAACCTCAAGCTGTTGGGCCAGAAAGCCAACCATCCTCTCTGCAGCACTATTTGACTTGTAAATAATTTAAATCTGGAGACAAAAGCAGGTGTGGGTGGAATGTGTAGCTGTAAAGGGAAGTATAAACCTAAAGCTTGGAGCCAGGTATGCAAGGTGAGCAAAAAAACAGGTCAGAAAATGCAAGATATGAGCCTCTAAGCTACAGCAGGAGCTACAGAAGTCTGTTCACAGGTTTGCCGAGGCCTTTAGTCATCTCTCCTTTAATACTGAAATAGTGCGTCTGGCTGGTGTCTCGTGCCCAGTCTAACCTCCAGCTGTGCCTCTGGCTGTGAAACATGAGCCTGTGTGGGAGAACTGGCTCATCAGTGTCACTGGAAGGACCCGCTCTCTGACTCCTTCCTGAATGCTCCACCCAGGCAGATGAGGAGTGTTTTGTTTTGTTTTTAGCAAGAATTTATTTCTGTGCATGTTGATTTAACATCACAGTTTGCTTTATTTACAATATTTTATTATAGTATATTAATATATGCACTCAACAAAATATATGCAACTTTTTTTTCTCCCATTTTTCATGAGTTGTAATAAGAAATCCAGCCCTTTTTCTATACACATAAAAAGTTTATTTCTCTCAAAATTTGTTTACAGGAGTATTAGTCTGTGCAAGTGAGCACTTCTACTTTGCTAAGATAATCCATCCACCTGATGGGTGCGGCATTTAGAGGAACTGATTAAACAGCATCATTATTGGACACGTGTCTCAGACTAGTCACGATAAAAGGCCACTCCAAAATATGCAGTTTTATTTTGCAAAAGAAGACTTGGTAGTCTCCTTTAAAAACCAAATACCAAAGATTCACTGCTTCCTACTTCTCAGATGTAAATATTTGTTTGAATTATTGTTACAGTAATTATGTTCTATTAAACTAAATATCTGTTTGTTGTAGACAGCAGGTTGGACAAAACAAACAATTGGAGTATGTCAGCTTGGGCTTCAGGGAATAGTGATGGGAAGGATTTTTAGACTCAAAATCAGAGTGCATCAATTTTTTTTCTGGACAAACGACAACAATGGACTCCCATTTATAGTAGAGAACAGACAGTTGCATGCATGTGTTTGTATAACTGCTGCATATGCCATCTTAAATCAAAAGCTAACACCTGTCTTTAATTGTAAACTACTAAACTTTTATCTCTTTTTGATAAGTTTGTTTGTCTGATAAGGAGGAGACTCAACTGAAGAGGTTGAAAAATAAACAGCCAATCTCTTTTCCAGATCAGATCCACTTTGAATTTATAAAAGCAGGGATTTACCTGCACTGAATGTGCCCCACCTGTCTGTACTGTGCGGTTTTGGGTGTGGCAGCAGGCAGACGAAGCTCTTAGACATTTTCATGCAGACGGTCTTTTGGAACAATGTTTTCAAAAGCAGATTAAATAAAAGTGCTGTTGTAGACAGAACGTGGCAGAACATGTTGTGCAGACTGTAATTAGAGAATAATGCAAAGATTCAGTGCCATACTGCTCATGTTCTTTTATTGTAGTCATGATAAGCCACATTCATGCCAGCATTGTGTCATTCACAGCTATCAGAGAACACAGCAGGAAGTGCACTTATCATACAGCGCATTCCTGACTCCTTGCTTTGGAATATTTGCTTTCAGAATGCATAGCCTCTATAAAACATGACCTATGTTTCTGTATGAAAGTGATATCACTTATTAGTTTGTGTTGCTCATAATCACCCACCATTCCCTTTGATTTAGTTAAGTGTTTGTTTTTCGATTAACTACATGTCCTCATAATAGCCCATTTAGATGTAAAGCTGTATTCTGACCTTTACTTGTTACTATTTGGAGACTTCATTTGCTTCATGCAACCCGTCACATATTTTTATTGTCATTTCAGAGCTACGCAGTAGGCGCTGACATTTGTGGTACAACAGAAACCGATCTGGCATGCTAAGCAACGCACACAATGTAATAAACAATAATAGTACCTGAACTGCATGATGGGAAGAAGGGGAAGTAAAAGGGGGAGCCCATGACAGAGAGGTTTCAGAGGTCGACGTCATAAGAAGTGGTCTATTATTAGTCACTGTTTCAGTGAGCACAGTTTCTGTATTTATCACCAGGGAAACTTTAGATGCGTAACACGTCATGCATGTAGAGTTTAGGTGACACATTATATGTCTGTGCTATTACTGGTGCTGTTTTGGATAACAGGACGTCTCATTCAAGCTGCTCATGTCAAGTTTGTTGAGATAAAATGTTTCTCTTCCTAAAATGGACAAGAGCATGCCTGAACTTCACTTCTGGTCAGGCAGTTCAGCCTTTCAAATGCCTTGGCTGTTTTTTTCTTTTTTTTTTAAGTGAAATTTATTTTCAGTAGTCTGGTGGGTACATCATTATGCACCACTTATCATGTGGCTGAGAAGTCAGTGTTTATGGTAAATAGTCATCTGAAGCAATAAATTCTCAGTGTGTGCTATGCTGACCTGGAAAGCTGAACCCTTTTGGTGCAAAATCTGTTGTTCTATTTGATCCTGTGATGTTACAGTGATGTCATTGGTATCAAGAAAGAACCGCAGGCTGTTTCAGTTTGGGTTTCTAGTCTCCACATCTGGGTAGCGACGGGGCGTGCTAGGTTAGTATTTTTGTCACCTACTGTAATGCTGTGTTCTGTCCAACAAAGTAATAGTGATACACTGATTGTACATCCACATGAAAAGTGATGAATTTTCCCTGTAAGCGACAGGGAAAGTACCTGAGCACCTGGGAAAGTACCTGTGTACATTTACATCGCAGACCACCTCTGCTGGGGCTGTTGTTATTATTTTTTATGCGCATAACCGCAAGAAATTTTGTCCAAATTACTTGATTCTATGTTAATATAAATTAAAAATATCTGATAGTTCCAACTGAAATGTCCTGATACATTCCAGGAGCAAGAAACTTTACTCTAACTCTGAAAAAGCTCATCACAACTTTCTAAAACACAAGGTGATATCTTGAGATCACCTCTTTTCAGCCAACAATCCAAAAACCCAAAGAGATTCACTTTGCCCCTTCACATTTTAGAGTTTTGAACTAGAGAATATTTGGCATTTTTGGGGCACATAGCAATATTAGGGTGAAAAAAATTCCTATATCAGTATATAGGCCAATATTGTAATGACAAAGATATTTAATGGAGGCAGGATATTTCAGTTTAACAATAAATTTAATTGTCTTTGACTTAAACAGTAAACATCCACCGGTATTTTTAACAATTATAAAGAACTATAAATTTTTAAAAAAGCACAAAAGAGTTTGAAAATATTCACTTGAATTAAGACAGAGGATCAAATAAAATGCTGCCTATAAAACCAAAAAGTGAATTAAAATAAACAATCAACAGTATATTATGTAAAAAAAATAAATAAATAAAAGTTTTCATGTCTTTGCATATTACACACATCATTACATGGTTACTTACACAAAAAATCAATAATTTGACACAACATAGGAGTTTTGAAATGATTTTATCGATTTAAAAGCGACTTTGCTCTTCCAGAGTCTATGATCAGAACCATAGCAACCATTTGTTTGTCTGATCTTCATAGCGACGCTTTGTTATACATAGCAACAGTCTGTTAATCAGAAATAAATGACCTTAGACCGATGTATGTCTTCCTCTATTTAAAAGATTAATTGATTAGCAAAATTGTTGTTTCAGCTCTACAAGAAACAAATAGGCTTAAAATATTCAGCAAGTAAATTTTGGTATGTTTAAAGCTTCAGAATAAAATCTGAACTATGCGATATTATACTGCACACATATCCCTTCAGACTTTTTATGCAGACTTGGTAAAAAACTTAATGACTATAACGTGCCGTTATTAGGTCAGTGGAAGTAGTGGGATGAAAAATTAAGCTTGCCAGGTTCTTACAATACTGTTATATTATTGTTTTCAGTGTTGAAGATACCCATCTGTTTTAAGCTCAGAGTCTGACCACTTATTTCATAATTGACAATGCCAGCAGCCATTAGAAAACTCCTCCTGGCTGCATTTCTCTCTCAGCTTCAATAATCACTGCACCAACAGACCCTTTTTACAGCAGACATTTTGACTTGTCATATCAGGAAAAGCACAGGTAGAACTAATTAAATTAACAATGGCCTCGTAAGTATCCCAATAAGTCGTGCTTGTGAGTCAGCATGCACAATACCAGGAGCGTGGAGCCTTCTTCATTAATGTTAATTACACCTGTGTTTTTTTTCCCTGTAATGACATCAATCAAAAAGTCTGCTATGAAAAAATGTCCTTTTCTTTCTCACATGCATCTGTCTCATCGTCAGCCAGCCTCTCAGGTCTGAATATGGAGCAAAATTTGACAAAATTAAACAAACTCTCAAATTAGTTCTCCAGAACATTAGCATGTCTTGGATTAAATTCAAGCTCAGCTTCACGAGGCCTGCTCCCCGAGGCCAAAGAACAGGCCGCAAACCGCCATCCACCACCAGCGGTAGATTTCATCGCGCTGCTGTACGTCTTTTCTCATGCTGTTTGATCACAGTCGCTCTGTTCTTGTGGCTGCCTCGGGGGGGAAACCCTGTGTTCCCCTACGATGAGCTCAGCTTGTATTATGTGACAGCAGACAATTGTCTGTCACATTGAGTCAAGCCGGGGCAAATAAGAGCGCAGCGAAGAGCCCATGATTTTGGGTGTCATCCAGCAGTGATGCAAATTGGATCACTCCCTTGAAGGGTCACAACACTTTTCAGTGTTAAATAACTTGTTCAAAAGTGCAGAAAAGAATTTCTTCTAGTGATTTGCATACAAGAGTGATAACTAATTTATACTTGAATTATCTTTAAAAGACGCATTAATAATTTTTCAGTTTTTCTACAGTGCTTTGTGACATTACACAGAAACAGCAGCCACAGCATATCCTGTTCTACCACAAATACTGAAAGCTGGAAAGTGATTATATGAAAACTGAAGGAGTAATACGCATGTTTTTGGTATGTCTCCAAAATATCAAAAATATTCAGTTTACTGTCATAGAGGAAGAAGCTAAAAAAAAAAGTTCACATTTGAGAAGCTGAAATCAGAATTTGGAAATTGGAAAAAAACAAAAAAAATGATTAACTGATTATAAAAATTAGTTGATTTAATACAAATCCATCAGTCCTTGCAGCTTTGATTGTCTCACTTTGGGATGGAGATTCTTCACTTTTTCAAACATTTTCAGTTTCTCAGAAGCCAAAGTTGCATTTTCAGATTACCTACTTTGGGTGACCAATAGTTCCAAACCTGAAGATATTCAGTTTATTAATGTTATAAAACAGAAAAATCCAAGAAAATCTACGCATTTGACAAGTTTTTGACAAGAGACGGGGAACTTTCAGGCTATAAATGACTTGTTTTATTAAAGCTATAATATGTAACATTTCCACTTTAAAAATGTCTAAAATCACTTGATATATTTTATTTATTTTGTTGAGTTGTGTACCTGCTTTAAACCAAATGTTTCCAACTATATTAAAATGCAGAAAAATCCATAATTTATTCAAGGTAATGCTGAGTTTTCTGCTAGGCATTGCTAGCTAGTTGCTACAACTCCTAGGAAAACACAGGATGTTTTGGACACATCAGAGAGTGAGGAAGGAAGATGGCTAACGTGACTAAACGTAACAAGACTAAAACTTTAATACTTCCCCCATGAACATGCTTTCTGCGTGAGTCATGTCGAACAGATTTCCATTTCCCAAGCTACCTTGTAACAACGTCACACTGTCTTTTGTTATTGTTTTAATGTGAGAGAGACTCCTAGTGGCAGAACCTACATATTGTGTTTTTAAGTGATTATGAACATAATTGCAAATTCAATTTCTGTTGATTTCTGACGCTTTTATTTTACAAAAATCTTATTCTTTAATTTATAATGCTGAGGTATGTTCTGTCTATTAACAGCAGCACTAGAGTTTCCAGTTTGTTGCATGCGTCGAATGCACATCTATAACAATATCAGTTCCTGCTGTAAGGCCTGCTGAGAATATGGCTGCCTGGTCTGGTGACTATTTGTACTCTTAGCCTCTAACAGAATACTTTGCGATGGAAAACAGATGTGGCAGGCCTGTAAATGTGCTGGATGGCTGCTGTATGGAGCCCTCTCTGTTGGGTTTATTGGAGAGCGAGTAATGAGAGAGTTGGTCTTGGACCTCAGTGTACCAGAACTTGGTACAGAGTGAAGGTTTTGGCAGGCTGCTGTACTGACTGTGTGTGTGTGTGTGTGTGTGTGTGTGTGTGTGTGTGTGTGTGTGTGTGTGTGTGTGTGTGTGTGTGTGTGTGTGTGTGTGTGTGTGTGTGTGTGTGTGTGTGTGTGTGTTGTGTGGAGTTTATAGAATTAGAGTTTCCATAGTGCCTTCAGAGCCAGCCAAGCCCTCGATGACTCACTCGCACATGGACAGGGTAAATCACTCTAAGATGGTGGGACTCCACAGAGTCTCTCTGCTCTCTCTGTGTCTTTCTGCCTCTTTCTGCCCAAGGACCTTCTTGTTGGGAAGGGGGAAGGGGGAAGGTGGGTGCACCGTAACCTCAACCGTCTCCATTCCATCTGGTTAGTTATGTAACAGTTGTTCAGTTTCCAGACCTGCAAAAGCTCATTTACTCTGAAAGAAATTTTAGTTGAACTGGATGTTTGGAGCAGCTCCTGCTACATTATAATCTAAACAGGGCAGTGAGTTTGTGAGGGAGCTCTTTCAACATCGTCTCAGATGTTCTGCATTAACTGTTGCTCTTGTTTATTAGGACTGAGGAGAAGTCATTAGGAGCCAAGCTTTTACATTTTGATGTGGTTCTTCATCAGTTACAGCACAGTCGTCTTTTGTTTTACCAGTAAAATGGTTGGAGATGCTGATAAATTTCATCTAAAGGGACAGTTCACCCCAAAATTAAAAACACATTTTTCTCTGGCCTGTAGTGCTGTTTATCCATCTAGATTGTTTTGGTGTATCAGCCATAGAGATGTCTGCCTTCTGTCCAATATTATTCGACTAGATGGCACTTGGCTTCTGGTGCCCAAAGTGACAAAAAATACAAATGGCTCTACAGGCCAGAGGACAAGTATGTATTTTTGATTTTGTGTTGAACTGGCCCTTTAAGATCTTTATCACCTGTATTTTGTCAGTAATGCACAACCACACACTCTTCTGGCTCAGCAAGTTTGCATGTCTTTTTTGTTAACTTGATGCCAGATGGGTGGGGTTTGCCACAGAGAACAGTACACTGAGTGCCAGAATTTAGACAATCGCAGGAAAGCAGAAGAGAGTCAACACAGCATCGTTTTCAGTGTTTTACAGCTCACCTGACACTATGTGAATTGTCCTGACACAAATCTACCTTCTGCTCTGGATGTGTGCTGTGAGAACACATTTCTCTTTCTGTTTGATCACCTGCAAACTCACCATTGAGCTCTCTGTGTTTCCTGTATGTCTGTATTTGATGCCAGTCCACTCTCCCTTTGCGTGAGAGCACCCAGTCGTTGGGCTCGTCCCACAACCACAACTTGGTTATCCTCCAAACATCAAATCCCTGTTTCCTCATAAGCAAACTAAAGAATGCTGACCAAAACTCATCACAGGCTCATAAACGCCATGTGAGTTTTGTTTAGCTTAAAGCTAACATTAGCAGCCATTTTTACCCCTGGAGTTTTCATTGTAACTCAGTGCACTGGAGAGAGTGCTGTGCCTCATTGGAGGGGAGGCAAGAACACAATCTGTTGTTGAGGGTGGTTATTCACCAGGGAGGTTTCTTGTTAATGCAAATGAGCATTAAAACTGCAAACTGAGACACTGATCCAATCAGAATGATGTGTGAATTGCCAACTTGCGAAGTACAGCTAATGTGCAGCACCACATACATGCAGAGCGTCAGAGCTTACTGGCAGAAGTCTCTTCTGGCAGCAAGATTTTCATGTACACTTAAACCAAAAGTCTTGCGGCAATGCAGTTGAACCTGTTACCAAAAGCATACAGAGTTATTTTAGTGCCTGCAGGCTCAACGAGGTTACATTCAGAAGATAATTAGTTAGTTTATGTTTCGTGGCCACTTAATTTGGAATTGTACTTCTGGATGTTTTCAGATCAGATCTGATCAAGATCTTCTATGAGCAGATAAAACAGCACCTAGTTTCTGTATGGTGACATATTTCCTAGTGAAACAGGATATGCAGGCTGGACATCAGTGGCAGACTCGTACAGTTTGTGGGGCGAGGGTGAAAAAACATAAAAAGAGCATGGGCTGTATGCAGAAAGTCAAGGCGCATTTAAGGTTAAACAGTTAGAAAACCATGGATATGATTGTTGTGAAATGGTTTTATTATGAGTATGACCACTGCACACAAAGGCTATTAACTACTTAACCACTTTTTATTTCTCAAATGCAACACTCGTCTAATTATTTCAATGAAGCCCCTTTTACACTGGACAAAAAATCCACTAATGTCTGGCTGTTGTCTCAAATGGGGAAACAAAACAATCGCCATTCACTCCTGGATCAAATTACTGCAGTAGTCGCGGGTATTTATCAGCTCCAGCTCCGATTGGCATTGATGGAAACATGACACCTGGTTGGACACACTAATTTTGGCCCCTTTCAACAGAGGCAATGAACACTTATCACCTTTGGCGGTAACTTCGGCGGCTCTTTTGCTCCTTTTCCATACACATGTACTGCTTGGTTTGAGTCGGTTTGATTTGGTGCATTAGCTCAGCTCTGTGGAGTTTGCACCTGTTTGAAGATGTGCATTTAACTAATGCCTGCTCGTCATGAGTGTTGAGCAGCTGTAAAATGGAGAATATTTCCAAATTCACAAAAAAGTTCCCCGTTAGCAAATTCAAGAAATATTGAGTTTTTATCAGCAGTAACTTGACATGAATCCTGTCCAACTGAAAGCAAACATGAGACAGTAAACTGAAGCAGATACCTGAGCGTATAAACAGTGATTCTGGAAATAAACTAAACTCCAAACCATAGAGATTCAGTTAGAAGTTACAAAAGTACTGAGAGCTGACAGACACAAAAAACGTCTTTCTCTCTGCTGTCTTACACACACAAGACTTTATTTTTGCATGCATCAGAGAAGAAGCCTCATTGTAAAAAAAAAAACAACAAAAAACCTGTGTATACACAAGAATGAACGGTTATTTGAGGAGCTTAGTAAGGGTTTGGGGTTAGTGGTTAGGTTAGCATCCTAGAGGACAGTTAACCACATTTTATCTACCACAGAGGCATCAAAGAGGGTATTTTTGCAGTTTTTTTAATATATATATAATGCCCAATCAGTCTGCCAGTAATTGAAATTATTTGGGGTTTTTTTTGCATTTTTGTGTGTATATTGTTGAATACGTCCACAATGTGAAGGCATAGTAACTATCATTTTTACTCATTAACATTCCTTATCATTGATCTTGAGTTCATGAGTACTCTTGATTTGCTTGTTTTATAAACTTGTTGGAATGGAAAATGAAAGGGGCGAAATGGCACTTCTGTATCAAGGCGCTGCTCCTTATCATTGCTGATAATCTGAGTCAGTCGCAGTGAAAAGTAGCTCATACACTACCACAACGATAACCAGGCAACCGGCGCCTGACTCACTGTCTGATGAATCATCAACTAATCATGCAGGGAGGAACAAGGGCTGTTTCATATGCCTTTTGGTGTCTGCGGACACACACAGGCGCACACACACATTTCCACATCCCTTTCTCTTTGTTGATTGACGCTGTGTTTGAAGAACTGCATCAACAGATGCAAATTTTTTGCAGGCATGAACAGGACAATGAGAGTACATGTAGTCCTTTTCAGTTTGGTGAGTTAGTCTTGAGGACAGTTTAAACAAAACCAGGAGTTTGACATGAGAGAGCAGAGAGCTCTGTGTCTCCCACTCCCTCTGCGCATGTCTCGGCAGAAGCGGGCTCCCTGAAACCTATCAGACACGGTTGACATTTGCTCGGCTTTAAAAATGAAAACACTAGAAACTCTGTTCCTATCTGCCACATGTGGAAGTGTATGGGTGGCCCCTGGCAAAGGCTGCATTGTTGTCGCTTTCTGATGATTTATCACACACACACATACAAACACACAATCCATGTTTTTGTGCTCTTCTTCCATGAAGAGACACAGGAAGCAGTCATGTGCCAGCCTGTACTGTTTATTTTACTGCATATTTTATGTGAGTTGCTCAGTACAAGTGGAACAGAACAGTTGATTTTAACCAGTGGCTTTTACATTGTCGTTTTGCAGACCGAGCTTGAGATTCTGGTTGAGACTCCTCACATCTTTGTCTATGTAAGAGTGTGGACCAACTCATACCAACTGCACGTGCATGTATTCATTTTGTATCTTAGCTTATCTTAGGTTGTCTGCAGACCTCTAGTTCAGTTTTTTAATCTAGAAATCAAAGTATGTCATCTCAGTATAAATTCTATCAATTAGTTGATTGACTGAACATGAATAAAAAAAAATAAAAACATTAAAATGAGATTAAAAATTATTGTAATCATTTACTAAAGAAACAATATCAAACAGTCACTCTACGGCTACAACTAATGATTATTTTCATTATTGATTAATCTGTTGATCATTTGCTCGATCAGTTCTTTGGTCCATAAATCTCAGAAAATGCTGAAAATGTTGATCACTGTTTCCCAAAGCCCAAATATAGCATCCTTAAGTGTCTTGTATTGTCCACACTCCAAAGATATTTACTTTACTGTCACAGGGGAGTAAAGAAGTCACAAAATATTCACACTTGGGAAGCTTGGATACTTTTGGATATTTTTTCTTTAAAAATGACTCAAAATGATTAAATTGATTATCAGTATAGTTGGTGATTAATTTAATAGTTGACAACTAATCAATTAAAAATGACATCATTGCAGCTCCAATTGACTAATTCCAGCTTTTTACCTTCTGGGAGGTTTTGCTGCTTTTCTGTTTTACTTTCACTACTGTTGTACACAAGTCTAAAATTGCATTTTGCAAAATAAGGTAGATGCTGTTTGAGTCTTCTGATTCTGGTCTCATATAAAAGGCAACTCTTTAGAATTTACGTTCAAAAAGCCAGAATTGGCCAAAGAGATACTGAAATGAATTTACGGAGGTGCAGTTTTTCTTTTTCCTGTTATAAAGTGGTGCTGAGATTTCTGAGCGATGGTGACTTTGTCAAGATGAGTGAGGATTCATCCAGATGTTGTCCCAAGTAAGAAGGCTGTTTGGGCCTCTGCATGTCAAACAATTACATAAATAGCTGTGGGTATTAGGGCTGCAGCTAACGATTATCTTCATCATCGATCAATCATTTAGTCTATATATTTCAAAATCTTGAAAAATTGCTATGGACAGTTCCAATCATAGATGCTGGAGGAGCAATAAAATCACTTTTAAATCAGCAAATTTCTTTTTAAAATCAATATTTTATATCAAGTTATTGATTTATTTTGTAAGAAGCAGGATAATGTACAGTGAGCAGGTCATTATAGTGAAATAAACCCTTTCAGGATGATTGCATCACTGCTCACTGTACAGTGTTCTTGATGCCTGTCACCAGGTCGGACTCTCCTTAAAATCAGATGAAATGAGCCTGTTTACATTTTTTACAGGCAGAGTTACAATGAGTCATATGTTCACCAGAGAAAAAAAAAAGATTTTTATTTAGATTTGTGTTGAATTTTATTTTTGGCATTATAGTTTGTGGTTATTAAGGGAGTGACGCTGCTGTGGTATGACAGTACCTTGTAGTAGATTTAAAAGATAAAATTATTAGTTGATAAATGAAACAGTTGCAAGCTCAAACAACAATGAAAATGATCATTTGTTGCCTGCGCCAAATAAGATGTTTTATTACTGTAGTGGCCCGTTAACACAATATTTTGTTGTATTCCAGTGCGTTTTCCCGGTGCCAGCTCTATTTCTGGTTCCCGTGTTTGTTTACTAAAACCCCATTATTCAACAACCTTCCTCTTAGTCACCTTTTCCCTCCAGTGTTCTCCACATAAAGCAGCTTTTAAATGTCTAAACTGAACACAGTGAGGATGGAAAGAGGAAAGGTCGGCTATAATTGGAGAGGGGAACATTTTAGTCAATCTATAGGGAATTTGGGAGAACCCCCCTTTTTTTCCTCTTCTCAGTGTTTTCGTAGTGACTCATCGGGAAACCCCACCCACATGTGCCCACACATGCTTGCCAGACGGTGTGTGTGTGTGTGTGTGTATGTGTGTTTTTGTGTGTGTGTGTTTATATAGTAACAAACCATATGGATCAATGGACACTTGCACAAAGGGATTGTTTGAGTGGTACTACAGGAAATGAACAAGGTGATGAATTGTTTCTAACTATAGCAGGCCCGTACAGAGAGTCGCTGGTTTAAACAAACCGGCAGGAAAAATCCTCATGGGTGAGATGAATGACATGCACCCCCTCCGTTCTTCCGCAGCTTCAACAGATGTGCCCATGTGCAAAGCTCTGAACCCCCGACTGCTGCAGGGGAGCGTCTCTGTGAGGCTGCAGCTGTAGTGGGCAGATCCCAGGTGACTGTGTGCCTCGCAGCTACTTTGCTTTTCCATACAAGTGCCATAAACAGAAATCTGTTACTCAACTTTCCTTAAAAAAAAAAAAAAAAAAATCTCACATTGTTTTGATGTAGCATATTTTATTATTATTTTATTAGTGGATGTGTTGCAGTATGACATACAAGATTAAAAGGTTCAGTATTTCCATTTTTTCATATTTAAAAACAATCATTGGGGGCAAAAAGAAAAACAACGGTGGTGCTTCATTTTACAGTACAGAAATAAGATACAATAAACTGTACTTGTTATACTTTATTAGAGGTTATAAGAGACAGTACAGTTCTGTTGTAATGTTTCCCAAATTCCTCTCTAAGAAAGTCTGAAAACGTGTCTAATAAAGAACATAATATATTAATTTTGTTTTTGTCTAATTTGATACAAAGTTACAGCTTGTTACATCTTATTAGTATACTGTAAAATAAAGTGGCAAAAACAAACAATAAAATATAAACAAACCAAGCCTGACCGATACTGGATTTTGGGGACCGATACTGTTATTAAGGAGTAAAAAAAATTCTGATATCAATATATCGACTGATATTGTTTGACTAGAATATATAAATGACCCTACATTTTTTTTACAGTGATCCCTCAAAAGTGGTTTACACTTGTGGTAAAATCATGTAATGGAGGCAGGATATTTTATTTATTAACAGCAAATTCTATAGTCCAAAATGATATCAGGGCATTTAAACAGTAAACTTTCTTACTTTTAATAATTATATATAACTTTAAGAGCAAAATATATGTGCAATTGAATTGAGAAAAAGGATCAGATCATCATGCACTCACACATGTAGTCTTAATGCTAAATGTAGTGAGGTTATATAGCGCTTTTTTTTTTCTTTCTTTTTTTTTTGTGCAGTAAAACTACCACAGGGCATCAGTTAAACAGACGAGGGATAGATAAAAGATCAGATTAATTGTGATTTATTTTACCGGACAGACGAGTCTCATTCATTAGACAACACAGGCAATTTATTAAAATATGAAATGAAAGGTTGCCGTTTCATAGTGACATGATTGTTAGATCATGACATCCTTTGGACAGACTGTGATGATGACGTTGAGAAAAAGCTTTATTTATACAGCACGTTTCATTAAACGGGCGTAAACTCTGTGATCTTCAACCTAAAAGCAAAGCTATATCGTATATGACAAAAACATAAAATAAAGTCTTTCTTTAGTGTCATACAAGGAAATATAAATTTCTTAGAGTTCTTAAGTAAAAGCATCTCTTTCTCTCAGATACTGTCCTTGTTACTTTGGATAAACCGGAGAGCATGCTATCAACTGTTGACAGTGAGGTCTGTGAATTACCCAGACTAATAGGAAGAGAAACAGACATTAAATTAAATTACAAATTAACCATTCACCTCAATTGTACTGGGGTAGCAGCAGAAATTACAGATACAATTACCTCAATGCCTGAGCAAAAAAATCTAAAACTGAAAAAATCTGTTTGGGTAGATATTACTGGAGGCAAGGAGGGAAATATGTTTTATTGTAACTTGGATGAACTAACCTTTTAAAGGGGATCCACTACAACCAAGATTATATTCTCTCGTTATCAGAAACAATCTGATCAGTGCAGGACCGAGTAGTAAAAGCATGAATTTTTCCTGTAAGCTAGGAGAAACAGGAGGCTGCAAATGTCAGGGAATGAAGCTGTATAATCTCAAGTAGGGCTGAACAATTAATCAGAATTTTATTGAAATTGCAATATGGCCTACTGCAATTTTCAGTTTCAATATTCGTGAAAGGCAAAATGTGTGTCAAAATACAATTTTAGATTAAATATTGTCATGTTGAGACATCTTGGCCTACAAATCATATTCTACAAACATCTTTGTTTGGTACAGATCCCTGCAAAAGTGACATCATGATAATTTTAATCGTTTTTCAATGAAAATGGGAATAATGAAATTGCTAATAAATAATATCACAAATTATATTTCAAATGCATAATCAGTCAGACTAATCGGCCTGATCTCAAGTGTTCAAGGAAGTCTGGTCTGTGAAAAGGTAACGCCTGCACACTTCCATGCCACAGAAGTTTAATAGGCAACGTTTTGATCTTTGTCAGGTCAGAGTGTTTCAACAATGGGAACCCGAACCGTATTTATATTTCATGCACTCTAATAGGGTGACAAACTGTACAGCTGCAGGTGTGGATAATCACTTAACCTGCTTAGGATGATAAACATTCAAAAACCATTAACAATTCAATAAATTAAACAGAGTAAAAGAGTAGTTCAAAAAGCATACTTCACAATATGAAATATGAATGAAAACATCAAAATCATCCTCTCACATGAAAAATCCATGCGACCTACACTGAAAAGTGTTCTGTAATAGGAGGAAAAGACAAAATCTTTAAATCTTGTAGGTATCGACATTCCTCTGAAAAGAAGTTGGATTACATTACAAACGTAATGAATTAATAAACCAACATTTTACAGATAAGTCTGTCAGGGTCTAGGGCACATTTTTGTAGTCATCATGATACTGCCACCATTTTTTATTTTTGTAGACAAAATGTTTTCTCTCATTGTCTTGATTTAGACCTGTAGGTGTGCGAGTCTTTAGTTTTGGAGTAAGAGGGTATTTACCCTCCCATTGTTTAAACATTCTGACCTGAGGATGATCCAAGTGGGATTGAAATGTTGTCTGTTAAACTTTCGTGACATGGAGTTAAGTGTGCAGGGGTTAACTTTTTTGATCACCTCTCATTCATGTGATGTACAGATAATAATTCTCCCTCTACCTGTGAAGTGGGGTCCATGGCCATGAAAAATGTTGTGCACACAGTTTTCGCTTCTGCGATATCTGCTGCAGTTCCAGAGTAGTGCATTAAAATAGTGCTGCTGTTAAAATATGAATATTGTATATGGAAATATAAGAAGCTTTTTCTTTCTTTCTGAATTAAATGTGCCCCTGCTCTAAAATGACATTATAAATTGAGGTTTTCTCTTAGCTCTCGGTACTGATTAACTACTTGGCATCAGTGTTACTAAAGTCCCATAAAGATTTTTTTGGAAAATGTGGCTGCAGTAATTCGTCCGCCATATCTTGTCGAAATTATAGGTTGGTGTGTGCAACAAGCACACCCTCTCCGTCGTGAGATATTTTGAAAATCTGCTTAGAAAAGTCTACACCTTTTTTATTCCATTGCGTCCACAGCGTGGTAGAAATGGCATACTAGCAGGCCTGACGACAAGGCCTTGGTTGCCGTGGCAACGGCATAGCAAAACAGGCGGGTGGGGGGGGGTGGGCTTTTTTCTCTCTTTCACTCCATGAGGCGGGGTTCGTTTCTCGTTACTGGGGTGGACAAAGATAGCTGTGAGTCATCCTTGAGGCTGGGAGCCGAGCCAACACATTCCTCCTCCTCCTCCTCAGATTTCTCGTCTCTATTATTCCCCCTCTTTCTCCTTTTTTCTTTTTGTCTCTTTTCTTTTCGCATTTCCATTTCACACCACCCCACCAGCCTCTCCTCTCCTCTCCTCCTCTCCCCCATCTCACACTGTCTCCGTCCAATAGCTCCCATTTTGTCTCTGTGCCTCAAAATGTGTCATTTACTCTATTGTAACAAAAATGCCTTAAAAAAGCTTTGATATTGCATCTGAAGAGGGTGGAATGATGTGAAAACCTTTATTATTTTTCAGTAATATTTTTTTTTTTGTTTTCAAGTGTGCAGACGTTTGTGTGTGGGAGGAAAGAAGGCATGACAAATAAGACAAGTGGACTACACTAAAAAAAAATAAGAATAAAGCTCGCCCGAAATTACACTTCTTTGTCTGTTTTTAATTTCAGTGCCGAATAGAAAGCGTGCAGCGCTGCCCTTTTGGCATAAAGGTCTGTCTCAGTTTGCAGGCTTGGAAACAACTCTGCTGCCTTGTTTTACTTGCAACAGATTTTCCCTTATCTTGATGAAACAGGCTGGTATTTTTTCGCTTTATTTACCTAATTTCCCAAATGTAATCTGCAATTTGTTTGCTCATCTGTTGGCTCTCAGCCACTCTCAGTACCACATTTGTTAGACTCGTGCTGACTGTGTATTGTACTGTAAATATTAATAGTGTGATTCTTAAAAAATAACTGCAGAGTGACTCCACACGTGTGTCCTGAGCACAGCCTGCGAGGCATCAGTTTTGATGGAGCAGAGTGTAAACATGAAGTCAGAGGGTATTTACACTGAGACTCTCTAATTACACAAATCAAACTGGATTACATAAACAGGTAGTCCAAAGCAAACGCCTGCATGAAGAACTCACACGTACACTGAACTGGATTATGTAAATAGTATATGAAAAAACATGTGTGCAGGGACATGCGTGCATATGCACTGTATGTGGCAACATACACATTTCATAACGCATTAAGAGCTGATGTCATAAAAGAATACACACATACATACAGTGCAGGGATGGATTAAACCTACATGGCGATACACACAGGTTTTGCAGCCAACACACCCACACACAGTGCAGAACAGACTCAACATTGCACAAACACTCCCACACATACACGTGTACTTAAGAGAAATACGAACACACACACACTGACAAGGTTTTCCAAAATCCTTCTGTTGTCTTCAGACGCCACGCACCGTTTTAAGCTGACATCCAGGAACATCATCCTGGAGATGCCAGAAGCAAAGACAGCATGTTAAAGATGAGTTGGTCACATCACTCTGTGTTACACGTGTTCAGCTGAAGTCCCGTTACTGTGGCCTGATGTTTTATTTATTTAATCTGCTGGTTTCCACGTGATTTTGTCAGTACAGTGCAGTAAAACCAAAAAAAATTTGGAATAGCTGTCATCTAATTTATCATTCTGTGTTAACAGTTTAATCTGTTTAAATATTTGCTAACAAACTAGGCATGGATCTTGTACCCCAGGAGCTATGAAGGCTATGAATGGTCCACAGCTAATACCAGTTTATTTATTGCATTTTTAAAATTGTGACTTCAAATCTAGCCCACATCCCACTTAATCTGTATTAAATCCAGAGATCTTACAAAACAGATGCGGTGACATCAACAAGTCATTTTATAAGTCTTTAAGAGATCAAAACAGAATCAAACTGCTTTTGGAAAAATAAAATGCATTATTTTATTTTTTTTACCACAATTTTGTTCCTTTTGAAAACCAAACCTGTTAATAAAAATGTTGTACTACAGCAGTACAGATCGGCAGACATAATTTTGTACAGATATTCATGGTTCCCAGAAGACTTTTTCTTTTGCACCACCACAAGGTTGACATTTGTGGTTTCCAGCAGTTTGACAACTGTTGGACGGATTGCTATGGAACCTGGTGCTGATCCATTCATGTCTCCATACGGATGAATTGTAATAACTTGTAATAACTGGCTCATACACCCAAAAAATTTTCTAGCTTCTGCGTTTACATCTGCAGTATGCGGCCTACTGAATATGTGCGGTAATATTTCTCCCGTTAGCTCCACACACTTGGCCAATAGACTTTACATTGTGATGATGTCACAGAATTTTAAATCACTTGACTCTAGGAAAGTTTTATAAATATTCATGGATCAAAAAATCATAGTAGAGTCAAAACTGACCTTGTTTGTAGTTTGATGTGTTCTGTCGACAGTATGGGAAAGATGCTTTTTGGGGAATTTTTCACTGCAACACTGCAAGTCACCACTGGGAAAAATTGGAAGCAATGCTCAAAGGAAATCCCCTGTCTAATTCTATTATACATCTAGGAGTATGACCCAAGTGGAAATCCACCATCACATTGCCCATTGGTTTGTTGATTACCATTGTGATGCTTCGAGTTTGGCGTTATGGCTGTTGCAGATTTGTTTTTTTTGGAGCCAGAAGTGAGCATATTTGAACAAGGGTGGAGTTGGGGAGGATATGCTTTGTTATTCCTCTGTCCTTACCTCGATCTGAATGAAAACCCAAGGACATGCCATGGTAGCAACTTGTTATTTATAAGGTAGCCATGCCTTAAAGGATATTATTGTCTATTTTGCTCCAAATTGGACTGTAATTTACAAAATAAACACCAAGTTAAGGTATTGAAAAAGAATAGAATCAAGCAATTTAGACTATAAAGTCCTAAGGAAACCCTTATCTGAGGTCATAAATCAAGTGCGGAGTAGGGTTTCTCATAAGCTTACATGCAATTGGACTTTTTTTTGCAACCAGTAGAGGCACCCCCTGCTTGCCATTAGAGAAAGTGCAGATTTAAAGCACTTCAGCATTAGCTTCACTTCTCAGACCTGGAGGCTATGCTACAGCCTCATGAAGCCGTTGGCATAGCTCTTAGTTTTGTTTCTCTTTTATCGGAGTGTAATTGGAGCATCTCACAGCAGCTGCTCGATTCATCGTATGAGAGATTTCTTTTAAAAGCATTCAACAACTTGTTACGGTGCACGTCATTCTGCTGTAAGAAAACACTCTCTGTCCTGCCGTCATATTTGTGTATGAAGAAAGTACAAACAGTCAAACAGCATGTCACTATACCAAACCCACTTCTGTCCATTAATTCACTGCTGGAGCTGATCCACTGGGCCCATTAGTGCTAATGAACGTCACAGCAGCCTCACTCACAAGCATTCATCTGCTCGCAGAATCAGACCGTTAAAATGTTTCATTGAAAAGATTATCAAGCGTCTAGACAAAGAGCTGTATAGTTTTAAGTAATGTTTATCTCAAGTTGTAAACAAATGTGAAAAATGTGTGCATATCACTAATGCATGTACTCTTTGCAGCCCAGTTAAACGAAAAGAAAACTTGTCTCTGTCTCGTTACAGAGCTGTTTTGGTTGATTTGGGTTTATCGTTAAAGTCCATAGTATGTTAATGAGCTGCATTGTGGTGAATTTAAAGTGTTCCACAATAACACCAGCAGCCGTGGAAAATGAGTTTTCATCACACCTAGAGAGAGTTATATAAGCCTTAGGGAGCACAGCCCAAACAGAAGTGGTTTAAACTTTACTATCTCAACAAGATAATAGTCATTAAAACATTTTATAGCTGCAGCCGTGTCTCATTTTACCTCAGTTAGTAATCTGCCCGTCTTGTAGGCGTCTTGACACGTATTGATGGCTGACATGTTCATGTGGGCCCAAGTGTTACTGTAGGCTCCAGTCTTTGCAGGGTCAAGAATTTAGGGAATGTTTGTATGAGAGTGTGTGTGTGTGTTCTTGACACATTCGTGTTTTTCTCAGAGTATTTATAGCCATCACCTCAAGTACTTGTACACCTGGGTTGTAAAGAGTCACATTCCTTATGAGAATGACAACAAAAAAAGTTAGGGGGGAAAAAAAACTTTCCTAGCTCTGTGATCTTGTCAGAGTAATGTAACATTTTGCATTTGATTACTTTTTTCTTTTCTTTTCGTGACTAATTGCAGTTGCATTTTACCTGGAGTAAATTATGTCGGAGCTCTTTTCTGATTTCATAAAGAAAATATTGTTGAATTTACAGCACTGAAAGGTGACAGGCCCATCCACCTTGACCTGGTCAGCTGGTTGCAGGCATGGCTCAGACTCAGGTTGTCTAGTTTAGTGTGAAAAAGAACTAGCCAATCACAGCTCAGTAGCAGGAGCCAGTCACAGTACAGTACAGAGCGCTGTAAAGCTGAAAAGTCAAAATGTATTGAAATACATTGATTTCCAGAATTCACATATTTCATATTTGTTGGTGTTTCAAAAACATGTTCATTGCAGTCACAGAACTGTTTGCTCTCCAGCTTGCTGCAAACAAGGGAGGCATGCACAGGGCTGTGAAGCAGCAGTCTAACAGCAACATAAATCAATTTCTAATTTCTTTAACGAATATAATTGAATTATTCTATAAATGTTACTGTAACAGCTACATGAAACAGTTCAACAGAAGGTCATAGTCTATATAGGCCCAGTGTGGTTCATGATTTATTTTCATGAGCTGAGAAATATTTTTAATGACAAGCACAGTGTGCTGTCATGCTGATTTCATCACGTTCTAAATGTCTTGTTGACCAATCAGATTGCTTGGTTGAAACTACCTGTTGTATAATGCACACTGAATGGAGCCTGTCTGGACGCAGAGACGCCCCGTTGTAAGTCATTCTGCTCTCGATGGTGTTGCACTCAACAGCACTGCAGTCCTCGTCCAGAAATATGCAAGATCTTGCACGGAGAAAAGATTCAAAGCAACTGATTCTACATATAAACTTTTTATTAAAAAGAATATATCCACATATAACTCCTTTATAATCACTAACATTTTCATTAGTAAAGAAAATTGAATTCCACTTTTTTCAACACAATTACATTAACTTTGTAATTTAATTAGATAATGCAGCCACATGTAACTAGTTTCTCCCCAACACTGCAGTACACCTAAACACCTAAAGAACTGTTGTATTAGACTGCATTTGTTTTAGCTATGTGTACCTAATAAAGTGGTAACTGAGTGTTTCAAGTGAAACATACCTGCAATATTCACAGAAATGCAGTCAAACAATCTGGCCCTGAGCGAGATGTTTACAACCAGCTGTTACTGTAGAAGACTATTTTAACGACTTAGGGAAGATAATAAATATGAACTGGTGCTTTGTTGAAAAAAGAGGAATGTATGAACATCTGGTCTGAACATCTGGCCATCAATAGTTGGTTTAGGGCTCTGGAAAAGGTCATTGTTGAGTTACCAGAGAATATATACACTCAGATGCCACTTTATTATAGTTACACTTCGAGAAAAAAAAACACTACAAATTACAACTCCAAAATGGCCATACAGTACCTCTCTGAAACAGTTTAAACAAAAACATTATAACCTTCATGAAGCTAAGTGTACCTAATAAACTGGCAACTGACTGACTGCTTCACGTACTGTGCGGGTGATTGGTGCAGGGTGTCTGTGCCTCTGTCCCTCGGTTTGTCTGCGTGTTTGTGTGCCTGGGCGGCCATGATGCTTATTTGATTTGGACCCAGTCAAACGCCGGGCTGTGCCTCTATTTTCATCTGAACAATGAGTAGTCTGGGAGGCCTTTATGTAATTAGCCTTTCAAGGTCTCTGAGCTTGATTTTACATCTGTAAAACAGCATACATATGTTTTCTCTGGATTTAATTTTTGTGGATATGAAAGATTCATTCATTTGTTTCCACTTTCAGCTTTTCCTGTTTGTCCCTGAAGCAGCCATAGTTAAGTTCTGATTTTCTGCCAGTTTATTTTCTCTCTTTTCCCCGGCTCTTTTCAGGAGGCTGAATTGCATTTTCAGACTCCTCTGAAGCCTGATTAGTGTTTATTGAATGCAGTAATAGATATTGATTGCTGTATCATAAACCAATAAATTACAGTTTCACTTCTGAGGTAATAGCTTGTGAATGGACTGGAGCTTTGTTGTGAATCATTTTTCTCCGGTGTGTGGAGTAACTTTATCTCGCTGTGAGTGTGTTTGTGTCGGAGTTAAAGTGTAGCTCATTGTGCCTGCTCGTCCTAACGCCTGGCTGGCAGTGACCGGAGCACTCTGAGGTCTGTGTGAGCAGCCTGGAAGCCATCTCCCCCAGCAGATGGCCATTATTAGTGACAATGAAGACTAGCCCACAGGGCCAAATAGAATAACACGGGGACCATTTTCCTCTTGGCTGTGCATGCACCACCTATACTGCTAACAACCTCTCAGTCTCTCCGCTCTGCTCCCTTCATCTTCTGCTGGGAGAGTATTGTTTTTCCATGGCTGCATCCAACTTGTTTTTTTCCAACCAGAACTCTAAATTGGTTCCTGTAGAGATTTTAGAGGAGAGGCGGGGCACACATGCACAAGCACATGCGCAACAAACGTGAATTCTCTTAATTCAACACAGCTTCCCTGGAGATTCAGTTTAATGGTCTCTTACTCAGTACGGAAGGCTAATAACAGCACATTGATGTGTTGGCCTGAGTTCAGTTCACATCAACACTGGACAACTGCGGCACTCACAGCACTGTACAACAGCACTTTGTATCATCTACAACTTCTGTCGCTGCAGCACAGTTACACACCACCTATCATGTTTCACTTAAGGCAGAAGTGAAGGAGCAGAAGCCTCATTTATAAAACAGACTAACAGTCGATTTTGATCTTAAATATGACTTAGGCTAAAAACCATGTGTAAGTCATTATAAAACCTTACTTCAACATGAAAATGGTCTGATCTCGAAGCAAAATCCAGGCTGAATGGAAATGATTTTCCTGCTGGTCATGTAGGGGTATTGCAGTTTGGAAGTAGGACCTCAGATATACTGAGGTAGCAGCAGGATGTATTCAAAATTAAAATAAAAGTACATGATCAACATCAGTGTGACATATTATTATTATGTATTATTATGTATGCACTAGTGTATAAATAGCATTTTATGTTGTAACACGTCCAAATTAAGCTAATTTAAATAACTTTTTAGACTGCTGGGTAGTTTAATGACATGTAACAGTTCATCTAAAATCCATCATGTTTTATAAATCGAGCATGTATTTCTAATGTAAACCCTTGACCTTCAAAGTAATTAATAACTATAGTTGTCAGATAAAACTAATAGTAGTAGTAGTAGTAGCATAAAATGGAATTTAAGTATAATTTTGAGGCTCTTGTGCTTGCTTACTTTCCACCTCTGCCATCAAGGCCATGGCAGCTTTATTTGTTAGCAGCTTTCTAACACAGAGGCAGTTGAAAGTGCATTAGAATGAAATTTGAAAACGTAATGAAACATTTATCAGCTTTAACAGAAGTCTAGCAGTCTGCAATTTGGTTTTTAAAGCAACATGAGATGAATTACTTTTCTCCAAGGAGGCCAAATCATCCAGACTGCAACCAAAAAGAAAAACAATTGTGTAAAATATCAAAGAGAAGTCCTGAAAAATTCACAAGCTGCATTACCAGAGAGGACGAGAGGTTAAACTCACCACCAGCAGGGATGTGACAGATGTATACAGCAGGGGGTGATAAAGACACACATAGTATCAAAGGGACAGCACACCAATGTCCACTTCTTCTCTGTCTCATGTCTTTACAGGAACAGTAAAAAGGAGTCTGACCTGGAGGCGGCTCTGATCAGGCTGAGGGACCTGGAGGCTCTGCTCAACTCTAAAGATGCTGCGCTCACCACAGCCCTGGGAGAGAAACGAGCCCTGGAGGCTGAGGTGAAGGACCTCAAGGCTCAGCTGGCCAAGGTAAAAACACTTTTATTGAACCTGGGACCACTTTACAGAAACTTTCTAAGTTGCATATTCTGTTTTACTGGTTTTGATTACCATGGTAGTTAGGGTTAGGACCAGATTTAGGAAAAAAGCCAGCCGAAGTTAATGCTCCTATCCTAACTGAAGATAGGATAAGTATATAACACAAGCTTCTCAGCTCCCCGAAATGTTTAGTAAACTCTCATAACTTAAGGAAGACCATTAAGCTGTCCTAACTTTCAATTTCCACCAAGTAGTTTTAACTAACTTGTTTAATCTGGCAGAAACTGTGTCTGCTATTGTATCCCAGCTGCTGTTATCTGCTGAGTTAGCAATTTTTCATTGTCCATGTTTCAATGACGAAAACCAACAGCTGCAGAGCTGTTTAGCTCACAAGGTGAGAAAAATAGCGGTAGCTGGTAACAAGGTTGTTATGTTTTTTTGTTATTTTTCATCAGTTTTTATATCAAGTTTGTTTTCACATCAGTTTAGTTTCAGTTAGTTTCCAGAGTGGGTTTGCTTGTTTGAGTTTAGTTTTTATTGTTTAAAAATGTTTAATTTTAGTGTTGGGCGGGAATGATTTTGTCAGGGCTAAGAGTTAAGAAGTTCATATAGTTCAGTGAATCCCATTCTCAGTAAACATAAGCACTAATGCCTCTGTAGGCTTTTTATGTTAACAAATTTGTCCAAATAAACAAAGACTAAAACTTAAGACATTTACTTTATATTTTTATTTTATTTTAGTTAGTTGTATTTTCAGTTTTTTTCTAAAGTCTAGTTTTTATGTGTCAATTAAAGGTTTAATCTTAAAACAACGTATAGACTTATGTAAACACAATCCCTTTCAGTTATGACTGACTAGACATGTGTTGGCAGCTGTATTACCTTACTTTTTCTCATTGTTTTGCTGTGCTAGAGACATGCTACCAACCCAAAACGTTGGTATTTGACATCCTGATGCATTTACAAACAACTCGGGCAAAATCCTACTGACTCTACTTTTTAACTAAAATGTTTTCTCACCCCTAGTTTTAGTCTTTAGTTTTAGTGAACTATAATAGCTCCAGTTGGTAGCAGGTAACAGATATAAAAGTTGATAAGAGAAGTAAGATAGTATTCCTAAAGTCAGTTAGAATTTGTTTCTGCAATACCAAACTGGGGACAAATCCTGTCTTAGACTTCCTCTCTTAAGACTTGAGGAAGTTTCTGGATTTATGGCCCCTGAAGTATTACATGGTTGTTGAAGGCAGCAAGGGAATGTTTCATCACTCAGAGCAAATAGAAACACGTTTAGAGGATGCATGTTTATTTATACATTGTGGCACAGCGAGCATCAACACTAATGACAGGATCATTTCAGCTTACAGAGGATGTAAGCTTTTCCCATGAGACGTCATTCTGAACTGTAAACAGAAAACATTATGGTCCTGCTGCTGTTTACATCTGGTTAAACTCTAAAGACATGCTGTTGCATTTGTTGTAAAAGGGGAAGCATTTTAAGACCCTTGGTTGCCACCTGTTATAAAATCCGGTCAGTAGTTGGAGTGCAAATCCACAGTGAATGACATGAGGGAATGATTGTCCCAGTGCGGGCACTTTCTCTGCCTCCTAAGTGCAGAAATGCCTCAGTGGAAGTAGTAATTTTATATGAACCTGCCAGGCAGTTGATTATGAATGAGCTCAAAGTGGTGAGGCACACAAGGTTGATCCTCTGCTGTTTCTTTTATCAATGAGTTCTACCACAGGACCAGTGTAGATACTGTTGTGGCCTTGCTCCACCTACTGACCATACTGATGAACTACAGGTTTTCTCTTAAAAGAGTTCATAGCTCAGCCAGTGCTGCACAGATCACACCATGAGCTGTATTTTTTCTTTTACATGCCTCCATTAAAGAACATTTTCCTCCTCATCTTCTCTTTCCTCTTCCACCCCCTCCTCCTCCTCCTCCTCCTCCTCCTCCTCCTCCTCCTCCTTCTTCCTCCCAGTTGGAGGGTAACTTAGCGGATGCCAAGAGGCAGCTGCAGGATGAGATGCTGAGGAGAGTGGATGCTGAGAACCGCCTGCAGACCATAAAGGAGGAACTGGAGTTCCAGAAGAACATCTACTCTGAGGTTCCCACTCTGACCTTAACACTTCTATTTTTATTGAGCTGTCTCAGTTATCTGTCCTACTTTTCATCTTTTAGTACAGAATATTGATTCACTTCCAACCACCTGCCTGCTTGTTTTGCATTCCTGATGCAGATCTGTCTCATAGCTGCACCTTTTCATGCTTCTTGCCTCTCTTTTATTTCATTTTAAGTTTACTTTCACAAGAACTATAAATCTCAGTACAAGTAGACGTATTTATAAGTTGTAAATTAAATGCTTAGATTTAATTTAAGTCAAGTCCTGACTAAAATCTTTTAATTGAAGAGATTCTACAAAACTACTGCCACTAAAAAACAACTCAACATGTTTTAGCACTGAACAATCATCATTAAGTAGATTTTGTAATGTGCAGGAGGACGACCAGATGCATTTGTTTTGCTGTTGTTTACATGTCGCAAACTCTGGACGACCTCCACCATCCACAATGACATTTACTTAAAATATTTAAACATTATATTAGGGGTTCTGGGTGAAGACTGATAATAAATATAATTATTCTGTTAGGTTAAATCTCAGTCGAGAACTAATCTGAACTTAAGTTTACTACAAAAAATACATTGCAGATGAATATAGAACTCTCTTCTTTTTTCATACTTCTTTTTTATTGACTTATTTCATCAATCCATATACTTTGTGCTCAATGCTGCAAGCTCACATCATTGTGCAATATCAAGTAGAACAAAGAACATACCATAACGTGCACATCAATATGTATTTAAGTGAAAAAAAGAGATATATCTATTTGAGAAATTATTAAAACTGATTAAACACATACTAATTAAAAGATAAATACAAGCTGATTGCAAAACAGTCATAGAAAGAGGGAACTCTTAAGCACAATGTCATAATTGTTCCCCTTATTCAGCTTTATAATCAGATCTAAAGAGGAGAGGGAAGTAACTAAATGAAAACATAAAATTATAAACAGCAATATAGAAAAGCATCATAACTGCCAGTGCATATTCAATACTTAAACCATACCTGAAAGTTCATGGATGTGTATTTTCTAATTTTATTGGTACTACTGCTTGGAGTTAAATCATAATGTCTTCATATTGTCATGAGTAATATGTGTATTATTTGCTTAAAAAAACAGTCCTGACCAAAGCCTGAACAGACGTGTTCTCCAAATGTAAACATAATGATCAGGAGTTGCTTAAAGGTCAACAGAGAAGCAGATTTCTCTGTTGCAGCTCTGTACTTCCAAACAACTAATTACTGCACAACGTCTGACTAATCAATGCAATTAAGTTCATTGACTGTAGCAGGCTTCAACAGGTGGACTCTTTGAGTTTATAGGGTCTGAAAGAAAATAAACCAAACATCAGTACAAATTACTCGGTGTTTGTAGTTTAATAAAGTAATAAAGTTTTGAGAAAGTTAAAGGGATAGTTTTTGGATGATCTGCCAGGAGGTTGTCTGAGGTACTTATTGACAGTCAGTGTATTAGATACAGTAGATGTCGATGGGCACACCAGCAGCTAGGAGAAACAGAGAGGGACACCAACACGGAAGCTAAGCTGTGGATGGGGTCAGCGCAAAAGGTATTGTAAATATTGCTCTCTCCATACCAACCAAATGCTCTGTTGGCAAAATCAGTAATTTTTTCTAACAGGACATGGGACTTGCTGCCTCACTGCTGCCTTGATCTGTTAGTCTGTTTGTGCTGTTGCGTGGCTTTGGTGAATCCCATCTATCCTTTTAAAACATCAAAATCACACAAACAGATCAAGGCAGTGGCACACCAGCAACTCACATGTTCTGCAAGGTACAATTACTGATTTTTCCTATGGAGTTTGGTTGGTTTGAAAAGAGCAATATATAACTGCAGTTTTCTGTCAGAAAACACTGTTTTACAGCAAGGTTAAGTGGTGAAAATAGTTTAGCTGGAGCTTTTTAAGGGGCTAAAATACCTTTTGTTGCTGTCCCTGTTCATAGCAGTTCATTACTTAGGTTCTGTACCCCTCTCTGCTTCTCCAAACTGGAGGTGTGCCAGCCGGCGTCTACTGTACCTTATACACTGACTATCAGTAAATGCCTCATACAACACCACAGTAAAATGATCCAAACTACCCCTTGGAATCAGTTTCTAATGAACACAAGGCTCAGCTAGAGTAGTCATGTGACAAATCCAAGTGCTCACCAACCTGTCTGTATATGTAGGAGCTGCGTGAGTCCAAGCGCCGGCACGAGTCTCGCATGGTGGAGATCGACAGTGGGCGGCAGCTGGAGTTTGAGAGCAAGCTGGCTGAGGCCCTGGCCGAGCTGAGATCCCAGCACGAGGATCAGGTCCGCCTCTACAAGGACGAGCTTGAGAAGACCTACAACTCCAAGGTACGTCTGGATACTACAGGAGACACAGCTTTGCCAACACCTAGAGCCTAAGTAGAGACTGTTTGTTAAATGTCCTGATAGTTGTCCAACTGTGTGTAGTCCATCTTTAGATTGTCTCTTGCTTTTTATCTACTAGAAGAGAGATGAATTAACACAGACATAACCCCTGTCTTATGGGGGATCTTAAAGAGTGACTCCAATATTTTTCAACCTTTTCCACAATTTTGTGTCTAAGTGACTAATGGGGGCTAATGTTTGTAATTGGTCCAGTATTGAGTGAGACCACTGCAGCCATCAGCCATGAAACAGGTTGCAATGCAATACTTATGGGCAACTGCTCCAACAAACACCAGCTCTGGTTTGTTTGAAATAAACTGTTTCTCCCTGCTCCTTCTCTGATGTCCAACTTCCCCCTCGCTCCTTTCCTGATATTTTCACGTCTAACTCAGTCCAGGTTGAAAAATGCAGAAGTTACCCTTTAAAAGGAATGTGGATAAACACAACAGGAGTTTTGGTCATTGGAATTTACTGCAAAGCAAAGCTAAACTGCAGTTTGCTTTACCAGGCATCTTATCGGCAAAGAATAATATTGAACTGCTGAAGTTTGTGTCAGGCGGTTCAGTGCAGTGATAAGACTATATCGTCTCTCTGTCCATCAGTTGGAGAACGCTCGTCATTCAGCCGACAGGAACAGCCACTTGGTGGGAGCTGCCCATGAAGAGTTGCAGCAGACGCGTGTTCGCATGGAGAGCATGTCAAGCCAGCTCGGCATGCTGCAGAAACAGGTACACACACACACTCAGTCACACTGTCTGTCAGTGGTTTGTTATCTGTCTACTGGTTTTACTGGTCATGCTGCTGTGTGGATGACTGACATTGTCATGAATACTCCCAAACAGGATTTTCTCCTCTTCGAAGCATGATTGATTAATTTAACTGCGATCTTTACTTGACTCATCGAGCAGACTTTGAAGTAGTGCACAGACTGCTTAATTGTGCGGTCTTAATTGACTAACCTTTCTTGTCTGTGTGTTCTCTCTAAATCAGCTCGCCTCAAGTGAGGCCAAGGTGCGCGAGCTGGAGGAGGCTCTGTCCAGGGAGCGGGACCTGATGCGGCAGCGGCTGGAAGATAAAGAGCGGGAGATGGCTGAGATCCGAGCTCGGATGCTGCAGCAGCTGGACGAGTACCAGGAGCTGCTGGACATCAAACTGGCTCTGGACATGGAGATTAATGCCTACAGGAAGCTGCTGGAGGGAGAGGAGGAGAGGTGAGGTTGTTGTAACACAGGAACTAGACCATTGAAAAACATGATGACTGGGAGACAAATGAAGTTCTACAGATTGTCACAGGAAAGGAGGAATCACTCGCAAGACAGAATACAAACAGTTAAACCATTACTCACTCTACTGACTGTGACAGTCAAGCAAAGATCAGCTGAAATCAGCAAACAGGGTAGCGAATAACCACTTGGTCACTGTAACACATCATGCAGACATTTCAGCCTTAAATGCAACATCCCTGTCCACATACTAATGTGTACTTTTGGTCTGGGGCCGTTCTTCTTGGTTTGGGCCCTAATTCTTATTTTAGGTGGCCCTAAAATAAGGTGGTCCTTCTCTAAAAAACACAAAACACGTATACCATAAACCTGTAAAGGAATGAGAAAATAAATGTGGAAATATAAATAATTAGTTTGATATTGGAAAGATGGCAATAGTTCATTTGGTCATCTTATTCCCTTTATAGATCTTCCTTACCTTTTTTTCTTCAAATATACATAATAATGGTTAATGGAAAAAATGCTCATATTGTTTATGGGAAAGAATTTCACAAGGAATTTAGTTGTAGCTTTGTTAATTGTAACCCTGCAAGATCCCCAGTCTTTGTAAAATCTGTGTCTAAATATTCTGACTTAATGATGAATTGTCTTCAGACGTTAGAGGATGTCAGACTGAAGTCTTTTAGGAGTCTTGTAGTGTATGGTAGGCATCGGATTTGTTTTGTTTTGTGCAATTGTTTTCTGTTTTCTGTCACAGTATAGTTAGGTTTAGGCACCAAAAGTACTTGATTAGGTTTAGGAAAAGATCATGGTTTGTGTTAAAATAGACCGGTAATCATGTGTTAGAAAGCCATTTCTGGCGGAAAGATTTAAAAGCTAACTTTTTCCATGTGCCCTTAATTACAGTTAAGAAGACTCTTAATATTACAGCATACAATTGGATTTTAGACAATAGTTTTCTTCTAGCTTTGTAACAAGAGTTTGGGAAAGTGCCCCGCTGTGCAATGTCAGGTCCATAAAGATGTTTTTCCAGTTTGGTGTTGAAGAACCTGAGTGGGCTGCACAGAGCCAAAATGTCTGACCCCAACACCATCCAACACCGACTGTGAGCCAAATCTGATCGGCCAACATCAGTGTTGGACCTCACCGATGCTTGTGTGGTTGAATGGGATCAAATCTCTGCAACCAGGTTCTGAAATCAGGTGGAAAGTCTGAAACCAGAAGAGCAGAGGATGTTAAGCAGCAGATTAAGGCCCATAGCTTTGGAATGAAATGGTCAGCGATCACATATGGGTGTAATGTTCAGATGTCCACACATTTTTGGCCATAACATGTAAGACCTGGTTCTGTTTTTTTCTTTTGCTGGATAAAATCACAGTAGCATAAACAGAAACATGTACACCTCCACATTTAAGTATCAAAATATGTAACTTTTTCAGTCCTATATTAAAATCAACCCTTCAGGCTTTGCAAAAAGGCATGGTCACTGTCCTGAGCTGGTGTCCAGCAGTTAAAAATGGAGACTATTCAGTCCAGCTATGCTTAAATTTGCAGGTGTATTCAGCTGTCCTGCCATGACACTTTGACAGCAGCTGACGTTAGTTGCCTGCACAGAAAGAAGCTGCAGCCCTTGAACGGGGTTGTGGAGTGCCAGGTTTCTGTGACAGAGTGTAAATTGGGTTTCATAGACTGTCTGGCAACTTGGGTGATGTCCGGCAATCATACAAAACTTATTCATCCTTGTATGACAGTTATACATAATAAAGTTTGAGGTCCATGCAAATTATGCGAGTGTCCCGGGAGACACTAGAAAACAGGAGGGTGCCAGGAGATGGCTTTGAACTACAGGAGTAATTTAGGAAAAATGGGAGTGTTGGCAGGTATGAAATATATGAATAATTAGCTTTCACTTTCTATTTAAGTTGGCAAAGCATACCTGATCTTTTACAGCAATACTGTTAAAAGTTAAGTGCAAAAATACAAACAAAATGACAGGAAGAGACAGTCAAGTAATATCAAAGAAAGCTGACAGTGGACAAGGCACAGGCTCAGTGAAAACAGGCAGAGAGCTGTTAGTAAAAAAATATCTCAAAGCTACTACAATGGACTTTCATACTGTGTTGAGTTTGGAGGTGCCTGTTGACAACAGCAGGACTTTTTCTACTATCATAAGCATAAAATTTAATGTCAAAAATAAAATTATCTAAATAAAAATCTCCTGATTCTTTTTAACTAGCTAATGTACTACTCACTGTGACTTGGGAAAATACAAACACAGGCTCGTACCATCTGATGGATTAAGAACAACAATGCAGAAATAGCCGATCCTCTCATGGGTGGTCTTGTTAACTCATGGAGGCATCAGTTTTAAACTGAGTTTCATAACTAGTTAAAAACTTCTACTACTACTCACTGTAACTTTGTCTATGAAAATGTAAACACAGGCTCATTTAGTCTGATTTCAAGGAGTGTCCAACTTGGTGGCAGCCATTTAGAATAACTATATAGAAATAGCCAATCTTCTCCCTGATGGTCTTGTTAACTTATGTAGGTCATATGGAGGCATCAGCATTAAAGTGTGACTGTTTCAGTTAAAAACTTCTTGTAATAGCTTTAAAGTTACCACAGGTATAAATGTGTTGATGCAGATTTTTCTAAGAGGAGAGAGTTTTATAGTTTTTCCTGGTTCACTTCCGATGCATCAAACAATCACAGGAACAAGGTGGTTACATTGGTAAATGTTAAGAGTGGCAGAGCGGTAAGGGTGAGATATGAACAGGCATTTAACCAACAATGTGAGACTGTATCTGCCTCAGTCTGTACCCATCACCTTCATCGCTTCCCGCCTCTCTCCTCAGGCTGCGTCTGTCTCCCAGCCCTCCAGCCACCAAGGTCACAGTGACACGGACCTCTGGCTCGGGCCACGGTCACACCAGCCGCCTGCTCCAGTCTGCCACCACCGCCTCCAGCAGCCGCAACTCCTCCGGCACGGGCAGCACCAAGAGGCGCCGCCTCAATGACAACGACAGCGAGACCTCCAGCATGGCGGGGGGCACCGTGACCAAGACCAGGATCAGTCAGCACGCTTCAGCCAGCGGGCGCATCACGGTGGACGAGGTTGACCTGGAGGGCAAGTTTGTCCGTCTCAGCAACAAGGCTGATGAGGTAAGTGAGACTTTTCAACCCCTTTTAACCTGGTTTAAGCTGATTTTACAGCACTGACACATGACCTCGTTCTTTTTGTCCTGTTTACATAATATTACATTTACAATAAATTGATTTTTTTTTTTTTTTACTAAATTAATTAAAATCAAACTATGAGGAGTTTTTAAACTAGTCTGATGTCTCTGTATGACCTACATAAGTTAACAAGACCATCAGCGAGAAGATTTGCTGTTTCTGTATAATATAAATGTATAATTTTTTTAGAGATGCAATGATCAGTTGATTGAAAGACAATTAATGTCAAGTATTTTTGATAATCAATGATTTTTTGAAGCAAAAATGTCAAATATTTGCTGCTTTCAGCTTCTTAAATGTAAGAATTTTTTGCTTTTGGAGTGTTGGTTGGACAAAAGGAGCCATTTGAGGTTGTTGCCTTGGGCACTGGGAAATTGTGATGAACATTTTTCACAAGTTTTTTGACATTGTATAGTATATGTATGTTTAATCATATTGGCTGCAGTCCTAGTTATTTTTAATGCCTGCCATCTGGTCGGATTCTTTTTGAAATCAGATGAAACGAGTCTGTGTTTACATTTCCACTGGCAGAGTTGTACATTAGCCTGTTAAAAAGAAGCAGGAAGAGATTTTTATTTAGATAAAGTGGCAACGAGAACTGTCAAGTTTTGTGTCAAAAATAACACCCCAAAATTAAATTAATTAACCTATGTATTATCAAAAATAATATTCTGCTGTTACATTTAGTGATGCACCTATACCACTTTTTTCAGACGAAGTACACATACTTACATTTGGGCACTTGCTCATACTGAGTACTGATATGAGTCCCTAATTTCTAAATCTAACAAATTGTTGTTAGTGTTTTCCGCTGCTACCAGTAGCATGAACACCATGCACTCTGTGTTGTGTTGGTTCTTTAGATGTTTTATTACATTGCTTGTTTTGGAGGAGGTACTTTTTGTAAACTGGTATCGTGTGGTGGTGTCAGAGTAGTTTAATGAGCATGAGTACATGAGCGCAGTATCAGACCGATACCCAATACTGGTATCAGTGTAATCGTAGTTACTTTTCTTAAACATTTTTACACGCCAGAGTACATTTTTGTTTCATGTTTTCTGTCCTCGATCTGTCTTCCCATTTCTCTCCTGCAGGACCAATCTCTGACCAACTGGCAGTTGAAGAGACAAATTGGTAATGGCAGCCCCATCACCTACAAGTTTCCCCACAAGTTCACTCTGAAGGCTGGAGGATCCGTCACTGTAAGTTGCACTGAGTTCTCTAGATTTGTCAGTTTGTTGCTCTTTCCATTGTTAATCTGACTGGTGTTTGCACACACAGTGCACATACACACAAGTAACCATAGATTACATAACATCCATAAACAAGTTTAAAAAAATTCACATACTCAACAATATGGATGAAAACTTACAGTACATAAGAACAATCATCAAAGCGTGCATTGGTAAATATTAATGTGACTGTATGAATGAGAAAATGAAATGGGGAGGTGTCAGACAGCTGCTTCAGCCTCTACAGGAGGGGAGGAGTCAGAGAGAAATTCAGAGTTTATTCAGAGTAACTGTCCCAGAGTTTAAATGAACTCTGTCTCTGTCTGAAGCAGACAACCCAGAGTTTCCCTTCATCTCAGGCTGAACAAACTCAAACTGCTTTCTGAAATAGGTCCCTGAGTACACAATAACCAAACAATCTCTGACCTTTGACCTGTACAGGTCTGGGCTGCATCTGCCAATGCCACCCACAACCCCCCCACTGACCTGGTGTGGAAGAGCCAGAACTCCTGGGGCACCGGCGACCTCCTGCAGACCATCCTCATCAGCGCCAACGGAGAGGTTTGAATCCACCTCCAGTTCTTTGAGCTTCATGACTTATAGTTTTGTATTTTACATCAGTTTTTATTCAACTCCGTTTAACCCCTGTTAGCTTCCTAACTGTTTCAGTTTAGTTTTTTATTGTTTACAGATGTTAAGTTTTTTTATGAAGGCAGATGACTCACAGTCATGTGGATATTTTAGTCTCAATAAACATATGCACCAATGCCTCTTCACGATCACGATCACGGATCACGATACAAAGCCAGTAAAAGTGTAGTCTGGATCTGTAGAACTCAAAGAGGACAAATGTCCAAAATTTCCAGACCTCAAATTGTCTGATAACAACCTTGGTGTCTGTAATAAGGTGAAATCTGTTGGACATTTCATCACTGAAGACATGACAGACGATGATGACATTTATATGTAATGCTGCAAGAGATTTGCACAAACAAGCAGTCTCTCACGTAGGTTTAGTATGTGCACAGACGGAGCGAAGATGTATCTGTTCAGAACATGTTGTACATCACTGTATACAACATATTTGTGGTCAAACTACAAAAAAAGTGAGCTTACAGAGACTTCAGGACGCGTATAATGATGCAATGAGAATATTACTCAAAAGACTGAGATGTTGCAGTACAAGTGAAATGTTTGTATCTGCAGGCATAACTACTTTCCAAACTGTCTTAACTGTCATGTACAAATTTATATGCCAGCAGAATGACTCTGAAAATGAAATTATTTTGCTAATTTTTACCTCTTTCAATCATACGTTTTTATTGTGCTTATTGTCGTGTAGTTTATTACATCTAATGTCTTGTGTTTTAACTGGACCTTGAGTCTGTCATAAAGATTGAATTTAATTGCATTTTGTACACAATATTGTGTAATTTATTTCCAGAGTAGATTTGCTCATTTCAGTTTAGTTTTTGTGTAAAGCTGTTTAGTTTTAGTTTAGTTTTTATTTGTTTCACTTGCAGGATTTTAGTTTTTGTTAATCATAATACTGGGGGTATTAAAAAGTTCAGAATACCATTGTACTTACAATACAAGCACAACACCATTTCATTTAGTTTTTGTTTTTTTCCCCTAAAGTCTACGCTATATTTTTATTTCAGTTAACTAAAATGTTTTTTTCACACCTAGTTTTAGTTAACTCTGATAACCTTTGAGCTCGTCTTACATTTGTTTTCATTTAACTGCAGTAACTGAATCATTTTGTGACTTTGTTCCCCGTCAGGAAATGGCCATGAGGAAAGTGACTCGCACTCTGTTCCATGATGATGAAGACGATGATATGGTAAGTGCCTCCTCTGTTTAGGCCACTCACAAAATGCCGCACATGACATTATCCACGAGAAACACGCAGCTCGTCTCCCAGCCGAGCAGCAGCGGTGTTAAATAACACTCACCCTGTTGTGTGTCGCCCCCTGCAGGGAGCTCACAGCACGAGCGGTGTCGACAATGAGTACAACCTGAGGAGCCGCACGGTGATCTGCGACTCCTGCGGGCAGCCGTCAGACCGCGGCACCGGTGTGTGCAGCAGCGGGGGTCTACCTGAAGGCCTCATGGGACATTCCCTCTTCATGGGCACCAACGAGCCCAGACAGGTACAGAACAGTCACCGTGTTACAGCAAGAACAGCAGCAAGTGTTTCATTAGTGATTAAAATAGTTGTAAATGTACAGGAAATTTGATTTAGTATCACATTTTCTCCACATCTGCATGTAGGAACACAAGTGCTTTACTGTGCAGATCAGTTGATGTTACTGAAAGGGACTAATTAACTACGTGGTATTTCTTGGCCTGACGTCCTGCGTCACACAGAGTGTTGTGTGTCTGTTGCATGCTCTTGTCAGCTCGCTTTGGGTTATCTCGTCACTTTCTGGATAAACTAGCAAAACGGTAATCCAAAAAGTTTTTTTATTAACTTAATCTTTGCCTTGACCCCAAGACTAAACATACAGGCCACCTCACACCTGACTGTAACTTCAACCAGAGGTGATTTTTTTTATATTTATGCGATAATCAGTTAATGAAGATTTGCTTGGGTTTGGGCTCCTTGTACTGCTGCGACCAGTTCCTGAACTAAATGATTGACACGTTTACCCCACCATTACATATCAGTATGGTTGCCATGAAAGAGATCTGTTGGTTGTTTTGTAATTATTGAACTTTACAACCATCTCATAGATTGTAAGATGTATGGTATCTGTACTGACCAGGCCAAATGTCCCATCTTGCAATGTTAACAATAGTGAAAAATAATTCCTGTGTCCACTCCGAGATTCAGATCCACTCCAACGTTTAGCAAGTTCTTGCTCTGCTCATGCTGCACCCCTCCACCAAGTTTCATGAGAATGCAGGCCAGTAGTTTTTCCACAATCCCGCTGAAAAGCAGCAAACAAACAGCACTGAAAGTATTTTTGGCCTCCTTGGCCGAGGTAACTAAATAAAGCAGCTAACCAGTGACCTGACTGCTTACAAAAACCATCTCATCATTCATCCTCTTTATTTGTTTTGTTTAGTGTGTTAATATCTCTCCAGTTTTCCTCTTTTCTCCACATTTAACACTCCGCTGTGTCTCTTCTCCTTCAGGGCCGCATCAAGCCGGAGAACTGCTCCATCATGTAAAAACCAGACAGCACCTCACCTCCTGTAGCCCACAGAGGAGAATCATTTTCCGCCGTTGGGATGTTTGTCTTTATTTTTCTTTTTTTTTTTTATATGATCTTGTCTTATTTTGTATTCAGATTAATCTGCAGGTTAAATTTAGCTTTTGGGTTTTTGGCAAAGGGCACAGGATTTTCATATTCAATGAGTGTTTTTTCAATATTCTTTCTTATGTTACTGCATGTGTGCTGTGTTAATGCTTGTATTGTATCCTGCTCTTCTTGCACACACTCTCTCTCCCTCACACACTCACACATACACACACACACACGCACACACAGCTCCATTGACCAGTGCTTGTGCTTCGATCCGAGCCGGGGTTTCACATTTAATGGCCAGGCTGTCAACACTCAACACGCACAGCTAGTGAACCCTGTCAGGAGAAGGTCTCTGCAGCCACACAGACAACAGGGGAATGAATCCTGCGGGGTTTGTTGATCGTGTTTATCGCCCATCGAACAGATCAGATATTTATTTAAGATGTTCATTGTGATGTTTACAGTTGAAATTTATTTTCCTTTGTTTGTTGGAACAGTATTGTACTATGTTTATACGTGCTACAGAGGAAATAAATTAGGGTGTCTAGTTTTTTTTTTAACGATCGGAAAAGTCTCCAAAGAAAGCCAAAGTACTGTCAGCTCAGGGTGTTCAGCAGGTTTTTTTCACCTTAGCCTTAGACAAACATGTCGTAGTACATTTTCTACAGTATGTGGATTAGGTTGGGCAGCTGTGGTGCACACAGAGAAAATAATTATTTGAGGTGGATATATTTTTTTTCTTCAAGTCACAGCTCGACCCCAGAGAAATGTATTTGGTTGTTTTTGAATGTGTGATGAAATGAGGAATTATTGTCTGCTGGATAAGTTGAATGTACCCAGTTAAACGGGTCTCATGTGTATCTCGGTTTGACGTACATGTAAATGTGTTGCCTTATTTTTTTTAGGGGACATTTTGCCACAACATCAAACATACGTATTTTTCATCTTGCCTGCAGTGCTGCTTATCCGTCTAGATTGTTGTGGTGTAAGTTGCACAGTCGGCAGTGGAGGTGTCTGCCTTCTCCACAGTACAATGGACGTCACTTGACCTGTGTTGCTCAAAGCACCAAAAACATACATTTTAAAAACTCAATACCAGTGTCTCTTTGCAGAAGTCATGACCCAGTTAGTCAAAATAATCCACAAACCTTGTTCTCAGCAGTTCCATGTAGGAACTACTTTCTCTCTGCCAACCGTATCACCACGCAGAAGGAAGCGTGCATCTACTCATGGACGAGAGTCATTATCAGTTAATCTGTTCAGCATTTTCTAACTAGACTTGTTTGGTCCAAAAAATGTCAGAAAATGGTGAAAAGTGTTGATCATTATGTCCCAATGCCCAAGACGACGTCCTCGAATGTCTTGTTTTGTCCACAACCCAAAGATATTCAGTTCACTGTCATAGAGCAGCTATTCACCCACTAGTGGGCCTCAGAGCGCCATCTAGTGGACTCCAGAGGCAGTATTACTGCCACATGGTTGGATTAAATTAAAATTAGAAGATTTTTTTTTATTTACAGAAATAAAAAAAAACGTGAGTGGATCAGTTTTTGGATGGTGATCCTCAGAAGTTTTTTAACATCAGGAAGACTGAGAACTTCTGTTGTAGAAGACTGAAAAAAGACTGAATGGTCACATTTAAAAAGCCGAAATCAGAGAATTTGGACCTTTTTTCCCTGAAAAATGACTCTAAGTGAAGAAGCAATTATAAACATAGTTGGCTAATGGTTTAATGTTTAACAATTAATCAATTAGAGATGAGGCTTGTGCTCATGCCAGTGTAGGACGTAAACATTCGCTTTAACCTGTCATCCATGAGTAGATGCACACTTCTCTCTGCACGGTCATACAGCTGCTGGGTGTAGTTCAGTAGAATACCAGGGTCATGATTTCTGGAAAAAGACATTGCTGTTGGGTTTTTCAAAGGTGTTTTTCAGGACTCTTTGAGCACCACAAGCTGAGTGCCATATAGTTTAATTATACTGGAGAGAAGGCAGGCATCTCTACAGCTGATATCTACAAAACTCTGCAGCTCACACCAAAACAATCTAGATCAATCAATAGCACCACATGTAGGAGGAAAAATGTGTATTTTTGACTTTGGGGCAAACTGTCCCTTTAAGAAATTCCAAAGATATTTTGTTACAATCATAAGAAAATGTAGAAATTGTTTTCTACTTGAGGTAATATAAGAAAAAGGTACTATGTTTGAAGTTTTATGGAGAGATGCCATATATACAGTATATATTTATAGGATTTCTCAGCTTATTCATCCAGATCAACACTAATCTAACAGAGGAGAAGCGTTGCTGCTATTTACAGACTGCAACACTAGTTTTTTGAAACATTTTAACAAGCTTTTTTTTACACATTAGAAATACAAATGTGCCTTTAGAGGACAGAACAACCATCAACAATCACTGTTCTTTGCTTCATGTATCGCAGTCTTGTGACTGTCAGCTGTCCTTTGTGTTGCTCCTAAGAACTGGTCATAAGGGCTTTTTTTTCCACTTTCCTCTAAGCTTTACCAGCTTTGCAAATCCCCAGACATTTTTTTTTTTGGAAACTGAGTAGGATTGTGGGGTTTTTGTATACTTTGTGCCTCTGGCTTCATGCACTGCTTTTATTGAGGGCCTTGCCAAATATGCACAGCAGGTAGATTTGTACTGTAGTCTGGCAGCTTAAGTCATTTATACTCCAGTGAAAAGCATATCAAAGCATTTATGGAAAATACTTGATAGCTTCTTTTTTTGTTGTTCTATTGTACTGAATTGATGGTATTTGTGCCACATTAGATTCTTTATTTTTTTTGCCTTAAGCAGAAGTCTGATTTTGACATCCCCAAAGTGCCTTAAAAAGTCCATGACAATCGTTGGTTTAAGAAATGGCCAGTTCCAAAAATGTTTTATATTTGGCCTCTATAATGTAACATTTGTCATTATGCACATTAGATTTATGAGACATGCTTACTGTGTGTGATTGTCTAATATATGCAACTGTTAACTGAACTGTCCTCCAGATTGTTTAGAGGGTGTATTCAGGTTTTTTTTTTCAGAGGCCTGTCTGACTGATTATAAACCAGAAACACTTGTGCTCTTTAAAGGGACGGTTCACCCCAAAATCAATCCATTTAGATTTTTTTTGGCGTAAATTCCAGAGTTTTACAGATACAAGCTGTAGAGATGTCTGCCTTCTCGTGAATATAATGGGACTAAATGGCTCTTGGTTTGTGGTGCTCAAAGCACCAAACAATATGTTTGAAAAATTCTAAACCAGTGTCTCTTTACAAAAATCCTGACGCGGTTACTCAAGATAATTCACTGATCTTGTTGTGAGCAGTTCCATGCAGGAACTATTTTCTTTATGATAGAAAGAAAGTAGTTCCAGTAGATTCTACTACGCAAAGAAGTTGTCATGATTTCTGGAAAGAGACATTGCTTTTGAGTTTTTCAGATTTATATTTTTTGGGGCTTTGAGCACCACCAGCTGAGTGCCATTTAGTTCTGTTATATTTGAGAGAAGGTCGACGTCTCTTTGGTCAATATCTCCAAAACTCACACACACAAAAAAAAATAAATAAATGGAGAAATAGCACTACGGGAAGAGGAAAACTATGTATTCTTGAGTTTGGGTGTGAACTGTCCCTTTAACATTTATATGCAATGTTAAGCTCTGTTACAAAACTTCTTCAAAGGTCTCTCTGAAACCCTGAAGCCCTGTTAAAGTCCTGACAGATGCCTCATGAAACATTTGAAGGACTTAAGGATTTAAAATGTTTGAGACAGAAAGGGATTTCTTGTTCTGAGTCTTTAATGCCAAAGTTGTAATTAGCTTGAAGTAGGATTTGTGTTATTTCTGTCATAACGATGCTGTTACTGTAACATTATGCAAAAGCCATTCATTCAGTTGATTTTTTTTCCTTTTCTAAAATAATGAGTAAAATTCTTTTTTTCCAAGTGACTGACTGTTCTATTTATTTCCTTGATACTGACCTATGGATGTGATCTTAATGTTTAGCATATTATACTAGTGACATAATATTTAATATTATACTAGGGACATAATATTTAGTATGTCCCAGTAAAAAGTACCAGGATGTCCTGCTGCATCTGGTTGTATTTTGCACTATGCAAGCCAGCATTCCTTTCTGGCTGTTCTGACCCACAATCCTTTGTAATGGGCATATGAGCAAGATGGCTTCAAGTTAAAGGCGCATTTTTATGGACAAGTCGTATGTCTTGAATGTATGCAAACTGCATGTAACAGTGTGTACTTTGTAAGAGTAGCTGCAGTGTGTAATAAAAGTAAAAAGTACAAGTATGCCAGTGGAATGTAGCTCAGGATGTCCTAATGCATCTGCATGCATTTTTCAGCAAGCGAGCATGCTTTTTGGCAATTCTGACCCACAGTCCTCTGAAAATAGTGAAAATATTTTTGCCATGCATTTCTAATTTGCTGCATCTTCATCATGGTTTGTTTAAAAATAGGCTCATTTTAATTCATGTATAATTCATGCATGAGGGTGATATTTGTTTGTTTTTCTTGGCTGTTTAGCTATTTGACCTCTCCATGTGTTCTTCGTGATGATAAACTATATAAAACAATACATCAGGGGAAAAAAAGTGAGCTCCCTGTAAACCACAGTTCAGTTCTCACACTGATTTGGAATGTGGGTCTTGTCATTCAAAACCACTGATCAAAAGTGCAGCCATTTTTATTTACATTATATACACATGTTTCCATGGTTACATTCAAAAATATATGGCCATACATAAAAAAAGCTGAAGCTCTACCCAGAACTAAAGCATTTATAGCAAAATGTACATTCTTTCTGGTAAACAGGGTTTCTGTCATCTGACGTGCAGGAGAATTGACTTAATTTGATCCAAATCTGACACAAAAACAAACAGCACTTTTTAAAATTATTCAGAAGCAACACAAGACTTTGATTAACAAAACACAATTTAAAGAAATAATGGCAAACTTTGTCAAACCCTTTGAAATGAACTGTCTGCAATAGTTTACATAGTTTTAAATGCAGTTTTGGCAAAAAGGCTAATTAGGCAATTAAACGGCCAAATCACCCACATTACAAAAAAAACATTTTATCACCTTTAGCAGTGTTTGGTTGTACAGAGAGTTTTGGTTTGTAATTTTTTTTTATTTCCGCCTCCACCCCAATAAAATAGAGGTGGAGTTTTACGTGTGGTGCTCACATTAAAAAAGGATAAATGAACAGCTACGTCTCTTTGTAGAAACAGTGTCTCTGGATAATTGCCAGGACACGCTGTCAACAGGTTTCATAGGCGCTGTGTTTCAATACAAAGTAGATTCAGTAAAACCGTTCATGATGATGTTGGTTTGGCAGCAGAAATCTGAGAGCGGATATCAGCATGTCTGTTTGGCTACCATGAAGAGCACAACTGCATATGTGAAAAAAAACCTTTTGTAAATCCTTTTATGGCTCCAGAGGGAGCTGTCTGAAGTCTTATAAATTGCCTCGAGTGATGTTGGCGGTCTAGTTGCATTGTAGGCACCAAGTTTAGACAAGGACGAAGAATGTGTGGATTTAAAAAGATATCGAATATCTCTGCTTCTGCTGCATCAATTTCTTTTTTAAACTGTCCATTGTGAGTCAGACGGATTACTCCTTTAAAGGAGAAATATGTAAAAAAAACCTAGTGTTCAAATGAGTACTGCAGTGTAAATAGTGAATTTGAGCCATAAACCGGCAGGTGTAATAGGTCAAATCCCAATTCAATATACAATCTGTGGTTTAAACCGGTTGTTTCCCACCACCCTGTCCTCCCCAGACTCAAAGCTCAGACAGGCTGCAGGGACACTGAACAGGAGTGCAAGATGAGTACAGACTCTGATAAATGATGATGAGTCCTACACTGTAAGTTGATCAACTGTTTATAACTCAATTATCTGTAAAGTTAAGCCTGTTATCCCAAAAACAGTGAGAGAAGACTCACACTCTAGAGTTTGAGTTCAGTCACTGCCTGTCTTCCTCTCTGCCAGACACCATTAACATATTGCTGAATTTAACCTTATAAAAGATTATTAGTGATTCATTACAGCATGAATGTCATCTATAATAAATGTAAACAAATTTCAGCAGAGAACATACTGGCTGTATCGCTGTTGTCGGAGGAGCTGGTATTTCAACGTCATGTTTTCTCAATCTCTGATGACACATCATGATCATTTTATGATTTAGAAGTAAATAAATTACATATTTCTCCTTTAATAAAAAAAAAAAATGCTTTTTGTGTTTTGGGTGAAATGGCCCTTTAAACACGATGCAAAGACAGAAGTTGCTGCAGGACACTGCACTGACATTCATGATGCTGCTTTGATTTGGTTTGTAATTCCCTGTTCGACGTTTACAACAGCTCTCTGTATCTATTTTGGTGTCTGATCTTTGGTCACACAAACTTCTCATAAACACGATCATCTTAAAACGGGGCTGTTCTTCTGCATCACTGTGAAGCTAAAAATATATTTATTTCTATATTTACAAAGTTTTCATCTGACAGCAGCAATAAGTGAGCCACGTTTGTATAAACAGGCAGATGACACGTTTATCATTGTGTATCTAAATGCCACATTGTAAAGAGGCAGTGATATGAAGTATCTTAAAGGGACAGTTCATCCCAAAATCAAAAATACACATTTTTCCCTTGGCCTGCAGTGCTATTTAGATGAGACTATAAGATGAGACCCCAAAAAACCTGAACAGCAAAATTTGGGGGGGTCTCTACTATATCCAGTATCCATTATGCAAATTGCAAAACATATTATAAGTATTTGAATACTGAAAACTGGCTATTGTTGTGGTGTTTCCTCTTATAAATTATATCTTTCAATATCCAGCTGTTTCTGGTCAGGCCTTCTTCCATGGGTGTTGTAAAGTTAATGTACCTCCTACAACCTAAAAAGCAGTGGGACATTACTCCACTGTCTTTGTAGATCTCCCAGAATTTTAAAATTCTGTGAAGAACAGTCATACAAACTATATCTAGTATTAGCTCAGCCTGTCTGCCCTCAGGTATTTATCCTTGGACTACTTCCACCTACTTTAAGAGTGTTAGGTTCAAATAAAAAAGATAAAGTCGTTTTCTGCTCACTTCAGGCTAAACACTGTATTAAAGCTTCCTGGAAGAGCACAGAGACACCTGCAGGTGGACGCTGCTTTAAAAGTCTTTCTAACTGTTCAGCCATGAAAAAAACTGACTCATGAAACCGAGGGGGAAATACAAAGTTTTTTTTAAAATACGGGGACATTTTAATCTTATCTACTAACATAAACACCAGGCTTTTCACAATACCTCAAATGTCTCCAACATAATGGGATTAAATGGTACTTGTGGTGCTCAAAGCACACACCAGCATCTCTTTCCAAAAATCATGACCTGGCTACTCAAGATAATCCACAATTTCCTTCTGCAGTAGAATCTACCAGAGCTACTCTCTTTCATGAAACTGCTCACAACAAGGTCTGTAGATTACTTGAGTAACCAAAACCAAAAACCAAAACCAAATGTATTCTTTGGTGCCTTGAGGATCACAAGCCAAGTGCCATTTAGTCCCATTACATTAGAGAGAGGACAGACATCACTACAGCTGACAACTCTGCAACCGACACCAAAACTATCTAGATGGATACACAGCACTAAATGCCAGGAGGAAATTTGTATTTTTGATTCTGGGGTGAACTGTTCCTTTAAATACACTGTTCATCTCGGCCTTCAGGTGGTAAACAAATCTTTGGTACTTTGGCTCCTGAAAACCTGCATATCAGCAATAAAAAAGCATCAACTTTTAATAATGTGTCTCAGACGGAAAGATACTGCCAGCATTTTTCAGCAGTATTTTTCTGCACCATTTAGTCCCATGACCTTTGTCTCTTTGCTTTTCTTGAGTTCTTTCCACTGAGCAAATCAAAAAGAAGTCCATCCAAGTTCATCCAAAGCTCTCTGCAAAAAAAAAAAAAGTTTGGATTTTGAAAATGTAATATGAAAGCAAAACAAAAACTCCAAAACCTGTAATTTGATGATGAAAAACTGAATTCTGATAAGCAGCAGCAAGCAAAACGTGCGGAAAACTTCAGTTACAGCCTGTTTAGATGAGTTCAAACACATAAAGATTCCCAAGTTGCTGCTTTTAACCATGAAAGTCTTTTGGCGTATTTTTTCCCACGGGAGGTGAATGCAGCTGAAGCCCCACTGGCGTCGCCACAGTCCAGCCTTCCTCACCACAGCCTGCTGGCTCCCCTGTCTGGATGACAAGTCTGTCATGGTGAAGCAAGTACCACTTTAGCCCACAGAGGGGCAGCATTGAGTTAAAAGGGGGGGGGGGGGCGTCCACAATAAACAACAGTGGCTCCTCGGTGGGACACGCGCCTCGCCGCTGCTCCGTGGGTGGTCTGCAGTTTGCTCTTTGATTGCAAGCTCAGGCCTGAAATCACTCCCACAGTGAGGAGGAGGAGGAGGAGGAGGGAAAATCATCACTGAGGTGTTCTTCTGGGGGAGGGGGAGGGCGGGCGGCGGACCGGCGGCAGGTCGTAGTGTCCCGGGATGTGGCTGTTCACAGGGAGGTCATAGTGGCTTTGGGGGTCCTCGTGTGGAGCGTGACCGAGGGAGCTCTGACGCTCTGTGAGGGAGGAGAGGAAGAACACACTGAGATTAACAGACACTCAGAATGACAGGAGCTATTTTTGGACTCAATTCCAGTATATGTATTTTAAAAATACCACATCTCCTCATCCTCTGCTGGACACTTCAGTCTGGACAAAATTATTTTTCCTGTCTGAAATTATTTTTCTTCCTCCAACCTATCTTTTTCTCTTTCCTCCTTTACATCCTGCTTTCTTTAATTCTTTCTTTCCTTTCATCTCTATTGAAATACTTCCTTTCTTCCTCTCTTTCCTTCCTTTCTTTTTTCTCCTCTTTCTTTCTTTCCTCTCCTTCCTCTCCTCTCTTCCCTAACTTCTTCTTTTCCTTCCTTCTTTCCATCTTTCTTTCTTCCTATCATCTGTCCTTAAATCCTTTCCTTTACCTTCCTTCCATCCCTAAATCTTTCTATCCTTCCCTCCTTCTTTCTTTCTATATGTCTTTCCATTCATATTTCTACCATCTTAAATTTCTTTTTTCTTTCCTTCTTTCCTTCCTTTGTTTCATTCTTTCTATCCTTCCTTTCCATCTGTCCTAAAATCCTTCCCTTTTCCTTCCTTTCATATTTCTACCCATCCTTCCTTCTATTTTTTAGTTCCTTCCATCCTTCCTGCTTTCTTTCCATCTGTCCTTAAATACTTCTCTTTTCCTTTCATTCCATCTGTCTGTCTACACAACTCCTTCCTTCTTTCTTTCCATTCTTTCTTCTTTCATCTGTCCTTCAATCCTTCCTTCTTACCATCCATCCTTTTCACATCTTTCCTTCTTTTTCTTTCTTCCATTCTATCCATCTTTATTTCCATCCTTCCTTATTTCTATCCCCCATTCTTCTCCTCCTCTTTCCATTCTTTCTTTCTCAGTAATAATATAACAGGTTAAGAGTTAAAAATCTGCACACACATCTTGTCTTGTTCCTCCAGCTGCTGTGAATCACACCTGTGTACTGTATAGTAACAGTATTGGATTGACTGGTTGGTTTCAACGGCACAATATTTACTACTACACTTTTTTTCCGTGCTTCTAATCTGCTTCTGATTCATACGGTCCTCAGTCAGTCCTGATTGAAGCTCTGCAACAAAGGCTGTAATATAATCCGCCTGTTTTAATATACACATCTTTAGAAGAATTAGTACAAATTAAGTGCTGACTTTGAAGAAAAAATATAGAGAATGTTTTAACCTTTGTTCTGCATTTTACAGCAAGTCTCTTAACCTACGATAACACCAGTTTTTCATCATTATTTATTAATCTGACTTCAGGTTTATGTATAACTGCTGTCTGCTCTGTAATAAAACATAGGACTGATCATAAACATCCTCAGACACCCTCCTTCGTCTGTCCTGCTCTTCCTCTTCCCTTCAGTGTTTTTTTCTTCACTTCCATGTAAACAGTGACTCCGTCACGAGGAGGCCCATCCCTCCCATCTGTCAGAGCACAGATCTGACTGATCGAGACTCTAAAAGAAACTAAATGAGTTTCTCATTTTGATGCGAACGCTCTTTTAAGTCTCAGTTTCCTCAGATGGGTCGACAAGCGTGTAGTGTGAGTTTGATTAAAGGTGGAAGGATGATGCATTTTTGCATGTTTAGCTGTTCAAAAGAACGGCACTAACTGACCTGACAGGGTTTAGAGCTTAATCAATCAGTCTATTAATTGATTATGTATCCACAGAAAGATATTCACCAACGATTTTCATTATCAACCAATCATTTAAGTAATTTTTCAAGCCAAACATTCCCCTATTCCAGCTTCTAAGATGTGAGGAATTGCTGCTTTTCTTTATTTTATGTGCACTTATGTGGACATTTGAATATCCAAAGAGTTCATCTTAAATTAATATTTTCTATCACATTACCTGCAAAAAGATCTGCAGATTCTGTTTGGACTGCGGTTAAATATCTTTCTTTGTTGGAGCTTTATTTACCTCATACCTTCCTCCATGTGAACAACCTGGTTTTTTTTCTTTTAATACTCATGTGGAATTTGATCTCATTCACTGCTTATAAAAGCGAAATGTCTAAGAAAATGATCAGTGAAAAGATGAAAATCGGCTCCAGTTTCTGATGCACTGCAGCCTCCGTCCCCACATTATCAAGTGAAAAAGTAAAACTGGTCAGAACGTTGTTGAAGGAGGTCTGAAGTGCTGCTCACCCCTGCGTAAGGTGGCCGTGTTGAATGGCGGCGGGCTGATCTCGGTGTACGCTCGCTCTCTGGGCACAGCGGCCTTCATCTCCATGTAGCTGCTCTCGGGGGGGCAGAAGGGCAGGCCGGGCAGGTCTTTGATGGTGGCGTAAGGATTCTCGCTGTTCAGAGAGCTGCTGCTCACCGCCACTGTGTCCTTCAGCTCTGTCACCGCACAGAGAGCGACGAGACAGAGGTTAAAACACATGTGATGTACGCACAGAGCGTCAGAACACAGCAACAACAGCACGAGTTGAAGTGTAACTCATGGGCTTTGACTTTTTCTTGCATATTTTTCAAGATGTTTTAAGTGTTTTTTAAAAATTAAATTATAACTTTCTGAGACTGACTGAGGAAAGATTTCAACCTTTTCATTTTACTGGCTGAGATGTTTGTTAAATATCATGACCAGGGGACAATCTGAATCATTTTTATAAAACCCAAATGTTTGTTAAATCTTTCTAAACACTAACTTTTGTGTTGCCTGGTTTCAAAGGTCACATGCAGGGTTTGGTAGTGATAGATTACATTTTTTTTGGTGTTACATAATCAGATTACAAAAAATAATGAACTCTCATCAGTCACCCCAGATTACATTTGAAAAACTGTGTAAGTTTAAAGCTTTTCTGAAATAGCAGAGTGTAGCAGTTTGTGGCAGTGTAGTTCATGTTTAGTGAGGCTCAGGAAATTTAAGTAAATGCCAAATATGCTAAAAAAAAATTTGTTTTTGTAGTGACAATGTTCTGAGATGTTAAAATAAGATAAAAAGAATAAATCAAATATTATTTTTTAAACTCCAGTTGGTGTGATTGCATCCTGTTTTTAGTATAAGGTGCAACATTTTCAATGTTTATTTCTTAAGTAATCAAAAAGTAATCAGATTAGATTACATATATATATACTTGTCCTATTTGCCCTGTTGTAAAGCGCTTCTTCTTCTTCTTCTTCTTCTCATTATTATTATTATTATTAGTAGTAGTAGTAGTAGCAGTAGCAGTAGTAGTAGTAGTAGTAGTAGTATCATTATTAGCATTAGTATCATTATTTTTATCACAAACCAATGTATTGGACAAATTCAAATTACAATTTTGACCTGATGATGGCGCTAGATGAAAAGCCAGCAGATGACCAAAGTTAATACAATTCCGTATGTGCACCAAATTTAATGTCAGTGCATCCAAAGTAGTGGAGTGACCGACTTACTGACAGACCAACATCACTATTCATCAAGCCACACTGCCAGCATGGCTAAAATAATCATGGGTTATAGCTCCCATATTCCTTAGAGTCCTTTATGGGCGTATGACAAAGGAAATACATTTTAAAAAATAGATCCCATAGTAGTCCCACTTTTTGAGCATTAATTATTCTATTTTTTATGTAATTGTACAGCTTTACGTAGCATCACTTTGATGATATAGTTTTGATAATTCCTACTTCTCTATAGTAGGTCATAGGAGAGGAAGAAAGGTGAAAACGGTGATAAACTACCTTTGTTGTAATATTTTCCGAGGCTGGCACTGTAGCTGTAGCTGCGGTCGATTCCAAAAGCTCCTGTAAACGATAAAAGACAAATCTAACATTTTCATTTATGGCAAACTAATCAAAAGCAGATACGCTGCTTTGGAAACCTGCAAAATCAATACCAGGTGAATAGAAGCTGGCAATGCAACTATTACTTTTTATGAAGTCCTTATTGTTTTTATAGTTTCAAGTATGTGTTGTTGACTACAATGATTTTCTGTCCAAAGGAAATGTGATGGTTCATAAACCTTTGTGTAGACTGTATTAAACTCCTCAGCTGTTACTGCATGTCTCTGACCTGAATTTCACAGCATTTACACACCGTCTGAGGTTTTGTTAAATCTGAGGCTCTGAAGGCCTTCAACAATACAGGTATGTTCACACTAACTGATAGCTGATATGTTAATGCTGCTGGTATAAAATGCTCTTAAAGGGATAGTCTGGACTATCTGATGTAGGGTTGTATGAGGTGCTTATCTATAGTCAGTATATTTCCTACAGTAGATGCACAGAAGCTAAGCAATGAATTGCTGTGGACAGGGTCAGCAACAAGAGGTCCAACTAAAAACAATCAATATCTGTTTAAGTGTACGCTATATTTAGAATATTTTCACTGCTTTACTTTGCAGTCAGACAGCCTTTCCTGACTAGAAACTGTCATTACGTTTATAAGCCAAACATCGCTCTCACACCAAACTCCATAGGCGAAATCAGTCATTTTACTTTGCAGAACACAGGTACTGCTGCTCTACCACTTCCTCGATCTGTTAGTTCGTTAATCATTTCAGTAAATATGAACTGTCCTTTTAAAACAAAAAAGTCACACAATAACACAAATAAACTAACAGATCGTGGCAGTGTTAGATCAGAAACTCCTGTGTTCTGCAAGGTAAAATTACTGATTTTGTCTATGAAGTTTGGTTGGTTTGGAGAGAGCGAAATTACGCTTATATAACGACAGCTTCCCACCAGAAAAAGCTGTCTGATAGCAAGGTAAAGTAGTGAAAATATTTTAAATATAGTGTTATCTTAAATTAATACTGTTTTTAAGTAGACTGTTTTTTAAGAGGCTAAAATATCTTTTGTTGCTGACCGTGTCCATGTCAGTTCATTACTTTGCTTCTGTGCTGGTATTCCTCTCTGCTTCTCCTAACTGGTGATTTTTGTGCCCAGGTGATACAACTAAGCTCTCCACTGACACTTAGAATAAGAATTACTTTGAGGTGTGTTAGCAGAAGGTTATATTAGCATTAACTTGCAGGTTTAACAGATTATTTTTATGTAGCTGTGGTCAGGAGGTCAGGAAACCAAATCTTTTTATTAGCTTGTAAATGTTAATCTACTCTAGTCATTTCACTCTGCTGCTGCAGGTCTGTCTGCATAAGTGTCTGCTCTAAATGGATAAAATGTAAAGTGACTGATCCTGAATGTGAATCACACAGTGAAGAGCCATTCAGACGGACCTGAGTCTTTGCGGGGCTCGTGGTGTTTCCAGTCTGCAGGCAGAGTGGCGTTGCTCTCAACCCCAAACAGGCCCCGTCTCTCCCTCTCCATGTTCTTCACACTGCAGAACAGCTGGTTATTGGTGTTCTGTATGAAGCACAGAGTAATAATAATCAGAAATCATCGACACAAAGAAAATTTACTGTAATAAAAAAAATGCTTTTGACATGAAGTAATTAAATGTAGCACATAAGAGCTGCGGCTGTGACATTTTATGATTTTATGGCCCTGAAAACACAGCCAGCTGTTGTTGACTGAAGAAATTACATGTTCCTGCACTACAGTTGCTGTGAGGCCTGAAAAAGTGTCAGATCACTGAGCTGATGTACAGGGTTGACATTTACCTTGATGGTGCGGTCATGGTTGTTAGGGAGGTGTGGCAGTGGAGGCCGGTTCTGGCTCAGCGTGTGGTAGCTGGGGTTGGAGTAGTAGTGGTGGTAACTGTGAGGAACATCTGTAAGCCAAAACAAACGCATGGAATCACGTCTGCCACGGTTAAATTACCTCAAGGTCAATAAAATGTATCTCTGTGGAGCACTAATTACAAAAACACAACAGTGAGATACAGCCCAAACCACAGTATTACCAAGAACGACTATAAAAACATCAATATATAATGATAATTTCTTTTCAAAATGCTAAATATCCCCCAAAGAAAACTGTTTTTTTTTTTTTGTTGCTGTCGTTGCTATTTTTTGTTTTATGTAATATTCACTGCTTGGCATTTAATTTGATTTCACTCTGTCATTAACAAATCATTACTAATACTGTGCATGCCATGAAGAGAAGCCTAGTACAAATCCAAACAACTTTTTCTCTAGTCTCACTTAAATATAGTTTTGAAGGATGCCAAATAAGTCAGGCTGAATTAAAGAGAATGTGTATAAAGTAACTAATGAGAGCTTTTGAATTTGATGATGTTGCAGTCTTAAAACCAAGCCATCCAAACTAATGTCAACATGTAGTTTAATATCTTTAGAAGTATGAAGAAAGTTCGCCACAGTATCTGTGTTAGACTGACAGCAGTTTGCAGGCTGAGCTCCAGCAGAGGAACCAGAGACAAATTCCACATTTCCACAGCATGGTACAGCTCAACTTTACTGGCTTTTTTTTTCTCCTCAAGGTACTTCCTGGAACCTGGTACATTTTATCACCTTTGTCAAATGAGCTGAGCAGATAGTAAAAGGTGAGAAACACTACAGACCACTACTGGGACATCCTCTATGGACGAAATGCAGTTTGCTTTTTAGCAGCTGTGTTGAGGAGTAAGGATCCCACCAGCATCTAAACACGATGAGGTGACATTTGCATGTGCATTAAATGCTGTTTAATGGGATATAGCTTTGCAACTATGGCTAAATTCTGACACCTCTAGGCTTGTCAGTGTAAATTTCTGCCAAGACAGGTGACATAACTGCTTTATGCAAAGATTTGACTATTGGCTGTATGTAAAGAAAAGTATTCCTCTATGTACATCAGAAAACTAAGAGTGTGTACAAAAAATTTCTGCTTTTTGGTTTCTGATTTCTTTTTCTCAAAGGAGAACACAGGACATTTGGTTTACAAAACAAATGAAACATGCACACATATATGCTGCGTGTTATTCATATATAACTACTTACACTGTATGACCGAGAGCTGTCACAATACCAGACTTTTAAACTTCAATACGATAGCAGATTTAAAAAAATGTATGTTTTTGATAACTCTTTCAATAGCACTTGGACCTAATTTGAAAACCTGCACACAAGTTCTGGTACAGAAAAAGTCACTGAACATGGTTTAGTTTTGCAGTATGTGAGGAAGCCTCAATTCCCTCTCTCTCTCCCTCTTCTCTCACGCAACTTTCTTTTTGGTTCAGTATTTACTGAGAAATATAAACAATTGTACTCAGCATTAGAAGCACACTTTTCCTAAGAATATATTAAAGTCATACTGTAATCAAAGCCATAACCTGTCAGAGTTTGAGTCCTTGTGCAGGCCATCTTGTGCTGGTGTTTAAAGAGGAAGCACGCCTGAACAATAGCCCTTTTATGTGCTGCAGGAGTAGGCAGATTCTCAGACTTCATTGGCCAAAGGATGAGTGATGAAATGACAGGTAATTAAGACAAATACTGTGTGATACTCAAATGACTTGCTTATTTTGAATGTATGGTATTTATGATAACCCACTGAAGGATGAAATGAGGCTTTGTTGGTACGAGCAAGCTAAGAAAAACAATGTATATTTGCGGTTAATCTTGTCAACCCTCCTTCCTGCAGAGCTGACCTGATAGGCCAGTTTGAACTGGCAAGGCGGGCTTTCATGCTATATATGTGAGAGCAGTGAGAGAGAGACTGGACTGGTTTAAGAAGGGCAGCACCAGATGTTAAGTATTTTTTTTGTTTGTTTTTTTAGATAAAAGCTTGCCTAATTTTTGCAGCATAACTCCCTGCCTGCGTCATGTTTTTGTCCTCTTCAAGTCTCATCATGCTTCTCTGCACCTCACTGTGCAACACTGTCAAATAAGTTTCAAGCGGACAATTAAGGTCTTGAAAGAGCATCAGTGTTTTACAGCTTTGGTACTTTTGATACTGTAATTAATGGATATTGAAAAAGTATCAATACTTCTGGCAGCCTCAGTGTGACCTGATTGAAATATCCTCTGTCCCGTACCTGGAACGGCGTATTCAGAGTTAACTGTGCGGCTGGTGGAGAAGGAGACGGTCGGCGTGTTGTTCTGCTTGTCCTTCTGCCTGCGGCGGTAAAGCAGCAGCAGCGCGAGCAGCAGGACCACCAGGATGACGAGCACGACAATGCCACCGATGGCTCCCCACGACTCCCTCTCACCGGGAGGAAGAGGAACCATGACGCTCCCTGACTGCTCAGACGAGTCTGTCAAACAGGAGGTGGAAATGGTAATCAAGTACAGCAGCTAAAGCAGCTTTCAGTGACTTTACACCTCATTTTACCCCAAAAATGTCAATGTTAATATACTGTGTGTATCCATACCCTGTTTACAGTCATCGCCTCCACTTTCACACACACAGTCTCCAGTAAATCGGTCACAGATGAGGTTGGCCGGACAGGAGCAGGTCTGAGTACAGAACGGACCGAAGCGTCCTGAACTACAGGCTGGAAAACACAATGTACATATCACATCCGTCCATTAGACACATTTTCAGTTCATTCTTGAGTCCACATGAACATTTGTACCAAGTTCAAATAAATTCTGTCAAAGCGTTCTTAAAACACTGCGTTAACAAGAATGGGACGCACGTATGTACGGACAGACACCCAAAAACATTATGCCTCCGACTACAGCTGTCACCGGCATGTAAACATAAAAATTACTCAAACCAATTAACTGATAATCAAAAAAGTTGACAATTAATTTAAGAGTTGACAACTAACTCAATAATTGTTGCAGCTCTAAACTATGGGGATCATATTTTACCTAATGTTGGCTAATTAGTGGAAGTGGCAGTAATACTGACCACTTTTACAACTTAATTTTTAATAATTTACTCTGTTTTACCTGACTAAATTCATTCTGGTTTAAGATTAAGACTGCAGAGCTGCAACAATTACCTGACTAATAATAATGTAATTAGAATAATAATCGGGCAAAAACATGATACATCACCTTGGGTTGTGGGAAATTATACTGGGAAACTAAAGTGGCCACAAAACATGAAAGGTCATATTGTGAGCCAGTGTTTAGTGAGTTTATTCTGGATTTTTGTAGAAACATGGCAGTGCAACATGGTGGCCTCCACAGAAGAGGACCTGCAGCCTCTGTAGATATAAATGGCTCTTTCTAGGGTGATGAAAACACAACTATTCTTATTTTCAGTTGATTTTAGACAAATGAAAACATATTTGTGGACATTTCTGCCATATTTTGCCAGTAAACCCTGGTAAATCTTACGCACTGGTGTTTTAAGCAAAACAAAAACATTTAAAAAATCAAACAAGACAACTGTCAATATCTTGGTGATAACAGCTACTTTTGCACCCACAATACCACTGAGTTAATAACACTTAAAACCCTCTTGGATGTTATGAATCAACAGTATCTCTCTCTCAGCTGTAATAAAACATTTCTAGTTGCTAAATGATGTTGCACTCACGTATGGAGCAGTCGGTTGCTGTCCAGCCCGGTAAACATTCACAGTGACCGTCTCTGTGGTCGCATGTGGAGTTGTTGGCACAGTTAACACACACTTCAGAACATAGTTTGCCATAGTACCCAGGTGGACAAACTGTAAAACATAACATGTCATATGTAAAATTATCTGCATCATGTTATATTGAGCTTGAATGTAGAAAATGTCTGGAACAGCTGCACCATGTCTTTGATTGGGTGTGTAATTATTGATATTAACCTTGATCACAGTTGGCTCCAGTGTGTCCAGGAAGGCAGTCACACTCTCCCGTCACATGGTGGCAGCGGTACGACTGGCCACAGGATGGGCAGGGCATACTGCACTGGTCACCATACATACCAGCTCTGCACTCTGGGAGACAAAGACATAAAGAGTGAGACGGGGTCCGACGCTGCACAGTAAATCCAGCACACTTCTGCTGGGTGACAACAACACTCACTGTTCTGACAGGTGACTCCCCAGAAGCCCGGGCGACACACACACGCCCCAGTCTCCCTCACGCACGTGTCACTGTTGGGGCAGTGCTTGAAGCAGGTCTGGTTACAGTGACGGCCCCACAGGCCCTCTGAACACGGCTCGCTGCAACGAGGACCTGGAGGGAAAGAAAGGGACTTTAGTTGTTTCCTGTTTTATTTTGAAGTTCTCTGTCTTTGTCTTCCCTCCTTTAATTACTTTCACCTGTCCCTAATTAGTTTCTTGTGTATTTAGTCCAGGTGTTTCTTTGTCTTTGCATCAGTTTCTCTCTGTCATTTGCATCCCAAAATTTTTCCCTGTGTTTTCTTGTGGTTTCCTTGTGGACTTTCACTTGGATTTTTTGGACGTTGGATTTTTTTTGCCCGCACTTCTGGATTTGTTTGCTGTCTGATTGTGACCAGTACCTGCCTGCAGCCCCTGTAAGTTTTCATATTTTGACTTTGTTTTTGAGTCTGAGCACATTAAGTCAGTTAAACTGCTCCAGCTGTCCCTCAGTCTGCATTTTGGGTCCAGTCACTTGTTGCTCCTGGCAGCCCACACTGTGTGTATTAAGGAGTTTTCGTATCACATCATGTGCTGAAAGGCCGCACACGTGACATTCAGCCTCACTAGTTGTCGGCAAACAACTATTTGCTATGTAAAGATATAGTGTGTCAGCGATGAGGTCACACACTCCATCTCTGTATTTTGTAATCTGAGTAATCTCTTCGTGTTGATAGCCCGTCCAGCTCCACTTGCATGTGAGTCTCTTCCTGTCTTTTGTTTTCAACAGGGCCTGGTAAGAAATGTTCTCGTATTACAGTTAAATGGTACACTAAATATCTTTCTGAAAACATTTGTGTAGCACTACCTTGTTTGACTTGAAGTTTACTTTTTTTATTCATTCAGAACGGTGAAGATGGATAACTACATTGTTTGGTCAGGGTTTAAACACAACACAAAACAAACCACTGCCACAAACATTTGGATCACAACACTTACAATATACAAGTGTATCAATATTTTTTTTTTTACACCCCTAATTACAAATTGGGTTTTTTGGGTGATTTTTGACATTATTTTGCTAATAAATAAAGCTGGTGAGAACAAAACAGCCTGGGAAGCCACAGTAGTTTCACATCTTTATTTTGCTTTTCTGTCCAGTTTGAAATAAGTGTTTTCTGAAGAGAAACATGTCGCCCAACAATAACCGCCTGGTCAGTCTGTCTCTTATCGCAGCTGAACAGTACATTAAAATAGGTATGATTCTGACAACATTTTTATCTGAGAAACAGGCCACGTAGGAACAGGATCTTGATCCATGTTTGATTAGCGCTGCCTTGTTTAACAGATGTCACTTCTGTTTTTTTCTCCCAACTTTAGTGAGTAAATGAGGCACACATTAATTTTGGTCTCCACCGCGACCTCTAGTGGCATTGAATGTCGCATACAGCAACTAACTAGCAATACCACAATGGATTTATACTCCTTCCTCACACTTAATCCAAGAAAAAGTCCAGCATTCATACATTTTCTTCAGTAAAAGTAAATAAATATAATCAGCAAAATGTGTTTAACTATGAAATTAAAAGCAGTCAATGTGAAGAATGGTTCCTGTCAGAGTAGTAGTATGGATGCATTGATTTGTAAGATTTTTAAAAGCATAGTGCGCCGTAAATCTGACTTATTTCATCCACAAAGATACTGTTTTCCATTCATTTAAGAACTGTATGAAAATCAACTTACACTTAAAACTTGGTTTAAAAAAATATATTTATAACTGTGAAAAAATAACCACATTTGTTTGTTGTCAGAGTTCTAATCACTGGGCAGCTGCTGGCAAAGACTGTTTTAAACACTTTCCTGGTCGCTGTGTTTAATGAACCACTAACACGTGTGATTTGAGAGCTGGCTGCCAAAAAGCATCACATTCATGTGTCAAAAATAAAACTCGAATACAAATGTGGAACAAACGGCGACGGTGTGAAAAGGATAAGGTGATTTGTAGTTTCGTTACCAAGTGCTCAAACAGTGTAAAAGTAAATTTTGAGTACCAGTTCCATTTTATGCTACTTTATACTTCTGTTCCACTACATTTGAGAAGAAAATATTTATGCAACAGCTTTAGTTACTTTTCAGGTTTGGATTGATCATAAAAAATGTGATTTTTATAAAATATGATACATTATTATCATGTAAAATATCCACCAGTATGAAAAGTATTTAAAATTAGCCCAGTAAAATGATACATAAGTGCGGCTGTCAGTAATGTTTATAGTATAGGTGATTTTAAATTAAAGGAATAGTCCGGATTATTTGAAAAGGGGTTGGATGAGGTACTTATTGATAGCCAGCATGTTACGTACAGTCGATGGCTGTCGACAAGCCCTTAAGTTTGGAGAAGCAGAGAGGAGTACCAGCATGGAAGCTAAGCAATGAACTGCTGCGGATGAGGTAATCAACAAACGGTATTTTAGCTGCTTAAGAAAGGTCCACCTACACCAAATCATTATCAGTTTAAGTGTACGCTCTATTTTGGAATATTTTCACAGCTTTCTTTGCCATCAGACAGAATTTCTTTTGTAAGGAAATCACTATTATATGAGCCAAATAGCACTCTCTCTGAACCAACCAAACTCCATGGACGAAAGCATTAATTTTACCTCACAGAACACAGGAGGTGTTGCTCTACTGCTGCATCAGTCTGTTAGTCTGTTTGTCTTATTGTGTGATTTCAGTGAAACTGAACAATCCGTCAAAAACACTGAAGACACACAATGACACAAACAAACTAACATATCGAGGCAGTGGTTGACCAGCAACCCCTGTGTTCTGTGAAGTAAAATGACTGATTTTGCATATGGAGTTTGGTTGGTTTGGAGAGAGCGATATTTGGCCAAAATAACAGCAGTCTCCAGGCTATCTTATGGCAAAATAAAGCAGTGAGAATATTACAGCATACACTTAAAATGATTAGGTTTTTTTTTTTTTTAATTTTTCAACTTGCTGACCCTTTCCATTGTTTAGCCTCCACGCTGGTGCTCCTCTGCTTCTCCAAATTGGGGGTCCATCACCATCTACTGCAGGTAATAGACTGCATATCAATAAGTACCTCATGCAACCTCACTTCAAATAATCTGATCTATCCTTTTAATGGGCAAAAAGAGACACAAAGTCAGTGGTGGGCCTTTAAGTCCGAGAACAGCACAGTCAGAATCAAAGAGAGAGTGCTTTGAAACCTGTGGATCATTTAGTTCTGTTGGACCAGATTTATCTGTGGTACCAAAGCCAAGCTGGCAGCGACAGCGGGAGGACGTCATCACTTACCCCACCAGCCTGGCAGACAGTGGCACTCCCCGGTGGCAGCTTGGCAGCCGTCAGCCTGAACACAATCGCACCTCTTCAGACAGCCTGGCCCAAACGTACCCATCTGCACATGCGAACAAATGCCAACGGGCAGAGAATTGTCAGGGGAATCTCTTCAACGTTCGGCCAGCTCAGTCAGAGTCAGACAAAATACTACACTGGCAATGTGTTGTTGTATAGACAGGCTGGTGGGTTGGCACGGCAAAGATAAGAGGGGGCACGCGTCCAAAACGCAGATTAAAGCGTACAGAGGGGAGGTAAGGGATGAAAAGCTGGACAACATTTCTACAGATTGTCCAATCACAACTGACATGTTCTGTATAATTATCACCCTTATGATTTGTGTATTAATCTTATCAAAGATAGCACTTCATTTGTCCACTCAACTTGACATGACATAAACATATAGTGCATTTCTCTTATCCTCTGAATTATTTTACAAAGTGATTTGTTTTCATATGGTGATGTGGCTACAGTCAAGGACATTTTCTGTTGCTTTTGGAGACAAACAAACATCTTCAAACAGACTCATTACTTTAGTTTTAATACATTTGAGGGAATTATTATTACTTTTTTTTTTTTTTGCCACCTTCCAGAAACATAAAAGGCATAACAGGAGATCCGCCCGCAGAGAAAAGGTGAAGTTTACCAGAGTCTTTTTTTTTTTCAGAAGTATTTGTACTTCTACTTTTTTTTTTTGCCACCTGTGATTGTCATCGTTACAGTATTGTTAGGATATCAAGATATTTGGTCTAAACTGATTTTGTCCATATTGCCCAGCCTCACTGCATCTTAGTCTGTGAGATCATCATCATCATATTGCACTATTTAATAATTTCTGGTATGTTATTTTAGAGGAAATGTGATTATATCTTAAGAATTAATGAGTAAAGATAACTTTTAATAACTTGACTAAGTTTAATAAGTGCCTGATATACAATTAAGCCTGACGTGTGTTTGACCTGAGAGGCTTCAGTGGCCTTCAGATCATAATGTTTTATATTTTGTTTTAGGAGTGCCATTCCGTCTGGTGCACAGGTATCTCCAGTCTTGGATAAATGCTGCGTTTGAGACAAAGTTGGAGGTTGGAATTTCCCAGTTGAAATTTCCAACTTCAGACCTCAAAGCGTACTGGGTGCACAGCGCCTAAACTAAACAAAAACTGCTGGCTCTGACAAATTGATGAGTTTCTGTGTCAAGTGCACACTCAGCAGTACAGCCTCCTTGCATAAACAATACAGAGGAGGGAAAAAAGCACGATTTAACAGAGGCCATCATATATTTTATTTTATGGCACTTAATAACACTGGCGATATATCAAGACACCAATTTACATGCAGAGCAGGTTTTATTATATGATGGTATCTATATTTTAGGCTTCCATCGGTGCTGCCATTGTTGTGAGACGTCATAGAACAAGTTCTCATGAAGTCAGGGTAGATGGATTTAGGAACACCGACTTTGTGTGGCGTTACATCAAATTTTGTTTGAGTTTGAAACTACACAAGTATCATGTCACAGTCAACATGTCTTTAGAGATTAATAAAATTCTGCCTTAATTTATCCACTGTTTTATTTGCAGTTTACTTTTATTTTGGCCCGACAAAAATCTTTTCCTGCGGTATACTTCAAAGTGATGCAAATTTCATGAAATAAAATGAATTATTGTTTGTTTTGGTGGTTGTTTGGATTATTTAGAGTAAAATGTTTAGTTCAAAAGGGCAGGGTGCAAAATTCACTTTTTTGTCCAGCAGACAAATGTCTCATGAATGTTCAAATTTTACCAGCCACTAAATAGAGTAACATTATTAATTTTTTGGCTGGTGCACTAAGTAAATCTACCAGCCTCTTGCATATTTTACCAGCATTTGGCTGGTGGCTTGTGCTGGTTTTGGTTCCTGATTAGTAAATTTCTGGAAATAGATTTATTTGTATTCAGCGTTCAAGGCTGCTTTTATTGGCTCTTAAAAGAGAAAAAAGTCTTGGAATAAATGTCTGGATAAAAAAGCAGACATGTCACAAAAATACACATGTGATGGATCTACTAATATTAGTTCGCACTTTATTACTTCATAACCTAATAAATCTACAAAGCCTCATATCCAGGCATTTACCGGACACGCTTGGTCACAGTGCGCCCCCTGCCAGCCGGCTGTGCAGGTGCAGGTTCCATCTGCAGGATTACATTTTGCCCCGTTGGCGCAGTGGCAGGTGGCATTGCATCCTGGGCCCCAGGTTCCCTCAGAGCAGGGGGTGGAACAGTCCAGTCCTCGCCAGCCTGCAGACACACGAAGGACCGACAGCCATGTTTGATTGGTGACATGGTTGATAGAAAGTTATTTTCACTGATCTTGCTGTAGTCATGCATTCATCAGTCTGTCAACAGGTCAAGCATTGACTGTTATTGACTGTGTGATTTTTTTTTTTTTTTCTTACCCTCTTTGCAGAAGCAAGTCCCGTCAATAGGCGAGCAGTCGACAAAGTTCTTACAGGAGCACTCCAGGGAGCAGTTCTGGCCATAGGTGCCACTTTTACATGAATTCTCACAATGAACCCCCTGAAATTAAAAATAAAATATTAAATTTAGTTACAAACCTAACAGGCAGATAATAGGTGAGATAAACACATGCTAAAAATCGGTCATTCAGTCTAAGAGCATCTGTGTACTACCACAGAAGGTAAAAGGAAACTCTAATAAACTTGATTCCACCACTCACCGTGAATCCAGGGGCACAGCGGCATTGTCCGGTGGCACTATTGCACACCCCTCCATTCACGCACAGACACGGCTCCAGGCAACCATGACCGTAGAAACCGTGAGAACAGGTCTCATTACAGAACAGTCCTGCCCACCCTGGCTGGCATGTGCACTCTCCTTTCATTGGGTGACAGCTGGACAGTGAAAATAGAGATAAACATGATGAAATCACAGCAAAACCATAAAGAAACAATAAGAAAGTGCTGACTCTGTCAAAGAAACAGTTTCCAGTTTCAAATTTTATCATTGCTTTTATTAGGATATGTGTGTTCAAGTCTACATTTCTTTATTGATACAGCCATTATTAACAGTTTAGATCGGTAACCAGTGTCAATATGCTATGTGCTAAATTCAGCCATGTTGAAAGAACAACCAATCTTTGAAGATGGTTAAAAGATATTGTTGTACCTACCTGTACAAGCAATGTTAGCGAATGCTGGCAAGCTACTTTGTTAGTAGCGATGATAATGATTAATCAATGTTCAGCCAATCAGTCGTCAAGAATTTGATCATTCAAGTAAAATCTACTATCAAGTAAAGATCTGAAATATAATAAATTATTTTTATGAGCATGGTCTGTGTATTATATTCTATGTAATTATGTCAGAGAATATGCAATATGTAAAAATAGAAATTATTTTGATATTAAATACTAGAGTAAATAAAGGTGTTAGCAATGATAAGGGAAACCTAAGTGGTTTTATGCAACCAGGTACATGTAGGAAACATTAGCCCTGTTGAGAAGGGGGGACAAATGAATCTGAGGTGAATTTTGTTAAGCTAATTAGCAAAAACGTACATCCGCACACGTGTTCAATTGCTTTGGTTGATTAGACCTCTTGCGTTGAAATTACATGATGGTACTCAACTCAACATACGAATAGTAAGAATGTCGGAGGTGTAAGTTCCCCCACCTTGACAGGTGCAACAGGAAAGTGATCGAGGGACATGTCAATTAAGAACAGTCTAATCAGATCAAATGAAAACACCTGTATGAGTTCATTGTGGGTGTGTAGGGCCTTTACAGAACATGTGAAGCCAAGTAAACATTGTGGAAAACAGATAAAAGCTACGAGCAGAGCTAGCTACAATGCTATGAAGCTTAATTGACTTGTGCAAGTCTACAGCTAACATGTGCTTGGGTCAAACCAGTTAATTAGCAAAAACTATTTTGTTAGTCAGTGCTAACTTTGACCACAGTTCATTCTTTTCCAGCTACCAGGTTGCTAACGTCAGCTGTGTCCAGAAGCGGGGGTCGATGTACAGCTGCAGATGACAGCAATGAGCTCCTCAGACCCACCAGCATGAGGTGATGAGGACTTGAAAACATACTTGGACAAGCTTCATAAAGGTGAGATTTATAAAAGAAAGGAGACTTTTAAGAGAAAAGTCTTGATGAGAAATCGAGGTGGTAAAATATTTTGGGTAAACTTTCCAACCTTCAATAAAAAGCAGCACACATCTGAAACCCTACACTGTGTTAACCAACCAGGCTTCTAATGAGTGGATGAGCTAACGTCTAAATGGGGCTCCCAGTAGCTAGCTAACTTTCCTAAAATTGTCTCACTCTGGCTCTGCTCACTGAGGTTTAGCTCAACCAAAATTTGATTGTTTCTGCTTCCAGAGTAGCACTGCCTCAGCCAAACGTCTTCTTAGCTTAAACCCCCTCTTCTTCTTCTTCTCCTTCTTCTCTTGACAACACCCACTCACCTGAGGGTGTGTTTGTCCTGGCAGAGGCAGGTGCGTTCACAGTGCATGCCGTATTTGCCAGGTGGACACATCCTGTCCCTGCAGTGTGGACCGCTGAAGCCCGGCTCGCATAGGCAGCCTCCATCGATGTTGTAGCAGCGTGCACCATTTGCACAGTCACACACACCTTTACAGTCCTGACCATAAGTCCCTGCAGCACACTCCTCATTGCACCTGAGGACAGAAAAACAGCCGATTACAGAGATGCACAGAAGCGCTGGACAAATAGAAAGTAAAGCATAAGTCTGTTGTTCATTTGCACACGAACCTCAGACCAAATCTAAATTTCAATTTTGCATTGTGGTTAGCCAGTCGTTATGTTAGCCAAGGTGGTTTTTGTCTGTCACTGGTGTCTGTTACATAGTTAGAGCTAATTCTATTTTAAGGACAGAAAAGCTTGAAATCTGGAAATCTGGCATCAGTAAGTTACCTTCCAGTAACATTCAGCTAAGCTTCCCAGAATGCTCTGGAAACATACAAGGATACAAGGCGATTCATTTACCATTGACAACAAGGTTGTATAATGAGATTTCGATGTAGATCCCTCTGCAAACTCTTTGACAGTAAACTGAATGTCTTTAGGTTGCTGACAAAGCAAGACATTTGAGGACATCATTTTGGGGTTGGGAAAACACTGATTAACATTTATACACCATTTTCTAACATTTTATAGACCAAACAACTAATCGCTAAATCAAGAAAATAATTGAGAGAAATCGATAATGAAAATAAACACTTGCAACCCTACAAGTTACTGAAAGGAGTGCTGAGGGATTTAATTCTAGTTTGTTAAATTAGTATTTTACCTTTTGTTTTATTAAATATGATCACATTCCCTATTTGTGCAGACAAGGGATGACAAAGAAATGAACTTGACAGGACATTTACAGTCTAGAATGAACTCTGCCTACAGTCATTTAGATGCTAAAATATCTCAATTTTTGGCCCAGGTTTAAAAATACAGGAATTACCCTTTAAGGCAACATTTGATGAGCTAAAAGGCTCCTTAAAAAGTAGTCACATAAAACACTTGCACACACCTGCCACCAGTGAAACCTTTAGCACACTGGCACTGTCCAGTTTCAGGGTCACATTTGCCCCTGTTGTGGCAGACACACTCCTCAGTACAGTTTGGTCCAAACCGTCCCTCTGGACAACGCTCTGTGCAAACTGCACCCTGCAGAGTAACGGGGAAAAAACACTGATGAGGCAGGAATAAATGCCAAGTAAACGCAGATGCATCATTGCAAAAACTGGAATGAGGCACCAACAAAGGAACTTAACAGTTGACACAGTTACAGAAAATAATCTGTTAGTTTGGTCTCTGACGGGATCACAATCACGTCTCCTCTCACACACGTCTTCCAAAAAGCAAAAAATCCTCATGATAAATTATTCACATTAGTGGAAAACCATCTGCGCGTCTCCAGAGAGACAGGTTGCCTTCAAAATGTCTTCACAGATAAGTCAGCGTTAAGAAAAAGAGACTGCTTGTCCAAAGCTTGGAGCCAGCTGGAAAATAACACATGAACTAATTCAAAATCTGGCAGCCTCCGCAGACAACGTGAAGGTTAGTGTCAGTGCAAGATTCGACTTGTGAACATACCGTCCATCCAGGGGGGCAGGCGCAGATCCCTTTGCCCCGACAGATGCCACCATTCTGGCAGGAGCATCGTGCCTGGCATTTCCTGGGACACGGCTTCTCGCAGCTGGGGGGGGGAGGAGAAGAGAGACTGATGCTTAATAACAGCTTAATGGACCACTTCAGTCAAAAACACTCCATGTGTCTTGGGACATTCCTGAGGACTTGAGTAAATGTTTTGTTCTGCAGTAAAAGTGCACAAAGTGAGTGTTTTTCACAGTTTTTATGAAATTGATTATTCAAGCATTAGCACAAAGAGTGCTGTGAAGTAACTAAGTACATTTAAGTGTCAATTTTAAGGTACTTCTACTTTACTTGAGTATTTCTTGTTTACTGCTCCTTTTTTTTTTTTTTTTTACTTTTACTCCACTAATTAAGATCAGAGTCAAATTGTAGTTTTTTCCCCCCACATTTATTATGGGAAATGCAAGACATTGGATTTTTTTTCTGATATCCAATATGCAGATATTTTCAAAATCATGCTGTCATTTCCCCCCGACCTATTTATAGAGAACATCAAGTCTCTCCTTTAGTGGAATTAACATATTATTATGTCTACTCTTATCGTGATGGCCCACTGGCAGATGCAGACATAAAAAACATTACTTTCCAAACAATATACATATATTCACTGAGAAAACTACTGCTGCCTATTGTTTTTGTTTTTTTGTTTTTCCATGGACAATTAAATTTGTAGTGTTTGAGGAATGTGATTTGTTATACGCTTCAAAAACCTCCACACCATAGACATCCATCCATACATACACTATTCTATTTATTCCCCTGGTCTGTAGCGCTATTTATCCATCCACATTGTTTTGCTGTAAGTTGCAGAGTTTTGGAGATATCAGCCGTAGAGATGTCTGCCTTATCTATAATTTAATGGGCCTAAATGGCGATCAGCTTGTGGTGCTCAGAGCCCTGAAAATAAATCAGAAAAAAAATCAGCAGCAATGTCGCTTTCCAGAAATCCTGACCTGGTTACTCAAGATCATCCACAGACCTTGTTGTTATCAGTTTCATACAGGAACTACTTTATTTCTAGTAGGAAGAAAATAGTTCAGGTAGATTCTACAGTGAAAAATTCCTACATGAAACTGCTCAAAATGGATTGATTGAATGGATTATCTCGAGAAGCTGGGTCATGATTTCTGGAAAGAGACAAAATGCTGTTTAATTTGGACTTTAACGTCTGATTCTGATACTTGTACTTAGGTAAAAGTCCTGCATTAAAAATTTTACTTGAGTATTTCTACACCGTTGTATTGCTTCTTTTACTTAAGTAAAAGATCTGAGTACTTCTTCCACCACTGAACACAAATGTTGAAATGTTGATGTCACCACTTTCATATCTTAAAAATCTGTTGTAACTGTAGAGCAGTTGTATCCAGACACAATAATATCATAAACAACATTTAACTGTTCATACGTCCCTTGTATATTCGTCTTAACTGCTCTGAAAAAAGTAGTAGAATAAGAAGAAAAAAAGGAGAGAGCAAAAAAAACAAAAAAGAAACAACAGTAGCTCCCTGATTACTATAAGTCTTGGCATTACAACAGCGTTGTGGGAATCATCAGCACAGCTGGAACGTGTCTTTAACCAATCAGATTACTTGGCTCAAAACTATCCGGTGTACAATTCAACGCTGGGATATTATATTTTCTAATACACCCACGAGGTGCAATAACATGGACAGGCTTCAAATATACGCAATTCATCAAGGAGCTTTAGCCCATAATCAGCATTGCCAAGCCCCCTTTTTTTATTTAACTCAAAGTGGTGTGTTGTGCTTTCACATTGGCAGTACAAGAGTTTCCACTAATATCTAGTGGGGAGGAATTTCATTGCTTACTCATCCACAGGGGCATCTAAAAACAGGGCGTAACACATGACTCATGGATTATAGTATAGTACAGCAGGGTCTTTTTTCCATCTCAAAATTAAGTTGTGGAAACAAATAACTGACTGACAGATCCCCTGAGAAACATACAGATAATGAAGTAAAGTGTAATGAAGTGATGTGTAATGAAGTGAGGTATCAAGTGTCTCTTACATTAAATAATTAGCTGTACATACTCAGGGCTCATATAGTGTCAATTTGCTATAGCGGCATGAATCTACAGATGGCGACGTCTGTCATTTGGTTCACCAGTTTGGCTCAGACTTAGATATCTAAACAACTTAGACTGGATGTGTTACTGTGAAATTTTGTGCAGAACTAATTCTACTCACTTTTTCACTTGTACCACCAAGAAATATCTCAAGTATCGAATGTTTTGCCACGACATTTTGTGCAGACAGTCATGTTCCTGTCAGGATGAATTGTGCTCAATATGGTGATCCTCTGACTTTTCATCTAGCACAGTATTGAGAGAAGCTTCCCTTCAGGGTTTTGACTGTAAGCCCCTCTGCCAGAGAGGATTTCTGTCAGAAAGGCTTTATGAAGTTAGATGATAAAAAGCAACAAAGACCATGTAAGGAGCAGGTTCTGATGGGAAACAAGAACACCCAAACGTCAGTTTTGACTTTGACAATTATTTTTTCAACTTATTATTTTCATTTTTTGTTTTTATAATAGAATAGGATAGAAAATACTTCTCTACGTCTACCATTACTATTATTTTCCGCTTTCAGTCGCAGTTTGGTTAGGTTTAGGTAACACAAATGTTTGCTTTGCTTTTGGAAAAGGTCATTAGGGGTGTCCTGGTAGCTCAGTTGGTAGAGCATGTGCCCCATGCCCTTTGCTGCATGCCATCTCCCCCTCTTTCTTGTTATATCTTCATCTATACTACCCATTAAATTGACAAAATGCCCAAAAAATAATTGTTTAAAAAAGGAAAAGATCTTGGTTTGGGTTAAAATAGAGCCTCTCACAACATTAACCACCTTTTAGAAAGCCTTTCTGGCAAAAAGTCCCGAAGACTGACTTCTCCCATGGGCTCAGCTATTTGTTATTACTATTATTTTCAGTTTTCCATTGGTGTTTAGTCACCAAAACGGCTTGATTAGGTTTCGGAAAAGATTTGTGATTTGGGTTAACATGGACCCTTTCACAGCGTTGACCACCTGTTAAAAAACCTTTCTGGCAGAAAGCCTCCAAGGCTAACTTCTTCCATGTGCTTTATTGCCATCAACAAGTAAACATTTTAATTTGTCCAATACTTGGATTAATGACCAAATAACTGGAAAAACCAATGGCATTGAAATCAGCCTCAGTCTTGCCTTGTGTTTAGAGATTATTAGCAGATGTAAGCATGCTAGCATGGTAAACTTTAGGTGGTAAACATTATACCTGCTAGACAGCTGCATGTTACATCGTCATTTTGAGCATGCTGATTGTTTTCTGCCAGAAAGCCTGGATGAAACTCTATCTGTCAGAAATCCCAGAAGGTTTTAATCTTTAGGAAGTCAGGTTAAGAAAAATATAATGGATTAGGTTAAAATAGACCATTATCCATGTGTTAGAAAGGCTTTTAGGCAGAAAGATTTCTGACAGAAAGCACTGAAGGTTGGCTTCTCCCATGTGCTTTGTAAACCCACGTTCCTCAGATTGCTCCTTGAGAGAATGAAGAAGGGATTCTGACTTTAACTGCAAATAATCTGCATGTAAACTGAATTTCAGAAAAAAATTAAATGGCAAACCATTCTAAAATGCTATAATTATTCTGGAAATAGACAAAAAAATTGTTTTTCAATGAATCTCCATATGCAGGGCTCCTGTTTAATATCTACGTGTACTTACAAAGTCCCAGTGAATTTGTCCCGGCATATGCACTCTCCGGTTGCTTTGTCGCAGGACCCTCCAGTCCCACACTTGCACCTCTGCAGACAGCCCTTCCCGAAGGTGCCTGCCGGACAGGAGTCCTCGCAGTAGCGTCCTATGAACCCCGGACGACACTGACATGCCCCCTTGGTGGGATCGCAGAGAGCTCCATTCTCACACTTGCACTGCTGACTGCAGCCTGGGCCCCAGTGTTTGTCATCACAGGCTGAAAGGTTACAGGACAAACTGATATTTATTGATCATGAAGAATGCATATCCAAAATACACTTTGTAGAAAAGATACTAAAATACAACCTCTTATTCTTCTGGTTTGTTTCTATAAAACTGTCTTCAAAACTTTACACTTTTGGTTTATGTTATTTGTTTTGTATTTTAGTTTAATCTTAATCCCAAAATTTTATAAATTTACAAGAGATATATGTAATAAATTTACTAAAACATAAAATGATCATATATCATCAGAGATTAAGGAAACATGCTAAGCTGAAATACTGGCCTCTGACAACAATGCTGCGGCCAACTGTTTTGTTTGCTCATTTTATGTTTTTCAGAAATAAGATTAATGCCTAATGTTTCACCAAATGAGTGTCTGTTTATGATTCATAAGAAATAATTAATAACCTCTTAGAAGGAGTAATATTTTATAACGGTTAAACTGAGCAATATGTTAATGGAGTTTGGCAGGCACTCACTGAACTCCAGTCACTATTTTCAGAGCAGTTGGCTTTTTGTTTTTGGAGTAACAGGCTTGGTTCTACATGACCCACAAAAAACAGATTGATCTCATTGAGACTATCTGGAAAAAATGATCCAAAGAAAATCGATAAGAATAACAATAATAATAACTCAATTTATATAGCACCTTTAAAAACAGAGTTTACAAAGTACTTTGACCAACAAAGCAAGAGCTGAAAATCTAAAACAACATAAAGCCTAAACAGTGAGTTTTATGCTAAAATTGAGATAAAGTAACATAATATAACATAAAGCAAAACACACAAAAACATAGCAGAAATAAGATAGAACGATAAAAGAGAGAAGAAAAATAAGAACAAGAAAATTATTCTTTCATTTCTAAATATTCAGAAACAAAAAATGGGAGAATAAAAAGACATCATGCCAATATAAATGAATAGAAATATAAAGAATATAATATTTAAAAGATTAAAATGACCACCAGCTGAATTTATATTGGATCTCTCCTCACTTTAAAACTTATTTATCCAGAGCTTTTTTTTTCCAGGACTTGTATGGCAGTAAAACAGCTACACATTCAGTCCGGGGAGGTTCTCGCTTTCATTGCCCACATTTTCCAACAATTCAAACCAGTTAGCTTCCAGTAATTCACCCGCTACTCTAAACACTGAGTCAAACCTACTCTGCAGTGCTTGAAATGAAATAAAAACACTGCAGCAAAATAAGATTATACATGATTATTGCATACGGTGCAAGCATACTCATTTTGTGTCAGTTTTGTTTTTGCTCTTGCGATTTTCCTCCCATACAGTGTGGTGTCCACTTACAGTAATATATGATGTCATGAAATACAAATAAACAGAAACAAATCTGATTAAATTCAATGCATTCAGCAGCACAGAGAGGAATAACAGAACAGAAACAAGAGAGGAAGAAAAGTGTTTATGGATGACATAAAGTCTGTGGATCTCCCTCATGCTTCCACATCCAAATCCTCCTCTTTAGCCCCGGAGTGTTATATTACCAACAAATAATTTGGAACTGGCGGAGAGATTTGCATGGAGCTCACAGGACGGAGGAGTTTTAAATGGTTAATTTTACAGAAGCGTGAGGATCGCCTCTGAGGGCGGGGGGGTGTTAGCGTGCAGTGGAGATTCGCACAAGGTTTGGATTTCAGTTCATGATGAAGAGATCTCAGTCCACTGGGTCATGTTATGAGAACCCAGATTGGTCAAGGGTGCATTCTTCAAATTTCTCATCAATAACTTTGACTCTCCGTCTTGGACACCATCAAGAAAATGTGACATCCAATAGCGCTGACGTAGCACATGGATGGGCTTCAGTTATCTTCTCTCAAGCTATAAACAATTCCAACAATTTCATGCTGACCTCTGTGAATCATCTTTCTGGATCTGAGCTGCAGATATTCATGCACAGAATTAACTGTGCGCCGAGGCCAGAGCTACACGTCATAAGTAGGGCTGGGTTTCATTTGGATTCTAACGATTCTGATTATTTCAATTCCAATTCTGCTAATCGAATCCAGTTCTTGACAATTCTTGATTCTTTTAGAGGCCACGTCAAAATAGGCCACAAACTTTTTTGGCAGCCATTTTGATAATTGTAATTTTTTGTGCAAAAACATTTTATGGTTCCAACTGCACAAATGTAAAGGTTTGCTGCTTTTTTAAAATAATTTCCTTTAAGCAAAAATACATATTTTCCCACCGGACTGTAGTGCTATTTATCCATCTGGATAGTTTTTGTGTGAGTTGCAGAGTTATCAGTCGTAGAGATGTCTGCCTCCAATATAATGGAACTAAATGACAGTCAGCTTGCGGTGCTCAAAACCCCAAATAATACATTTTAAAAATTCAAAAACAGCATCTCTTTCTGGATATCATAACTGGGTTACTCAAAATAATCCACAGACCTTGTTGTGAGCAGCTTCTTTAGGAACTACTTTCTCTCTGCATTAGAATTTACCAGACCTACTTCCTTTTCTACTAGAAAGAAAGAAGTTCCTACATAAAATTGCTCACAACAAAGTCTGTGGGTTGTTTTGAACAATAATAATAATAAACATGATTTTATGATACACTGGTTTTGAATTTTTCGAATGTATTTTTTTTAATTGGCTGATTAATCCTTATGTAATAAATTAATCTACTAATTATCTAATTAATAATTAGTTGCCAATGTTAGCTGTTAGTTAGCTGTCACAGAGGAGAAATAAAAAAGTCCCTGCTCATACAATGTTATTTCTGGTGCTCTTCATGGCAGAGTCGTGTGAAACAGTAATAACTATCAAAAAATGTTAGCAGTGAAAACACTGAGCAAATCTAATGTTAACTAACTGCTTTCTCTCTGCAGTAGAATCTACTGGAACTAAAATCTACTACATAGAAAACAGCGCTCACAACAAGGTATGTGGATTATCTTGTGAAACCGCATCATGAGACATTGCTATTGACATTTTTAAAAGAATTTTTTGGTGGTTTGAGCTCCGTGAGCCGAGTGCCATTTAGTCTCATTATATTGGAGAGACAGCAGACATCTCTACAGCTGATATCTCCAAAACTCTGCAACCCACACCAAAACAATCTAGATGAATAAATAGCCCTACAGAACAGAGAAAAAAAACATGTACTTTTGATTTTGGGATGAACTGACCCTTTAATAAAACAAATGCATTAGGAGATAGGAAGATGTCAAGAGGTGCACAGACAGCCAGGTTGATACACGATGATGAGGTGTTTGCAGTGCCCAGTTTAATTTAAAAGCAACGTAAGCAAAATATGTGTAGGAGCCAATGAGCACAATTGAAATTGTAATTGTAATTTTGCAGCCAGCTCTCGATGCCCAACCCCAGTCATATATGTTCATGTTTCCAGTTTCTCCGTCTACCTTTGCCTCTGCTGAACATATGCCACAGCTTTGAAAAGTACAAGGACTGCTTTGACTGATTTGAATAATTACACAGAGGGTAGAGGAGAGCCAAATTTGGCCCGGAGCTGAGCGCACCACCATGGACTGGAGTGTTTATTGCTCTAACGTGGAGCAGGACCCCTGCCTCTTTTGTTTAAACGAATCCTAACTTCCCTTGTTCTCTGTGTGGGCATCAGAGGAGGGTTCTGCCGGAGTGTGTCACAGTGAGTAATGAGAAACTCAGCTGGAGCAGCGATTATGTTTACACAGACATTCTGCAGGACAGCAGGGGAGATTTACTGAAGGGTCTGCAGGGCTGATACATCCAGACAGTAGACGAGCGAACGGGTGAAATTTACCAGATTGGACGTGTGATTTTTGAGCAACCAGCCATCAGAGTTAAAGCCGTCCACTGACGAATATCAAAGCTCTCCCCATCTGTTTGTTTATCTGCATGTAAACACACATCCTCAAGTACAAGTGCAGGACTTTCTCTGATAGTGTTGCAGAGTTCAGATACCTGCCTAACTTTGTTTCAATCGAGTACTTCAGCAAGTACTGGTCAAACTCAAACGTTTGGCTTTCGACATCAAAGTAGCATTTGAGGCCAGTTTTCCCCTCTAAGCGTTTTCATCTGTGCATGATACTTCAGTGACCTACAGCATGTTTGATTATTTATCACAGGGACACAAAAAATTCAGTTAGAAGTGCAGACCAAATCGGAAAAAACAAAATATTTTATGTAACAAATTTACAACACAAAAAAACATGTGACATAAGACACTGAAAACCAGTGGTCTCAATCAGCTTCTGAGGTCCTACATGAGCACATAATATTCTGCCCAAGTTAAATCAGTTTGGCATTTTAAAGTGAAATTTCCAGTTTTTATTTTTATTTATTTATTTATTTATTTTTTACAAAAATTTAAACTTAACCTTGCCTTGAAAAGATAATACAGGATTTAAGAGATGCTCCAGATAGAACAGGCACAAATTCAAATTAAAAATGGTCTTTTTGAGCAACGCCCAAAAAGTTTTTTTTTTTTTTCCAACATCACGTCATATTGCATCAACTGAGGGAGTCAGTGTCCCTGACTCTGCCTTAGCTCAGTGCTGTAGGTGGGAGTGAGCCTGAGCAGCTGTAATTTACTGAGTCGACCCTTTTTTCTACAGTTTTACATGTCGCTATTTCACATCATGGCGAAATTATCAGCCTGTCTGGATAACATGTGACAGTAAAGTTGCAAAATGTTGTGTGTCATAGATATATACATGCAAGTTACTCATCAAGATTAGAGCTGCAATGATTAATCAATTACTTGGTTTAGCCAGTTTTTAAAAATGTCCAAATTCTGTGATTCCAGCTTCTTTAATGTGAATGTTTTCTGGCTTCTTCTGTCCCCTGTAACATTAAACTGAATATCTCTGGGTTGTGGGCAAAACAAGACCTTTGAGGACATAACCAGTTTCTGATATTACAACTAATCGATAAATCAAGAAAATAATCGGCAGATCAATCAAAAATGAAAATAATGATTAGTTGCAGCCCTAATCAAGATGTTTATTCCTCCAGTGGGTCTCTTCACACCACAACTTAACTTATTTCCTTATATTTTCTAATCTTTTTTTGTTCTTGGTCTAATTGACCCCGACAGCCTAAATACTATAAGTTTTTGGTCCATCATATATGTATGAATATATATTTACAAAAAGCACTGAGATCCATCAGCTCCCACCTTTTCTATTTACCCTTCTGTGGGCTGGGCATCCCCACTAATGATACGTATAGCGCCATTCCCTAAATTACGTGGATTGGTTCCTTAGGTTTACTGAATCCGTTTTTTTAGAGATGTCAAACCAAGAAATGTTCAGACATATTGTTTACTGCGTATTCTGCTCCTGATATGTCATGAGCAAAAACACCACATGGATATGTTGACAAGCTTAAAAACGTGATTTTCACTCTAAACTTGACAGCTCTCCTGTATTGTGCAGCAATTCCAAGCAAGATTCACTCACAAGAAATGACCCCAGAAGTCATTTTCCTGCGCAATCAGTACTTTTACTTTTGGTAGATTTTTCTGATAATATGTTCAATGCAGGACTTTTACTTGTAGTGGAGTATTTTCACAGTGTGGTATTAGCATTTTTACTTCAGTAAAGGTCCTGCATACTTCCTCCACCACTGCCAGTGTCTGTAATTCTGCATGCATGTAAACCCACTGACTGGCACACTCTTCAGAGTTGGCATCTCTTGTCTGTTCTCTATGAGGAATGTACACTGATATGGTGGGAAAAATTCTTCCTTTTCCCCCGGAGAATTGTCCAAGTGGTGTTTTGGGTTTTGTCCTGTGTCCAAAGTCCACATAATCTCCTGGACATCTGACCCACCCTCACTGCTCATTTTTGATTCAAGCTCTCATGGCCCCTCTGTCAAAATCTCCTCTGACACAGGGCTTACATAATGCATGAAATACTTTGACATGACATTTTCTAACTCCAAATGAGCCTTTTACCTCAGTCATGAACACCATATTCCCGTTTTTCCGTTCTCTCCCTTCCCTCCTCTCTTTTTGTCACCTTATTTCATGCACACAGCTCCTCTACTCTCTATATTCATGGGCAAACAGTCCTAAGAGTGTTCAGCATGAAAACCTCAGGCCCCTCTCCTCTTTCCCATAGTCAGATAGCTCAACACACAGGCATCCAGGAAGTGTTCAGCTCATTCTGCCAAAAAAGACTCCATTATAGGACGGTACAGTGGAGCCAAGGCTGGAGAGAGGAGGAGGAGGAGGAGTGGAAGAAGAGAGAGGAGCAGAGTGAACGAGTGAAAACAAAGAAAAAAATGAAAGTGAGGGTTAGGGGAGGGAGTGTAAGGAGAGACGGAACGAACTGGGCCATGCAAGAGAAAGAGAGTGGGGTAACATTTTCCATTTCCCCTTCCCATCATCCCCCTGTCAAGACACCAACCACTACCCGTTAAAGCTAATTCCTTCTCTCTGCAGAGGAGTAGAGGGGGGAAAATGGAGGAGGGCTGTGTACTATTGACCCAGCTGACTGCGATGAAACGGGCTGAAGGTAGTGGAAAACTTCATTTCAGTGAGGGCAACAGCAGTCCTGCGAAATGTGGCTCTGGTTTCACACTCAGCGTTGTTTGGACGATCGAATTTAAGGAGATTTCAGACAAGACAAACAGGGTTAGACTCACTGCTCTGAGCTGGTGCCTTCAACGGCTGTTATATAATCATTTCTGCTGACCTTTGTTTTGTAAAAGAAGTCATAACGGGTCGAGGGAGAAAGTTTGATATCTGTCTTAACTCTTTTTTATTGACTATGGCTACTTTCAGTATATCAAACAGTATTTAACTCAACTTACTGCTCTCATGCTGTTTTGTTACATGTTTGTTGAGGTATGACTTTCCATTTTTATTACACTTGATTTATTTCTTTTTCTGCAAACCCTGATTCCAAAAACTTCAAAAAGCCAGCATCTGTGATAGTATGGGGGTGTGTTAGTGGCTATGGCATCATGGGTAATTGTCACATCTGTGAAGGCCCCTTTGATGTTGAAATGTTGCCATCCAGACAGCATCTTTATCAGAGACATCCCTGCTGACCTGCCTGCAGTCCAGACCTGTCTCCCATTGAAAATGTGTGGTGCATTACGGAACAAAAAATTCGACAACAGAGACCCCAAACTGATGAGTAACTTAAGTTATATATCAAGCAGGTGTTGTTAAAAGAAAAGGTGATGTATCACAGTGGTAAACATGCTCCTGTCCCAACTTTTTTGAAACATGTTGCAGGCATCAAAGTCAGAATGAGTGCATATTTACAAAAAAACAATAAAGTTTATCAGTTTGAACATTAAATATCCTGTATTTGTACTGAAATTTACTGAATTCAAGTCGAAAAGTACTCCCAAAAATCATTGCATTTGTTTTTTATTTATGTTTTACACAACATCCCAACTTCTTTAGAATTGGGTTTGTATTTCTCAAGAAAAGCTGCAATTTTTTACTATTATTATTAGTTATGAATAGTAACTGTGAGTGAGATGTGGAGGTGCAGCTCAGTGTCCTTGTGGTCTAGTAAACTGCTTTCTGTGCTGAGGCTGACAAGTGATGACTCATTGCTGTGCATGCGGTAATGCTCCCTTGCTGTTTCCATTGGAAAGGCCTTCTCTGTGTGTGATGGAGTCGTGCATGTGAAGATCAGCCACTTGTCGAACGGCCAGTTGTCATTTCCTGTTTTGAATGTGAAGTTAGTGTGTGTGTGCACCTGAAGACAGACGGGGAAAAGAGGGAAAGCAATGGGAGGAAAAGCAAATGAGAGAGAGGGTGAGGAAATGTCTGTGAGCGAGGAGGGAAAAAGGCTGATTCATACCGCTGGAACAGTCGTCGCCACGCCAGCCTCCCTCACACTGGCAGCGGTCCGGAGCAACACATCGACCGTGGACACACTCCTTGGTGCAGCGAGCTGTTGATGAGAAACACACTTTATAACAGACTCTGCTTTGTGGAGAAAAGTCAACGGAAGATATTCAGTATGCATTATAGCAAGGTGTGCACTCGTCTGAAGCTGCTGCACAGCCGGATTGACCAGATCCCAACAGACCAAATGTGGGACAGAGAGTACGTTCTTGTAGGACAATGTGGGACACATTACCAATGCTGAGAAGTGCTCTAAAATACTCATTTTAAAAAAGAAACACTTCCATTCTTCCCCTAGTTAATAATGTCTCTATCTTTTGTTCTCTGCTTGATTCAGTAGTGCACAAAAGTCAATAGATAAGCAGTTTCCCAGTCTTTGTTGTAGTTGTTTTTCTTTCTTTTTTTTTTTTTTTTGTGGTATTTTCCATTATATTTCACCTAATCTGCACAGCGTGTGGTGTTGTAGTTTCACAGCCATTGCATAAAAAGTGTCTGTCCCGCAGTGGTTTGACTTTTGAAAACTAGAACCAACCAAAAGGTGGGACATGTTCTCAATATGTGGGATGTGAGACAAGGGATAAAAATGCTGTGGTGTCTCACATAAAGTGGGACACCTGGTCGCCCTGTGCTCAGCGTAGAAAATACGGAGCAGATTGTAAAGGAAGTGGTTCCAAACATTCCAGTCGATCAGTTGTTTTTTTAAAATGTCGGAAAATGGTGAAAAATGTCCATCAGTGTTTCCAAAAGCCCAAGGTGATGTCCTCAAATGCCTTGTTTTGTCTAAAACCAAAAGATATTCAGTTCGCTGTCAAAGAGAACTAAAGAAGCTGACAAATATTAACATTTGAGAGGTTTAAATCAGGGAATTTGGTTTAGAAGAATGACTCAAAATGATTAATCAGTTCTCAAAATAGGTGATGATTAATTTGATAGTTGAAAATTAATCAACTAATCATTGCAGCTGTTGAAAATATAGAAAATATAATATATATTACAGATTTCTCTTTTAAGTACCATGTTAATATTGTATGCTCAGGGTCTCTGGTGATTCCCATCCTTGAATTACTTTCTAGACTTTTGTCCCATTCCCAAGGACTATGTATGTCCTGTTTGTGTAATGTGAGTGAGTTTTATTCAAATGTGAACTACAATGTATAAAAAGAGCTTTACAGAAATGTTTATTATTATAATAATTATTATTATTAAAGACCATGTGCTTGTTAAATCTATTCCAACATGCACTGTTTCAAGGGTGTTTCTTATTCAATCAAAAGTCTATTTAAGTGACTTGCACTCTTTCTCTCTAAGTATAACCCGCCCATCATAAACAGTGTGTGAGCTGCCAGCCAACAGCTGGGCTCGACCATACAGCTGCAAGAACCAGTGTTAGATGCCATTCATACTGTCAAGGAGCTTCCTGTTAGAAAAAGTTGTGCGCTTGCCAGCATCATAAATGGTTCTGCCATTAATTAAGTTAATTCAGACTTGCATTTATGACTGAAGACTCATAATTCTGTCAGAGATCCCTTCATTTTTTGTTACACCAGACAAGTGTTTTCTAACCGCATGCCACTCAGAGCCACATGCCGTATATTCACAGTTTTTTTTTCTTTCCATCCAAACAATAATTTTACTGATTATTCTCCTCTCTACTCGAAGGTGTGTGAATACTGGAAGCTGGAGATTTGGGGGATCCAAGAACAGGCTATTTGTCATCAAATGAAGGAGGCAAAGATAATTATATCTAATTATATCTATTTAGAAAATAAAAGACATTGTACAGAATGTGGGTTTAGAAGAATGGAGAGCTATTTCAATTATAAAACTCAAAACAACAATAAGTAGGCTTTTACAAAACAAAACCTTCACACACACACATAAATATACAAACAAAGCTGTCTGTGCTGCATGAGACTATCGCGAAAGGTGGCTCAACAGCAAAGCAACCAAAAATGCCCTGCTGAACAAAAAAACATTTATCTCTTAAATGTCAGTTTTCCAAGCACAAAGGCACAGAAACCTTGTCATTACCATCATGCATTTCTGAGATCATCCAGTGATGTATGAGAAGGTTTACAAAACTAAGGTAGAATTTGCTTAACCATGCAAGGCCATGAATGTTTTCACTTTGTTTATATACGTGTCACCGCTGACTGTCAGCAATAACAGTGTGTCCACAAACTGTTGACAGCTGCATCAGAACAAACTCTCTGTTGTTTATTTCAACTACTGCATTCATGCATTTATTGTGAAATGCAACTACCTTAAATCGACAGCTAAAGATAAAGTGCTTAAAGTTGAGATTACTTAAGTCACATAAAAAGCTCGGTTTGTCAGCATGATATCATGGTAACTGATCAAACGCACATGTTGGAATGTTTTCCCCTTCACACATAGTTGATTTTGATTTATTTATGGATCTGCAAAACACATTGAATCCCGAGGATAAGATGTTAAAGTGAGGACATTTATTTCCACAATTGATCTTAATATGTTAGAAGACACAAAACATGTCCCGTAAAATTAAACAATAAAATATTAGGACAAGGAGTTTTAACTGGTTATGAAACAGTCTCAGTTTAATAGTGATGCCACTATATGACCTACATAAACAAACGAGAGATTGGCTGTTTCATTTTAGTTATTCTTAATGTTTGCCACAGGGTTATCCTTGAAATGAAACGAGCCTGTGTTTACATTTTCTCAGCAAAGTTACAGTGAGAAGTTTTGACTGGTACTGTACATATGCCAGTTAAAATGAAGCAGGCGGAGATTTTTCTGCAGATAATTTTATTTTTGATGTTATATTTCTGGTTTATTACGGTGGAAACACTACAGCTTTTGAAAGTTCTTTGTAATAGCTTTAAAATCTCACATTATGAACTAAACCAAAACTAAATAATTTTCAGATCAAAACACCTATAGTATAACAAAAAAACAAATTAACAGATTGAAGAGAATTTTATTATAAACCTGTTGCTTTGCTCCATAAATAAGTCTTGACCAGACGTCCTTCTAGTTTTGAAACCTTAATATTTAATCAAAGTCTTGCATCAGTGTTATAAAAGGACTTCAGCTACATCAGTTTACGTGAAGCCACGCTGGCCCTGGTGTTCGACAAGCTGTGGAGCACAGTTATGACTACGGGGTCACATTTCCAATATCAAATTTTATAAAAATCTCAGATTTTCTCGATTCTCCTACTTTCTTTTTTTTTCTCCATCCCACCGACTTGTAGCATCCAGCACGTGTCCTAAGAAAAAACAATTACACCGTATACGATCACACAAAGTGATAACGATATCTATTAGCAATAGATACATCATTAATAACAATAAGAAAGAAGTTTGATAAAATGTTCCGATAGTTTCACTTCAATGCATTAAATGCAAACCACCATGACAGTACGTAACGAATACGCTTGGCTCATAAACAGCTTGTCATATTCCTTGATAATGGAGCATACTACGAGTGACAGACACATCCAGTCCAGTCATTTCACAAACCTGAAGCATGCTCTCACATGAGACACCAGAAACAAAATGAGTGTGGATCAAAAAGAACAGGTCAGCTCGTCAATTTTTTTGTTCCCCCATCACACTGTGAGGAGCCAGCTGAGGTGGAGGACCTGGAGAGAGTGATCCCGCACGAGAGCCGATCCTCTCAGATGATGGATGTAATAGCTTCCCAGTCAAGACCGATAATACAACAAACTCATTTCATTACGTCAGCTGCTTCCACCCTTTGGAGAACACAACATGTCATCAGTCATGAGCAACATGATCAATAATTATCAATATGAAACTTCACTATACTGATAGATTTTTCAGCTATATCGCCCAGACCTATGACAATCTTTTGTTTGTTTATATTTTGGGGACTTCTTATGCCTTTAATTTATAAGACAGCTGAAGATATGAGAGGAAAGGGGGAGAGAGAGCAGGGGAATGACATGCAGCTAAGGGCTGCAGGCAGGAGTCAATCCTACGGCCACTGCAGAGGACTCACAGCCTCAGAGTGTGAGGCAAATGCTTTACCAGGCCGCCCGAAGACAATCTTTTTAAAGAGCGATGCAAAAAATGTACAAATACAAACACGCAGTCAGGGCATAACACCAGTGATCTGTTGACCCTTACAAATCAAGACAATGGCGCGGAAATTACTGCTAAAAATATATGTTTGATTGAAAAATCTGATCCTTCTACAGTTGCTGCTCTGTTGTTCTACACTGAGCTGTGCAGGCAGCACTGCCACACCTCCCACTTCATCAATAACAGATGCTTCGTTGACGAAATACCAGTTGCTGAAAGGATGAGAAAACTTTCAACTGAAATGAAAATATGGAAATATGAAAATTACGAAAATGGGTGTATGAGGCTTTTCACAATGTCAGCAACACGCAGTTTAGTTAAGTTTAAAATTCCAGCTAGTACAGCCAGTGTATACTGTGCAGTTTCAGCATGAGAAGCCCCAGTGGTAATAGAACCCATAATTGTGGTAATTCCAGTTTCATGTGCTCCTCTTATTGACTTTGCATGTTGCATGGGAAAAAACTTACTGTCAGTAATCAGAATTTGAGTCAGAAATATGATTGTATTCTCTCTAACATCTCATAACTCACTTGCAAACCACAACTTTACAGTAGCAGCCATGTTGGTATTGTGCCGGATTAGTGCCAACACTGTTCTGCCAGCATCATTGTCATGTCTTCGTTTCGCCGGGGTCTCCTTCACACGTGCACCTCTGACTGAACTGAACAACACTGGGTTTAAACATCAAACCTGCAAGCAGATTAATTCATATGTCCTGACAAAGAACAATGTTTTGTTGGTTTATATGGAACCAAAATACTGCTATAAATGGCAAATAACTCACTAGACCAAGTCTCCAGAGGACACGCAACACTGTTAAACGCTCCATTTTAAATTATTACTTTATTGCATTACAAGCCCAAATTGGCTGTTTGTTGAGTACAGAGGAATCAAACAGTCTCGGGTCTGGCAAAAATACATCTATCCACATATTTTTTGACTTTATTTATAAATTTTCTCACGTATGTTTCGTGATGTTCTGTTGTGATATTGTTTGGAGTCTGTCTTAGATGTGTGCACTGACCATGGGGCCATAGCCACACCCGTGGGTGGGACCTGGACCGTAGCTATCATTGAGGACACTGAGGTCGTGTCCTCGGCATTTATTCTGGGATTTGGGGCTTCTTTTTAAAAGAAACACTGGAGAAGTAATAAGTAACATTTTGTTGACGTTTCAAAGGGCTGATTCCAGTATTTTTAGATCTATATATTTAGATTTGTTTCATTTTTGTCCAACAAAAAAAGAGACAAATCCAAACAGCACTTCATACTAAAAAGTGATCTTGATAATGGATCATTTGAAAATGTAATCTTATATCTGTCTAGGGACTACAGTTGAAAATAGTCTCTCAGCTAACGCTTGTACATTTGGAGTAATATTTTATTAATGTGCACTGTCCCAGTTACAGCTACCACAAGGTAGTTTCATATTTTGTTGATTTTGGTTGCCCCTGTGGACAAAGGCAGTAGTGTTTCCTTTGCCTTCAGTTTTCATCTTTTATTTTTTATTCAGTTTCAGATTTGTCTCCCTCCCCCAACATCCTCACACACACCTGGTTGTGGACTAAAACCTTCCAAAACTTTTCTACTTCTTCTCCTCCTCTGTTTCACACTGAGCTCTTCTCTTCTTCTGTCTCTCTCAGTGATAAAAATGTGTGCAGACGAGTGGATTGTTTAAACGTTTCCATGGTTACTTACGGACACATTTGTCTCTGCTCTCGTAGTAGCCTGGACAGCACTGGTACCTCTTGCGGTAGTCTGTCTTCACCGCCTGCCTGTAGGCCGTCTTGTAGGTGATCCTGAAACAACAACACAGTCAGACAGGACGCTTTGACCCCCCTCACTGACAGGAACAGGAAGTCAGTCCAACAGGAAATGAGTCGTCACCTGTGGCGCATGCATCTGTAGGAGGTCCGGGGGTCCGAGCAGGGCTCCTCTGTCACATGGTCGTACGGATGAAAGTAGGACTCCTTCACTGAGGTGGTGAAGCTGAATAGAAGAGAAACACACAAATACTGTCAGTTATTCACAGCCAGAGGAAAGAGAAACATCATCCAGCTGAAACAACATAGATTAATTCAACTTTTTTTTTTCTTTAGCCTTGCCAGCGGTGTAGTGGATCTGGAGATGGCAACGTTGGTCGATCCACCACTTTCCAGAGTGAAAAATCTCAACAACTCTTAGATTAATTGTGATAAAACGGTGTGCAGACAGTCATAGTCCTGATTAATGTTCCCTCTTATTAGTTGAATAATAATTATATTTGAACAACAAAAACTTAACTGGCCTCTTTTTTGATAATTGGTTCATGTTCGGATTTTTTTTTCCCTTCACAATTTTCTATTTTGATAATCAATTAATATTTTTTAGTCAGTTACTCCTTTATGACAATGACCTGAAAATCTTTGGATTGAGGACGTCATCATGGGCTTTGGGAAACAGCGATCAACATTTTTAACCACTTTCTCACATTTTATGGACCAAACAACTGATTGATTAATTGAGAAAATAATCAACAGATTCATCAGTAATCAAAACAGCCATTAGTTGCAGCTCTACAACTGAATTCATTTGAGATTTAAACTGATGGTCAAGCAAAAGCGAATGGGAATATATGATTTATGTAACAATTTTCTGATATTTCATACATAAAACAATTTATTGATCCCCTGAGAAAATAATCAACAGATTGATCAATCATGAAATTAGTTGCAGCCCTAGATGAATCACAGTGTATCCCACAACTTTCCTCCAGTGCTACCATGTGGTTCACCCTTGTGGTTTTGAGTGAAATTCCTCAACAACTATTGGAAGGATTGTCATGACATGCAGCACAAGCATTCATGTCCCCCACAGAATGAACTTTAATAACTCTGACTTTCCCTATAGTCCCATCAAGTGTATCCAGTACTTTGGTTTTATAACTAAATACTTAAAAAAAAACCTAATAACATCCCTATCACCCTTAGCTGTACATTGCCAATTATTATATGTTAGCATGGTAACACACCAAAGATGGTGAACATGGTAAACATCATATCTGCTCTTCATTAGCAGGCTAGCAGTGTCATTGTGAGACAGGGCTGCACGATTTGATAAAAAAAAAAGTCATAATGCAATTATCTTGAATGAAACTGAACTGCAATATGCGATAAGATCAGTGGAAATGATCAGTTTTGCATTACAATTTTCATGTTCACTGAACAAAAAAACTATTAAAATTGTGAAATTGTGACATAATTTATTGAGGCCTGTACCAAACAAACATGTTTTCTTTCATCTGGAGAACAGATCAGGTCAGACCAGGTCATCTCTGCAGCACTACAGTACCTCATTATAATGCTGTTGTCTCACACATTTTTTTCTTTTCTCAAAAAATTGCAATTTGGTTCTGGTTGTGTGATTTGGATAGATTGTTTTGGTGTGAGTTACCAAGTTTTTTAGACGGACTACATCGAACTACGCACACCAACCACATCACCACGCAGAGCAGCACAAGAGAGAAGGCAGACAACTATACAGCTGAGATCTCAAAAGGTTTTTTAACTCATGCTAAAACAATCTAGATGGATAAATAGCACAACTGGCAAGAGGAAAATATGTATTTTTGATTTGTGGCTGAACTGTCCCTTTAAGACAATAATTCCCAAGTCTTTTTTCCTTGGAGTTCCCACCTACAAGAGAAGTTGAACCCTCCAGCCCACACACACACAAACACCAAAAAAAATAAGAAAAGAAAAAGAAGTGAATTATTCCAAAGTTTTACTGTTAACATTAACATAATTTAACATTTCTTCGTTTACTGAATAGAGTAGCTTATACACAGTCATCCTCACCAAAAGAACAATAATAATTCATTATCACAGAGTTGTGGTAATCTACTATTTATGAGTGAGGACAAAAAAATGTTGTTAATAGTTTTGTACACTGACTTCTCTATGAGTATTATACTATTAGTTAATATGTGCAAATCTAATCTTGACAACCTCAAGCAGACAAACCCCCCTGAGAGGGGCCTGGACCCAGGTTAGGAACCAGTGCTTTAAGACATGTCCATTCACTTTTCCTGGATTTGAAAATTGGATTCCTTGAACTGTTGTGAGTGTTTGAAAGCTAAGCATGTAAATAGCTACACGTGTCAGCGGGGAAAATAGCAATAGATGCTCAGGAAATGGTTTTGGATTTTGATTTTGGTGGGTGTGACAGCTTACTACCAACCATCAATTCCTATTCTGCAAACCAATTTCTATGGTAAAGTCGCAAAAGTGGCTGTTGAATTTTGTACTGAGGGAAAAAGAAAGTTTCCCACCACAACGGAGCATGTATATAGTTTTTTTGCTCTTAAAAGTTAAATGGTTGAAAACCATAAAGAAAACTGTCAGCGATATATACGCAGCACAGTATGAGAAAATGTATGTATAACATGTTTATCTGGATGCATCCACAGTGAGATTTATTTCTTTGTCGAACAGGCCTCACCTCTCCCACAGGCTGCACACATTGGGATCTCTTGGGTTCAGAGAGTAGCTCAGACCAATCAGGAAGCTCAAAAGCAGCAGAAAGGCGGAGCTCTGCAGAGTCGGCATGGTCCTGAGGGGAAAAAAAAGGATAGACATTTAGAGACAAAAGACACAAAAACCCAAACATTTCAGCAAGGGCGGCACAGGGCCAAAACATTCCTATTGTTGGGGGGGGTTAAATACAGAAGGCGGACACGATAAAAGCAGATTAAATCAACATTTGTACAATACAAAGCAGTCTGCAACAAATATATAACATTTTAATGCTTTGTTTTGTGCTGACTCTATGGTCATTTCTGAGGCTGATTACTTAGATTTTATTATATTATTAAATTATTTAGCAGCACTGTGTCCACCTCATGTATATGCTCATTTATATACTCAAATAAAACATTCTGAAAAACAAAAAATCCAAACAAAAATGTATTTTTCCAAGTTTTTTATTGAGCAATATGGACAAGTGTCCACACAGTGTGTTTTTTTCTGGCAGAAAGGCCCTGGCAGAGTGCTACAGAGCGCTGGGATGAAGCGTCTGTTTGGTTAAAGAAAAAAAATATTGCATGTGGGTTTTGTTTCTATGACAATAACATCTAGAAAACTCCAATGACCACTGTTGTTACACAGTCTAGCATCACTCCAATGATTTTTATTATCTATCTGTATCTATTTGTTTGACATTTTTCACTTGAGCACCAACAGGAATATGGCGGTTAACCACATTTCATTTCCTATAAAGTTTTCACAATAAAAGTCCCCCATGTTTTGTTAACAAAAAGTTTTCATTACGAAGCAGCAAAGTGAGGACATTTTCATCAGCTGTAACTTAAGATGATTCCTAACCTGCTGAAAGCGAACATGACACAGTAAAATAAAGCTGAAAGTACAAACAGCGACACAGGAGGAGAACAAAACTTCAAACCACAGAGATTCAGTTAGAAGCTGCAAAAGTGCTGAGAGCTGAACACACAGACTTATAAAAAAAAACCTTTCTCTGAAAAAGCTGAGGAAACTCAAAATTTCAAGGCAACTTAAACAGATTTTTGAGTTTTGAGCTGAATACATGTCTGTAAGTTTTGAGAAAGTTTTACCAGTTAATAATGCTGCATGGAGATTTACATTTCTTCTTTTACTTATCTTAATGTAAACTCGAAATTTTCATTATTTATGTCAAAAATTGTTGAGCAAACTCATTGAAGTGAAAGTGAATAATAACTTTCATTTGCAACCGTTTAATTTTTCAACACCCAAATAATGTCAAATCAGATTCACTTCTCACTGTGAACAATTTTGTAAGAAGAAATTTTTTTGGGGGGGATTTCTAAAAATCAAAGATTCAAGTTTATCTCAAGAAGAAAGGTTAATTATCTCAACAAAAAGTTTTAGGTCTTGTTTAGTTTATTTCAAAACATGAGAGTTTGAGCTTGACTCAAAACTCGAAAATCTAGTGAAGGCAGGTGCCATGAAATTCTAAGTTTTCTCAGCTCTTTTTACAGTTTACAATGCAAAGCAATCTAGTTCTGCAACAAATGTGTAACATTTAATTGCTTTATTTCGGCCCTGACATGCAGATGATGTCTTAACTCGGTGGTCATTTCTGAGGCTGTTTAATTGGATTTCATTATACTGGAAATTTTTGTGTCCACCTTATGTATATGCTCATCTATATACCTTAATAAACCATTTCGAAAAACAAATACCCAAACAAAAGTAATGCATTTTTTTTTACCAAGCAATAACAGTGTAGTACTCTGTGAGGCAAACATACAGTGGAAAATGTTGCACACACAGATGGAAATTGTATAAAAAAGTCCCATTCCTGAATTTAAGATTTACATACAACTAAATTGTTTTTGTTTTTCATTTACTATAATTGCCATTTCACAGCGTGACACATAGAAAGATTCATTGAAAACTGGTTCTCAGTGTCTATAAATTGTGGTTAAGAAACAGCCTCTGACTGTAAAAGAGTTCATTAAAAGCTCAGCAGAGGTGAGGCAAACGGCCAGACTTGAAGCGTAACGCTGTCTGCTCCCCGCCGAGCTCCACACCGTCTCAACAGGGTACATAAAACACAGGCATCAGGAGACAAGCTGACAGCAGACAGGAAAGATGGGGCAGAGAAGAGCATAAGAAAGAAAGAAAACCAGAGAGGAGGATCAGAGTCAAGAAACGTGACTCCCATCTTCATCCTGACCCCTATCAATCAGTGCTGCAGTGAAGCCTCCACACTCCTCTGCTGTCCCCTTCCACGCTCCAGCAGCATCTGGATCCGATCAGTGCATCGGCCCAAGAGAGCGCCTCGGCACGGGGACCCTGTTGGGCTCTCAGGGAGCAGGAGGGAGGCCGTTTTTTCCCCCTTAAAAATATCCCTTAGAAATGAACAGAAGTTCAGCAGGGCAGCGGCGTGAGCCCTCTGGTAGAAGCATCGTGGGAATGAACGTCATGTTGACACAGGATCGGTCAGGCCTGTTCCCCTCTGTTTTCTCAACAAGTCCCGTCTGACAGAATTACTGTACCACGGCTTCTCATGTCATCTACACGCAGCCCCAGGGAGATTTCTGATATGTCGGGACAGTGACATCGCCGCCAAGGATCAAGATGAGCTTCTTTGGTCGAGCAACTCATGAAAAAAACATCTCAGATCTCAGAAGAAGGACCAACAACAAATAACTCTCTCACTGTAAAGACAGTTTCATGACATTTTACAGATGATCTCTTTAGAGGGTATGACCGTCACCATGCTGTCATCACATGTGTTAAGTATAGGCAACTAAGACTTAGCCAAGATTTTGTGTAAGATTTTGAGGAAGATAAACTTCAAGTGAAATCAGGAGTGAGGCTGTACTTAGACCTGTGGTTCTCAAACTTTTTCATGCCACCCCTCAGAAGCTGAAAAAAGTTTATGTCTCACGTTTGCACCAGTTTCGAGGGGCAAAACTGTAATCAAGGATGTCATCAACAGAGGGCGTTGCACAAAGCACAACAACCTGTAGAAAATAACAGGCCCACTTAGGTTCCCAAGGAAAACCTGCTATTTTTTTGTCAACTTTTCGGGTTCCAAACCAATTTATTTTTGGTGGAAACGTTCAGAACAGTTTAAAATTAGGTGCCTGAATTGGAACGGGGCTGGTTCCGTGTCAGTGGAAAAGGCCTATGTATGGTTTGGAGATTTGACCCTGGTTGCTGGCAGTAGTTTCCAAACTATGTGCATCCTGTCTCCAGCGCTGTCTCATTCATGTCAGTCATTTGTGGTGGAGAAATGCATTTCTTTTGCTTTCAATGAATATTTGCATTTTAAGAGACTGTTCTCATTTTGTGGGAAAAAAATCCTGACACAGAAAACAAAAGATTTGCGTTCGGCTTCTCTTAAAAATGACCACAGACTCTCAAATACAGATTGTGCCTTTGATAAATTATATGATCACGTTCAATTGGCTGTCATCACATGAAACGGTTAGTACGACTTATGTAAGATTCAAAACTAAATCCATGAAAAATCTATGTTATGATTTAGAGATCTGACCCTGGTTTGTGGCAGTAGTTTCCACTGCATCATTTCACTGTCAAACAACTTTCTAACCCTGTTTTCTGCGTGTAATCTGTTTGTGGTGGAGAAGCATATTTATCTCACTTTTCATGCACATATTTGCATTTTAAGTCACTGTGCAGGGGAAATTTGGGGAAATTTCCTGAGATGAAGAAGATGTTTGCCTGTGGCTTGGTGAATAATACATGCCTCTAATACTGCCAAGGTCAGCGGTTCAATTCCCATCAGAGCCAATTCATGTATGTTTACAAAATGTGTTCTGAATGGTTCTTTGCAGAAAACAGCACCTCAGAATAAGGAACATTTGATGTGTTTGTACAAGTGATCCACCATAAACACCTCCGCAATCAGTCAGAGGCGTATTTAACAGATTTACATCTACAGTAACTCTATCCAGTGGCTGGTTATCACTGCTGGAGATTTGGCATGGTGAGGACTACACTTCAGCATAAATCAGTGTGAGTGTGCAGGTCTTCTGCTTCTGATAAAATGCCTCTTACTGCTCTCCTACCCACCGTCAGGAGCTAATTCACTCGCTGGCACAAATGCTAACGCCTAACAAAATCTGTGCCACAAAAACAGAATTTTATGAGAACAGGCATATGGCTTTTATTAAGAGGAGTCATCAACTTCACCAGCCACTTCATTGGACTGGGGGTAAATATTTTTCATTACCTTCTTTTCATTTTAATTGTGCTTCATTAGAGAAAGGCTTCAAACCGCATGGGAATTCTTAAACAGTGAGAAAGAGAGTTTAATGAGTACAGACGGAGTTGTTTTGAAGTCCAGCTCAGCCGTTGTTTGCATTACATGTTGGAATTACCTACAGTGGGAGGGGTCCAGGGCCCTATTTAAGAAAGCAGGCTTAGTTAAAACTTTAGTTAAGCCTGAGCCTAAGATGAGGACAACTCTGGCTTTTCCATTTCAGAAAGAGAGAAGACAGGATTTCAGGCTGAAATATTTACACATGTTGAAATAGATAACCCCGTTTCCAAAAAAGTTGGTTCGTAAATAAAAATGTAACGCAAGGATTTGCAAAGACTTTTTGACTTGTGTTCAACTGAATACAGGACAAAGATGAGACAGTTTATGTTCCAACAACCCTTTTGTTTGTTTTGGTAAATATACACATATTCTGAATTTGATGCCTGCAGTTCCCAAAAAAACAGGTTAAACAGGTTAATCAATAACCTGATTGGGTATGACTGATTATTGGTATCATAGGGCTCAGTTGTTCACAAGCATGGACGGGGTGAGGTTCACCACTCCGTGAAAAACAGTGTGGACAAATAGTCCACATTTCAGATTCAGGTTTTGGAGCAACATATTCTGCCATCCAGACAACACAGTTTTCAGAGACATCCCTGCTTATTTCAGCAAGACGATGCCACATATTCTGGATGTGTTACAACATGTGGTTTTGTAGTAAAAGAGTTCATGTACTAGACTGACCTGCCTGCAGTCCAGACCTGTCTCCCATTGAAAATGTGAGGTGCATTATGAAGTACAAAATATGAGAACTGAGTCCCCAGAACAAGCAAGAATGAGAAAGAATTTCACTTTCAAAACTTCAACCCTTAGTGTCCTCAGTTCCCAAAAACTGCCCAAAAAGTTTTGCAAATCAGTGCATCCTGTGTTTTTTTTTTTTTTTTTTTTTTACGTTTTACACAACATTTTTGGAATTGGGGTTGTAGACCTGGAGCGCCACTGATGATGGCTTTCATGCACAAGCTTCACTCACAGTTAGCTTACTCAAGAGTTGATTGAACTAATTCTGATCAGCTGTTCTGGAACTGAAAATTCAGAGTTTTCCATCTGAGGCTTTGTCAGCTAAGAGTTCAGGATTATGCTCAGAGTTTGTTAAACCTGCTTTCTGAAACAGGCCCCAGGTAGACGTCTGGAGCTCCAGGTGGTAGTATCATCATCTGCATATTGGACTCTTCAAGGAGACAACCCTGCTTTTTTAGTGGGATAAGGGAGGGCAGGTACTAAAATTGAGTTTTTCATGAAACTCTGCAACCACAACTGTGGACTGATTGATTCTTCCCCTTTCCTCCTTTTCACATAATAGCCTTCTACTCAGTTACATTCAGCCCTAAGCTATCATTATTTCCTTTTGAGCTTTTTCCAGACTGCAGCTCTGAACCTTTTCACTTGGACAAGCTTGGCTTTGCAGCAGAAAAGCACAAGTAGCGTGATGTATTGCAACAGTTTTTCCACTCAGTTTTGATGCGTTTAGCTAACTGGCAGTAATGTATGCACACCTCCACAATTCACATCCACTGGTCAAAGAGGTAAAGTCTGGACCAAGATCTGTGAAAAACCACAATAGTAGATGTTGTTCCAACATATTTTGCTCTTGTTTGTAATGAAAAAAACAGACAATCTCATCCAGTGCTTTGAGACTTTCATGTGGCTCTATAAACCATTAGAAAATAGGCAAAATACCACACACACAGGCGTACGTTCATGTGCGTGTACACTTGAACACACCCATAATGTCCACACACATGCATATACACACTCCAACACCCAGCACACAGTTTGTAACTCCTTCAAGGACTGATCATGTGTTTTCATGTTTGGAGACATTACACACACATCAAATGAGTCCCATACGCTGAAACCAGTTCAGAGAGAATCTATTTTTAGTATCTGAGGAGATTTTGCTAATTCACTGAGCTTCACTTGACTCACGCTGTCAAGGCCCAAAGCTTCGGCCCACGCGTACATGCGCCGTACCAACCGAGGAATGCTGGGAGCTGGTTTAAGGGCCCCACAATGCTCTTTCCAGAACCGCACAGGGGCTTCAGTGAGAACAAAAGCCCAAATGAAAACACATGCGCTGCTTTTATATTAATCTCTCTAGACGCTGGTACCCATGTTATTACCATATTCTGTTTCGATCAAGAGCCCTTCAGGACGCATAAGTGCTGACAACTAAAAAATTATTTTGATTCGATTTCATGCAAGAGAGCCATTTCCGTGACTGATGAGTGTTCCCATCAGACTACATGTTCACATTATTTAAACAGTCAGGACGGAGGCTGCTCCCATGTAGAAGACCTCCATGTCTAATGTGATTATCAAAAGCATGAAGTGACAACAACCTGTTAGAGGAATAGTTCAGCATTTTGGGAAATTATTGCTTTCCTGCTGAGAGTTAGGTAAGAAAATTGATACCACTGTCATGTCTGTCTGGTAAATATGTAGCTATAACCAGAGGACATTGAGCTTAGCTTTGCATATAAAGACTGAAAACAGGAGGAAACAGCTAGTCTGGTTCAGTCCAAGTTACAAAATCCACCTCTAACTAGGGCTGCAAGTAATAATTATGTTCATTATTGATAAATCTGTTGATTATTTTCTTGATTAATCAATTAGTTGTTTGGTCCTTAAAATGTCAGAACATGGTGAAAAATATTGATCAGTGTTTCTCAGCTTTCTTGTTTTGTCCTTAAGTCAAAGATAATTCAGTTTACTGTCATAGAGGAGTAAGAAGCCAGAAAATATTCACATTTGAGGAGCTGATATTGGACATTTTGTGTCACAGCTCCATTCACCCAGTTTCCCTCCTGTCCCCCCGCCTCAGAAATTTTCCACTCTGCCTGCTTCATTCTACCTGCCAGTCACTCCCACCTCATCAGCCCAACTCCACTCACCTGCAAGCTCAGCTGCAGCTCATTCCCAATCAGCCCACTATATAAGCCTCTCCAGCACTCTCACTCCTTGCCAGATTGTTCTTCAGCATTCATGCGAGACTTTCCAGCACTCCTTACCTGCCTGCATCACCTGTCTCCTGCTAAACTCACCAGCCTTCTGTCCCTGACCACAACTTCTGCCTCAGCATCTCTGGTTTCTGTCTGCTCACCTGGTCCTGAAACAATTATCAAAATAGCTGGGATGGTTGACAACTAATTGTTGCAGTTCTACCTCTAACAATTACTAATTTTATTTTAGTTGTTCAATCCATATAAAAGCTGAGGTGGACAGGTCTTCTCATTGTGAGGCTGCTGGTTGCCCTATGCTAAGCTAACTGGCTGTAGGCTTGAGATATATAATATGACAACAATGTCCTCATCAGACTGTTGCCAAAAATGCAAATAAGCATATTTCTTACAATTATTCTTGAGTTTAAGCAGCTTTTCTTTACCTTAGAATGAGCCCTTTATATCTACAGAGGGCGTGGCACCTCCTCAATTGAGGTCAAGGTCAAGGTCAAATTTATTTATATAGCACATTTAAAACAACTGAGGTTTGCCAAAGTGCTGTACAATCTAGAAAGCACTGAAGTATTAAAATACAACCATAGAAATAGAAAAGAACACCATTAGAGTACAAAGTATACAAAAAATGTAACAATAGAGAACAAAATAAAGTGCACAATAAGCACATAATTCAATAAAACAGTCTATAAATCGGCAATGTTTGGCTCAACATGAGTCAAAAGCCAATGAGAAGAGATGAGTCTTCAGCAACAACTTAAATATCTCAAGAGTCTGGGCAGATCTAATATACAATGGTAAGCTGTTCCACAGTTTAGAGGCAGCCACCGCGAAGGCTCGGTCGCCTTTGGTAGATATTGGGACATCTCGAAGCAACTCGTTTGATGACCTCAGTGCTCTAGCTGAGGCCACCATGCTGCTGCACTGCCATGTTTCCACAGTAGCTCAAAACGGACAAATCAAACACTGGCTCTATAGATACTGCCTTTCACGCTTTTCATGGCCAGCATAGTTTCTCCTACAATGTATAACTGGAAGGGGAGGGTTAGATGAGGTGTTTGCAATCTGCAAACTCACCAATAGATGCCACTAAATCCTACATATTGGTCCTTTAAATAGCAGACATTTAGCTTATCTTAGGCTAAATACTGGAAACGGGGGAAACAGCCAACCTGGTTCATTCCAAAAGTACTGAAATCTGCCTACCAACAACTTTGATAACTAATTAGTTTTATCTAATTTGTTTAATCCATAACAACAAATTATAGTTATGTGCAGGACTATTTCTTCGCTGAGCACTGTAACTTCCTGAAGTTTTGCTGTCACAGTGTGACTGTGAGACTGCTAGTTGCATTATGCTAAGCTAAGCTAACTGTCTGCAGCCATACTAAGGTATGACACATGACTGATACACATACGAGAACAATATTCATGTTTTCATCACTCTTGCCATAAAAGCAAATAAGCGTATTTCTTCAAACTCTTCCTTTAACAAGTTTTTCCAGCTGACACCTTCAGTATTTCTACAGCAATTTACTGCTTCTTGCATGTGCCATGATTAACAATCTAGACAATCTGAAAATGTTTTACTGAAGCATTATTAACAGGTTGCATAGAAAAGAGTCATTCTGGCGAAATTCTAAGTAAAGCACCTGGCACTGATCAAGCTGTTTGTTTGCTTCCCTGTTTCCTTTTCATCTAACCTCAAGTTTCTGTCTCTCTATTTATTTCGCTTTCATTGCAATGCTAATTGTGGTAGAAAATATTAGTCACCCACTGGAAGGAAAAGTCGCAGAGAAAAGAAAAATAAAATATTGGCTACGGTGGCAAGAGAGACATCAAGGGAGAAACTAGTCCCGCCAAATACAAGTTCATTTTCATGTCGAGGTGCTCTGATGTCAGAGAAACTACAGAATATGTCTCCTTTCTCTTGGCGTTGCAGACTCCAGCATGTCCCTCCAAAATCAATAAGATAAAAACTTTAAATGCCTTTATTCTATGCACTACTTTAAAACTCCAACCGAAGTCAATGAGGCTACCAAAGAAAGGCAACATGGTGAAATACTGCAGGTTCTCATGCAGACTTTCTGCTCTTGAGTTATGACACATGATCCTGCAGGTGCAATGCATTCTCGCGTGGCTTAGAAGTGTGAATCAAACCACAGGTAATTTATGTCTTGTTTCATGCTATCCTGGCAATAAGTAACTTTATATATCAGACCCAGATCCCCACTGCAGTTTAGCGTTTGATGTTCAAAGTTCATAAGAAGGCCACTAATAATAAAACAGGATAAGTTGACGTTGATGTATCCAAGGTTAGAGCAGAAAGCTTGTTTTCTATTGAGAGATTATTTTAATGGAAAACAAAACTGGAACTATATATTGTTGTATAACGTAACACAAGATGCATTTGATTATAAATGTTTTGAAAAACATTAAAGGATTACGTCTGGGAATACTTTTAAAATAAAATCAAGAAACTTGGAAGGCCATTTAAATGAAGACAGGTGTTCTTTATGAAATTATGTTTTAAACATGATATTAACTTCCTGAACTTTTTCATTGCATTGCACAAAAAGAGAAAATTGTAAAATGACAGTAATCTGAATAAATTTTGGGTTGTTGTAATACCTTAGACTGCCGATTACAGTTTTAATGAGGTAATTAGTCACTACAGTCAACAGCTTCAAAATAAAAGCAGTCTGCCCAGCCCATCAGCATACAGCTGAACTTTAGTGAGTGATTTAATCGGCTAGTGGTTCCCAAAGGGAGGGATAAGCAGTGGTTAAACTCTATTATGCCATTAAAACAATGAGAGAGCAGAAATGAAGAATCATTGCTCTTGTATCAGATTTTACTCCCAAGTGCTCTGCCCACCCAAAGTGAACTCTGTATGAAGTAAAATTTCAGCTCACTGAGACAAAATTGTAGCAAACAGGAGTCTGTGGCTTTCTGCAGGCCCTTTAAGGGGCCCTCAAATGAATAAATGAGAAACCAGTGCACTCTGCAGAACTGTGAGCATTATAAATTGTCAAAACCTCCAGCAACAGACAAAGAAAGGGAGACCAAAGGACAAAAATCAACTCAAATGTTTCCTGGCAACAAGACGGTCACACTGCACATGATTAAAGCACTGCTGTGCACCATTACACTTAAAAGTTGGCCTATAAAGTTGCGGTGTGTATCACAGCCTTAAGGAGACTTAAATGATCAGCCTCTGATTGTGATCATCACCGATATCAAAAAAAAAAACCCTCCTCAGGAGAGCACAGCCAAAGGTTTCATCGCAAATTTACAGTTGAGCTCTTAGAATAACAAATCTATAAAAGTGCTCGAGGGCAGAAACTGACAGAAACTGGAATAAATTAGCCCGAGTCCTCCATGTGACACATCGACCGCAGTCCCCTCTACCCCACTCTCCCCCCTCCTCCCCATCCCACCCTCACATTAAACCAGAGTTACAGTAAACTGAATAGAAAACCCATAATCCTTTGCATCTGGGTTCTCGTCTTTGGCGCACAGGACGGGTTCGGCTGCTAGACCACAGTTCGGCTGGCACACGCTCTCATATTGCTGCACTCAAAGAAATAAGGGTTCCAAAAGGGTTCTTCCTGAAGGGCTGAGGTTCCACCCAGAACCATTTGCTTCTGAAGAGCCCTTTTTGAAGAAAGAGTTAATTCAGGGTTCTTTGTAAAATTACAGATTCCATTAAGAACCCTTTTCAGAAGAAACTCTATTGTACCATAATATAACAGGGTTCCCAGTAGAACCCCCTGGATGCGTTCTAGATAAAACCCACAGAATATAACAAGGTTCTTGTAGAACTCCCTTTGTGGATTCTAAATAAAACCCCTGGAATAAAAAAAATGTTCTCAGTGGAATCTCCTGAGTATGTTTTAGATAAAACCCTTGGAATATGAAAAGATTCCTGGTAGAACCCCCTCAGTGGCTTCTAGATAAAACCCTTAGAAAAACCTTTAAAAAGGTTCTCATAGAACTGACTTTCTGGGTTCTGGATAAAATCCTTGGAAGAACCCTGTCATTGTGTTCTAAATAAAACCCTTGGAATATAAACAGGTTCTCGTACAACACCCTGGGTAGATTCTAAATAAAACTTTAGGAATATAAAAAGAGTCTTGGTGGAACCCTCTTAGCATGTTCTTGATTAAACGCTGGAATATGGCTGGGCTGTTGTTGGCACCCTTAGAAGGTGGAAAGGTTCGCATTGAAGCTCCAGAGAGGGTTCTGGTTGGAACCATTACACCATAGAGAGGTTCTGGTTGACACCTTCCACTGATGGTTCCAGGTATAAGCCTTTAATGTTGGGTTCTCAGTGGCACTGAGAAAGGCTTCCAAGTGGAACCTTTATATAAGGTTGTAACAGGAACTAAAAGTGTTCTCATATGGGGACAAGCTGAAGAACCCATCATGGTTCTAGTTAGGATCTTTATTTCTCAGTGTGTATGCCTCATGCTGGGTGGGTGACTGGTTTTTGGGGAGGGGGGGTGGCAGAGACCCTTTACGACACACTGGGGACTCAGAGAAACAATTAGATGCCACACCCTGACATGTAACGTGAGAACGCGTTAAACTGAAGAAAAACAGCCCCACATATTTTATGGTGTTATCGACGTTCTCCCGTGAAGAATCACCGCGTCTACATCAACATGTCTCACTGTGTTTACAGTAAAGACATCATCATATACGGTAAAAGGTGGTACTCTGCCACAAAAGCTGAACCCCCACACTGGAAAAAGCTTTTGAGCGGAAAACTCTTGGCAGCTCAGAAGCAGCTGAGGGTTCTCGGGGGAGTTGCGTGACAAAAGGATGATCTAGCGAGGGAGACGGGAGAGAGGGAGGCCTTTCACAGATCTTAGGAGTCTGAATTTCGCTGAGTGAGCTCCGCAGTGTTTGCTATCTGCAAGATTGATGCAAGTGAGGGGAATATTCCTGAACTTTTGAACCCCAACCAACACCACACACCTTTGCACTATGAAAAGTCTTATTGTCTCCTTTTTCAGACAGCTAAATTATCTTAATTTGACCCCTCGCTCTGCAACTGTATCTTTTAATTATGTCAGCAGATCTGCCACAGTTTTGCTTGAGTTTCCAGTAATAACATGGCAGTAAATAATTTGGATTCTCCTCAACAAAACACTTCTTACCAACAGGCTCCTAAATACAGCGACAGATGCCCGGTGCTGCTGCCTGCCAATCTGTGCTGCTCGGGTTCGAGTCATTTTAAAGCTCTTTTAATTAGGCGAGCTGCAATGGAAAAACTAATGAAATCACCTCATGTCAACTCTATGTCATCTCTACAGCAACGACAGGCCAGCTTTCATTTGGCAATCTCAGGCATTGTGGTCTGGGATCCTTTATTTAACGGAGAAAAACAGGATACAGCGTGTGTGCCCCCCCGTTACATTTATGCAAGTTTAGGTTCCAGTGGGGACTAATGACTGCACGTACAGATTCAGCGGAGGTCAGTTATATGTTTTGAACATCAATTCACTTCCCCTCACTTCACTTTATTGTCCTTTCGCGTCACCTTGCAGCAGCTAATAAAACTAACAATTAAATCATGCGATATGTATATTTGTGTAAAATGCATACTTATAGAAAAACAACACAACAAAGACAAAAAAACAACTACATTTAAAAATTAACTTCTTCTGAAAACTCAAATCCACAATAGCCTTCTAACCTTTTAATTTAGGCTCTCACATATGTAATGTTAGAAATTAATTTTAATTAAATTTGAAATATTTTTGTATTGGGTTTGAGTTGGCCATGCTTGAGCTTGGACATCCATTTAAAGAATTAGGCAAGTAACTCCACAAACCAGTCATAAACTAGAAGTATTCCCTTATCATCCAGTCAAGTTACCGTTTACATGTATGTCTATAAAAAAAATTTTTGTTTTGTTTTGCATGTCTATATTGACATGTATGATTCCAGAGAATAATTTCCAGTGAGAAACATGCTGTCTTCACTTAGAGACTATTTTTACAGAGGAGTATGGAGGACTGATACAGAGCTGAGTGAGAAGTAGAGAGAGAAACAGTAACTTTACATTGCAGGACACAGGAGTATCTGGTCAACCGCTGCATTGATCCACAATAAGTAAAGTTAGTTCGAATTCCATCTAACGTGTTAAAACACTGAAGTCACACAATTACACAAATAAATTAACCGATCGAGGCAGTGGTAGACTGGCAACTCAACTTTGCAGGTGGCTAAAATAAATTTGACTGCATCTGTGTTGAGACTCCTGAGGGAGCTGTCAAACAAAATGTGATCTGCCACGCCCACACAGGCTGGAGAAACGGTCTCAACAACAAAATGTGCTGTTTTAATATTTATGAACATTTATTTTCACTCAGATCTTTCTGGATGCTTAATGAGAAACTTGACTTTGATATCATATATGAATATTTACTCTTTAAACCACATTTCCAGAGGCTTTAACTACACGAACATGAAAGCAAACGCTGATTTAAGATGATGTGATCCAAGAGGATGCAATGTGTGCGGTGACTACACCTTTTCCTGGAGTGGTAAATAGCTAGTTTGATAACCGTGTGTGTGTGTGTGTGTGTGTGTGTGTGTGTGTGTGTGTTTATGTTGGACAGTGTCTTTATGAGTGAGGTCAGAAGGAACTGGAGCTTATGTCACAGCCTCTGTCCCCACAGTGATGGAGAACAGAGCCCGAGGATAACAGTGGTTTCAGTGATAAGGTCACCATGGTAACACTTGTTTTGGACCACATGAGGACATCAACACGAGTTCGACATAGAGCAACAGAGGCCAGGAGGATTTTGTACTGACTCCTTTCTGCAACCAGCATAACTGCAACGACAGTGAACTGGACACGTTCCTGTTGAACCACTTTTTGGTTTAAGGACAAACTGTTTTTAGCTTGACAAATCCACTTTAAGTATGTATTTTTTTCTGAGTCATTAGTAAGAAAACATCCACAGAGAATGAAGTAAGCTGAAAGATGAGCCAAACTGTGGGGAGTGGTTTGGATAACGACGACAAGCAGTGCTTTTTGAATGTGAATGTGAACTGAGCTCTGATTAGCCATCTCTGCACTTTTGAACCTTGTGATTATCTATTTAAGCTTTGACATTGCAGATCTAAAATGATGCATGAATCAGCAACTGAGGGACCCATTTTTCAGTCAACAAGTCCTCCAAATTTACAAGGTAATGTCCACTTGAACATGTTTTTTTTTTAGTTGTAAACTAAATTATACTACTCTACTGTGATGAAACATTAATCTGGCCTTATTTTCATATTTCTTAATGATTCATAAAAATCAGAATTCATGAAATTGGCTCAAATTATCACCCACCCTTTTAAATCTTCCTGAACCTTTGCTCCAGTGCTCAGTCACGTCTCATGAAATTTCTATTAAAAAAAACAAAAACAAGTTAACACCCTCTAATCAGAGTTGGTTGGCCCACCTCCCTCCGCCCATGTTGAAGCTTGTGGTACTGTGCTCATTTTCAAATATACGCTCATCTAGACTCAACATTCACAGGTTTACTGAGGCTGGGAAAAAAAAATTATTTTAAATATCATGTTTTTTTTCAATTCTTGAATTGATTTTATGATTGCTGAATTGGTCTCTTATAATATATATAAATAACTAGCACTTAGTCTGTTAGCTTGATGCTAACACATAATAGGTATTTCCATTAACGCACTTGGAAATTAGCATCGCAATTGCCATAATATTATCTTACATACTTTTGGGCATATGACTGGCTACAGCAGCCTCAGAGGGCCAAAACTCCCACTCTAAATTCACAGTTTCACAGTTCATTTTCATATGTGACGGATGTGAATTTAAATGCTCACATTTCTGCTGTGTGCAGTTTTCAGGGACTCTATAAGTTTTGGTTTAAACATCTTATTTTATTTATTGTCAATTTAAGTGACAACCTTGATAAGCTGCAACAGGTGAAGTAGAATCACAAATGTGTTAGTGTTTACACTATTTTTTGCTAAGCCTCTACTTGGTATTTTTCAATTTGATGGCTGTAAAAAAAAAACACTACACTGTATTTGTTCCCTTGACAATGATACCATGATAAACAGCAGCAGGGCTACAGCTCTGTACTAACCAGACACACACACACACACACACACACACACCAGAGTGCTTCTCAGCCTCTCTGAGCCGCGAGCATTAGCTTAGCTTAGCTACAACACAGAAACTTCTGCAAAAGGGGCCATAAATGTGCTTCTAGTGACTGTCAAAACTCCAGCGGACTCTCTGTGACGCCAGTGTTTCTCTGCAGACATGAAGAGTCTGACAACAGCTGCCCATGGTTTGTTAGCTCTGACTAATAGCTCTTACTGCTACATCAAGAGGTATCATCACATACGTAGCGTGGTTTTATGGATCCCACTGCATTTCTTGGCAAAAACTCAGCCTACTCTGCTTCTGATTCTGCCTCAATCAGGGTAAATCAGAAGCTGAGAAAGGCGGTTCATGTCAAGTAAAGCAGTGAGATCCATCATAATGCATACCTAACATAAGTAACTTAAAACATTCAATTAGTCAACACTGACTTTTCATTTCACATGGGACTCAAACACACTTTTCTGGATAAAAGCCGGAGTTTATCTGAGCCAATCATCCATCCCAACCACCTTCTTATGTGGAGTTTCTTGCTCTTCATACTATGTCATCTGACTTCCTCCTTTGCGCCTGTCATAGCTTACTATGGCCACTAAAGGTCCAAGCTGAACAATAAACATAAATATGGGCCATAAGCAGCTTCTGCAGACAAGCTTTTTTTATTTGGGGTGAGGACAGGCTGAACAATCATGGCCATGGTTTAAAAAAAACTTGACTTTTAGTAGGAAACAGGGAAAGAACAGCAGTGTCCTGCAGTAAAGTGATGTTTACCCGTCCATCCATCCTGACCTCTGACCTACGCTGACTTTGTTGTTCCACCTTACTTCCTCCTTTGCTCAAATTGGACAAGAGTCCTAATTTCTACAGCCAACAGAGGGCTTTGTCACTTGAATATAAACGTGTTTTTTTGGGGCAGTGACTGTCATTTTTTGCCTACTGATCCGTGACAGAGCAAAGTTACCAAAGGGAAATGAGCAGGATGGCTTTGGTTTTGCACATTTAGCATTTGTCACGAAAATGGCTTGTGATGCAGATCCAGCATGGAAATAGAGGTGGAAAAAACACATATCATCACCTAACAAAGTAGTCATGTAGAGGTTTTCATTAGGGCTGCACAATATGGAAGAAAACAGTCAGATCTGACATCACAGTTAGTGGGAAAAATCATTTTTGCATCAGAATTTTAATCTAGTCTAAAAAAAATTATTAAATTCATGATGATGTGACATCTCAGCAACACTGCAGTACTTTATTATAATGCTGTTTTGTTACTCATTTTTTCATTATCAAAAAACTGCAGCTTCTGTGATATGGATATTGCACTTGGCCATATAGCAAGTTCAATAACATTTCGATTAATTCTGCAGCCCCAGTTAACGTTAAAAAGCCAACTGCATAACTTCCCCATAAGACAGACAAACCTATTTTGTGCTATTCTGAATTACTGCACCATTCATACTTTTAGATCCTTTAAAACTCAAGAATAATGTCATGCATTGATCTAAATGGGAAAATATTTAATATGCTACAACTGCAGTATAACTGCACAGGGAATAAAACTAAAACAAATGTTGTATCTGCACTCCTTGGGGACACTGATGAGAAAACAAATAAATAATCCTTGTTTTCTTCATTCACGAAATGTTTACTTTTTGCAGATGTGTGTGATCTGATGTGGTTTACACTGAAATGTCAAGCTGGGCTTCCTGCCAGTTTGAGGCCGTTGCTGTCCCTGCTGAATGACTCCGACACGTTTGAGGCTCGTGCGCTCTCGCACACAGACCCACAGTGCAAACTGCTGCCTGGTCCTCCACACTCCAGACCAAAACCACATGAGAATGACTGTGGCTTCAATGGTCAGAGAAAGCAGAAGGGTCCACAAAAACAAACTTAAACACTGAGACACGATGATAAATACACCAATTCACCTCTACGGGACAAAATAAACAACAACACAGACTTCCACACCTTGGATTGAAATCACGTCTGGACTCTTTAAACAAGTGTTTTATACAAACTTCAGTGACTGAAATGGTGGAAAACCCAAAATGGAGACTCTGGCTGAGGTTTCGGAGGGACATGACCATACAGCGCTGTAATTATATGTGCTGTAATGCTCTGTTGATCATACTGGTGCAGAGACACATAGAGTCCTTATAAAAAACACAGCCTTTCCACAAACCGTGACCAGAAAACATAGCTTTGCATTGTAAAATCTCACAGTAAGAACACGGGCGAAAAACCTCTCAGTCCACAACATTAGAAGGCTGCAGCTCGTAAGAAACCTAAGTAGACTTTAACAGCATGTAGAATCACCAGAAAGTAGTTCTGTTTTATGTTACAGTTATCTGTCACGTTAACCACACATGACAGTCTTCATGATCGTATTCAGACTTATGAATGTCACTTTCACTGTGATGAGCAGCACATTAGTTTTTGACATGGGTGTCTCTCTGTGACCCGGTGGTTAGACAAACCATGAAGACCTAAAAGGGAGCCAGATTCAGAATTTCTGTCATTTTTCTGTCTATTTACTGGTCAGAACAAGCCTCATGCCATATGAAGTGTAGCAGGCTCCTCCTTGGATCCCAGCAAAAACAGTATGTGTTTCAAAGTGATATAAAGACAGAACAGAAAATTATGATCTTAATGCTCATGTGATGGACATATTTTAAAACCTTCAAAGAAACACCTAAATACTTAAAAATAACTACATTTTATCATAGCAACTAATTAGCACTTAACAACACAGTACAGTCATTTTGCAGGAACTGTATTCAGTCATCATATTGAGTCTCCCAGAAGCAGGTGCAGCAGTAACCTTTTCAATATTTTTACCACTTTACCTGCTGTGATAATACTGATAATCGTGATCATTTTTTTTACCATTTCATCTCGATGATAACAAAATAAGATGTGATGAAAAAATAACGACAAACGACTCTTTGGTCAACAAATAAAAATGAGACAAACTTGTTAGGGAGAAACAAGCTGGAGAGAGATTCAGTCTCTTTTTGCAGCAGGGAGGTCTGACGCACACAATTAGACAATATTGATCTACCAAGAAAGTCAACTAGCATGCACATGCTGCATGTCTCATCAACTGTATAGAAATGTCAATGTTTATTTCACAGTTCACGTAGACCAAAACAAGACAACTGTAAACTATGAGGAGCAACAAGCACCAATAAAACACAGCATTTGCAGACAAGTCATGAAGAAATCCATGCATTGATAAACAAGATAACATTATTTTATCAGCTAAATTGAGTTGGGCTAAACTCGAAATAAAGTTCAAGCTAAAAGAAACCACTGCTGTAGTGATTAAATAACCCAGAGTTTCTAATTTTAGATCATAAAGTGAAAGATCGATTAACACACTTGAATTAAGAAGTGTAAAGTTTCCTCAAATTCTCAAATTCCAAAAAATATGTAACGAAAAGAAGAATGCACATTTGAAGAAATTTAGTATACTTAATTTTAGATATATGATGGGAGAAAGGAGCAGTGCACTTTTTGCTAATAACAGGTTAATAGACATTTCCTACAGGAGTATATGAGTTTAGAAACTGTACAGAAACATTTAAAAAATGCTTTACATTTTAACTACAGTTGACTGACTCTACTGTAGATTTAGTCAAGTGAAACTGGAATAACACTTAAACAATTCCAATGACTGGAACATGACTAAAACCAAATGTTTTTTAATCAATAGTATTCAACAAAAATCAAATCAAAATTTGCTGTCAAAGTGAACACTGGGGCTAATCCACCTTGCAGATGTTGAAATATTTCACTAAATATGTGAAAAATGTGATCTGCTGGTGGCACTAAAAGTTTTAAAAAGTCATTAAGAGTCATCCTCTAACCTCGACGAACGTCTGAACCAAATTTCATGCCAATCCACGCAATAGATGTTAAGATATTTCAGACTGAACCAGTGTGGTGGACTGACCAGCGGACGCTGTCGTCATTGAAGCAGCGCTGCTCGCGTGGCTAAAAATAAGAGCCAAGTTTGTAATGAACTGCACATATCCTTTAATGAAAAACACACTGACAAAATAACACCACAAGAATTTCAAACCCCGCTGAATAAGGCTGTAACTATTTGAAAAGATAGTAAGATATAAGCAGGATATTTCTAATGGCTGCGACGCTTGATTGATCTGTTGGAATGTCATCCGTGCCATTGTTTCAGGATGAATCTCAGGCCAGTTGTTGATTCAGACGGACACTTCCTCCTCATCTCTTCCTGTGCTTTACTGTCTAACCGTTTCTCCTCTGCCAGTCAGGAAGTTCTCTACACTCTGACTACAAATGTGTCTGTGACTCACGTTATTCTCTTCAATATGCAATGTCATTGTACAACTTTATGATAAGGCCACAGTGCTTATAATCTGACTAAAACAGTCACATGATGTTTTGTCACTTCCTAATCTCTAAATGAGTTCATAGTAACGGTATGGATAAGATTTAAAGTCTCTGTCAGAAAAGCTGCCATTTAGGGAGATTATTTTCATTATCAATTAATCTGCACATTATTTTCTCAATTAATCAGGTAATTCTTTGGTCTGTTAAAAATCAGAAAGCTGTGAAAAATCACAATATCCAGAGCCTAAATTACATTGTCAGCAGCAAGCCATGCAGTCTTGTTTTGTTAATCCAACAGTCGCAAAATTCAAAATATTAAATTTTCTGTAATGTAAGACAGATGTTTGTAGTTTTTATTCAGAAAAGTATTTGAATTATTTGGTTATCAAATGAATTGCAAATTAATTTTCTGTCAGTCGACTAACTGATGAATAGACTAAGCAGCTGCAGCTCTACTCTTGTTAAACTCACCTCTGTCTAACCTAGGAATTAGTTCATTTGTGCTGCAACTGCACAGTGACAGTTTTTTCAGTCTTTTCAACATATCAGTAACATTTTTAATTATACTATTGACTCCTCTGATGTTTCTGTCCTAATTCTTTTTAGACATCAAACCATCATCCTCATGCTCATCTTCCCACCACCATGAGGTATTTTCTTTAATCATAAAGTCTTCTTTTTTCTTGATATCGCCTTAAAAACAAATTATTTCTGTCCTCCTCTTTAGGGGTCAGAAAGTTGTGGGAAACGCCACTTCAAAAAAAATAAAAGATTCATAAAGAACTTTAGTCGCTGTGTCTTTAGCTGATCTTCCCATGATAAAAGTATGCAAAGGCCAACACTTCTTCATCCATATTTATTAGTACGCAGAGTTCCTGAAACATACACAGAACAGGCCACAAGGTCAAGAGCTTTTGAAATGTTCAGAGCAGCTTAAGAAAACAGAAACAACCTCCACTGAACCCTTTCAACAATCACAAACTGATGGTGTCAGTGTTTGTCTTAGAGCAGGATACCTCTGTTAGGAGAACAAAGTGTGCTGTCTTGGTTTGATCCTTTCTCTAATACTTGATATTGATCCTGGTCAGTTAATCAACTTTGCCCCATTACTACAAACAATATGACATAAACCCACAGGGGAAAAAAATGGTTGTACAGCCGGTTGTTGTAGGCTGTACGTATAGCTGATATGCAGCTAGGTCAACTGATATGTGTTTGTTAATGTGTGTATTTATAGAGCAGGGTGGCCCATAGCTGGTCTATAAAACTGAAATCAAAACAAAGAAAAGTCATGTATTTCTTGCACATTGCAATCTAATATACATTGTTATCTTAGCTAGTATTATGTTGTTTTTGATGTTTTTTTTTTTTTATAAATTTATGAAATAGAAACATCCACTGAGTTATGCTGCATATTTCAGACTGTGAACTCATATTCTAGGGAGAGCAGGGAACAGTCAGAGGTAAGTCATTCAGGTGCATTATTCTATATATAATAATGTCATATTTAACTGCAGCCAGTGACAGTTTTAAAGTAGATTTGCAGTCATTTAGGATGGAGAAATGTGTTAACATTTAGAAAAGACTGAGTGACTGAGGACATTAAGGTTAATGCTTACAGCAGGATGCATGAGTTATACACTCTTGGAAATAAGGGTTCCGAAAGGGTTCTTCCTGAAGGACCGAGCTGCTTGTGAAAAACCCTTTTTTGAAGAGGGTGTTGGTCAGGGGTTCTATGTAACATAATCAGACTAATGCCTCCATTAAGAACCTTTTTCATCCAAAGAACCTTTTTTGGAAGAAAGAGTTCTTCAATGATTGTTGAGATCCTTGAAGAACTCTTTCATCAAGGGTGTACCATTATATAAAATAAAAAGGACAAGTGGGTTCTAGATAAAACCTTTAGAATATAAAGGGGTTCATGGTAGAACCTCCTTGATGGGTTCTAGATGAAACTCTTGTTGTATAAACAGGGTTCTCAGTAGATCTTCAGGTTGGATTCTTGTTAGTACTGTTAGAGGGTGGAACAGTTCTGGATAAAACCCCCAGACAGGATTCTGGGTGGAACCATTATGCCATAGAAGAGTTCTCTGTAGAACCTCTCATAGATGGTTCTGGGTAAAATCTTTCACAGATGGCTCTAGATAGAACCCCCTTTTGTGTGGCATTCAAGGTAGAAGTCTGATAGAGTTCTAAGTGGAACCTTTATACAACGTTCAACCAAAAAGTGATTTCCTAGTGGGACAAGCTGAAGAACTCTTTATAGTTCTAATTAGCACCTTAGGAGAGTAGTGCTGGGCTCAAAACTAACTTTTTCACCAACTTCCCAAAACTGAAAAGGAGGAGCACAGTTTCCACAGCAGCCACACTGACTACGCTTCCTGCAGAACCGCCTGCAGAACCGCCTGCAGACACACTTTTTTGTTAATCAGCCTCCTGAGTGCAGGCATCAGCCAATGCCAGTTATCTCAAAACATCAGATATTAATACCAATTAATTGCTCTATTGCTGCTTTTTACTAATGTGAACTGTTAATTCTGCAACTTATTTTCTTATTTCTTTTTTGTATTGACTCCAGTAATACTGGTTTTTGGTTTTTGCATTGATCTCGAAACCATCAGGAAGTCGACTTGGACCTGTTTTTAAGTTGACACGGTGACAGCTTGCACTGAATATTTATAGCATCTGAAGAAAACTGACCTAATTGCGTGAGCAGTCTCTATTATATTTCCATCTGCAAAATTAGCAACTACGGTACTTAAAGGTAAAATAAGACTGATCTGTTAGTTGCTGTTGGTAAACATGCCAAAAAGATAAAATGATATTTAATTCTCATTCCCAGGATGACTAATACCAACATTTTGGGTTAGTAAAGCATCCCAAGCACTGCAAAACAATGAGAAAATAAAAGGTTGCTACAGATTCAGACTACACACTTCTATTGGGCTGTGAATGAAGATTAGGAGGCTTTATTTTTGTCTGAGTCTTTGTATTGTTTTTGGTGGGAAAATCTTGGATAGTTTGCCTTTAAAGGATAAGTCTGGTGATGTGTATTTTTCTTATTATCAACAAATCCCTTGAAAACCCTGATGATCCACTCCGTGACTCAAAACCATAATATAGTCCTAGCCTTAACTTTTGTGATCCATTGCATCCCTAATCACATCATTTAATCACACAATGATTATATATTGACAAATTGGTCTCATATATACATACATGCATATAACGGGTGCATATCTGCATTGTGCACATCTAAATGCTCTTCAAGCGTGGTGACATATGTGAAAACAAGCTGAACCTATCTCACAGCTTTGCCAGACTTTACAGTGTGTCCGTCACAGGCTTTTCGATCACTGGCGTTCAGTTCTCCAATCACTTGTTTAACTTGTAGTTTCTTACGAGGGGAAACAGACGATCACACTGCAGCCACTAAAGGGGAAACGCTGAACCACTGCAGGCAGCCAAACCTGCCAAGTCATCACAAAACTCTGCATTGAACATTGACATAAACACAGATGTGCACACAGAGGCCTTGCCTGTTCCACGTACCTCAACACACACACACACACACACACACACACACACACACACACACACACACACACACACACACACGCACACACACACACACACACAGGCACACTGCTTTCTTTTCTTTCCATTACAACCTTTATTTTGGCTGAAGACCGTGCAGATTGCTTACTCTTGTGGTCTTGACCTTCGTAGCCGGGGAGCTGCCGTCCAAACCTTGCTGGAGAGGTGTGAAATCAAACCCCATCTGCTCTGGCAAAACCTACCACAAGCACAGAAGCTGAATGACCTACAGCTACATCTGCAAAACTTATTTAAAATAATTTATGCTGCACTTAATAAGATTTTTCTTTTCTAAACTGAACAAGGCCTTCTGTATAAAAACAGCTGTAGCAAGCCAGAGCCTTGTTGATATATGTTGGGTAAAATCTTCTTGGGGGGTCTATAGTGGCTAGAAAGATAGTACTGATCCATCTGAATGTCTGCAGGGTCTGAGAAATATCACAGGAAGCATCATCCTTTACTGAGACACGAGGTTTAAGAATGTCATATTTCATACTGCGGATAATGTTCCCATGCAACAGCTTTAATATGAGTCTTTAAGTCATGGTTGTATGAAAGAGGGAGAGCAATTTACAGTAAGAGACGTTAACCACGCCGCATCTGGTTTCAATTAAGACAACACTTCCAATGTGACTGGATGGCAGCTTTTTTCTCTCTCTCGTTGCAGCTGCTACAATACAGCAAGCTGGAAACCATTTGAGCTGGTCCTTTCCTGTTGTTGTTGACAATGCTTTTCTGCCATTTGTTTCCGGGATTAACCTTCAGGACATGGTTGTGTTGTCACAATACTGGAATTTCTAAATTTGCTAAAATACTTGCTAAAAAAAGGTCGATACTTGACACTATTTTGAAAAAAAGAAAACCTCAACATTGAAGGCATAAGATATTAGATTTTTGTAAAAAGATAAATATAACAATACAACAGATATAACAAATGTGATGAGTGACAAGAAGAAGACAGCACTGCAGAGGTGTGTCAACTCAGTGTCTGAGAGAAGAGACAGCAAGTTCAGTGCAACTACTATCAATATTTATCGATATATGTGTATTTTTGACAACACTAGTATCTGGGTGTTGCTCACATTTGAACAGATACAGGACCAGTAAACCAGCAGCACGTGTACAGAAAAGGGGTATCAGAGTCTGTGAGAGGGGGGAGTCTCGCTCTCTTTCCTTATCTCTAATGTTTAATCTGCTCTCTCACTCAGTTGCACTCTCAAGTACCAAAATTTGATTTAATGTGAATCTGTACTTGGTATGTAATTCGATCAGTACCCTTAAAAGTACCTACTTCAGTACCCAACCCTAACAGAGAGGTGAAGCCCCTCCCTCTCTGGTGGACAACTATGGAACCATACTTTGGAAAAAAGCTGTACTGTAGTCAATGCGATGTCATAACAATCTCCTTCCAAAAGCTAACGTTAGCCACTGAGGCTACGATGCCTGTGTGTTTTTGTACCAGCATAGTCACTCGATCAATGGGACTTGCTTGATCTCTCTTTTCCTGGCTGATGAAAGGACCAGGAGTCGCTGGTTGGTGCTAATGACGTATATTGTACATAGATGCAGTTCAATGAACTTTTTCACTCTAAACTAAATTTTGTACCACAAACTGTGCAACTTGTTTTTCTTGTAAAATTATCTTTTAAGTTGATCGTATGTGTATTTCATGACAAGATTCAAATGAGAACAAAAGTTCATTTGCCTCTCACCGTTGTCTACTGTTTTACTTTTTAAGTAAAAATGATGTGACACCTGGTTGATTCAGACTCAAGTGTTGCCACCTGCAGGGTAGTACAGCCATTATGCAAGGAGATTGGGAGCTGCACTCTGGGAGACAGCTGTGCATCTCAATTAATGCCATGTGCTCGAGCATCTGCTATATTTGAGGCACCTAGATAACCAGGAAAGGCTTGGCAAAACACTAACACAAGCAGCAGCAGCAGCAACCGAGCACCACTGAGGCAGGTAGGGTTCATCAGAGCAGTTATCAGTTATTATCTCTATTGGCTTTCCTTCTCTATCTCAATTTCCAGGAAGTCCAGCCTGAGCCAGTAAATTCCTAAAAGTTAAACCCCATTGATTTACAGGCCTACCTCTGGCACATGGTGTGCTGCCTTTCTGGAGGACGAAGTGGAAACCTGCAACTTATTAAAGTGATCATTTTAGAGCTTTTTTTTTTTGTTTTTACACATAGCCCCAAAAGCTCCTTCTCCCTCCCTCTGTCCAGATGGGCCTCATTCTGCAAGCATCTGGAAGTTAAAGCCTTATTTTCTTCACTCAAAAACTTCGGCCACGTGTGCTACCCTGAAGGTGAACCCTCGAAGATGTTCCTTTACTTAGCCTCTTTTCTCCAAGCTTTTCCCAGCAGTGTCACTAGACTGAAACAGTTTCAAACCCCACAGGTGGTGCCATTAATTCACTTTGTTGGATCGCCTCGTGGCTAAAGAAAGATGAAAGTAGGCCCTGCAGAATGTGCTCAAGTTAATTGAAAACCCTGGCATGGTCGCCTGCATTATACACAGAGGTGGGTAGAGTACTGAAAATGCATACTCAAGTAAACAAGTACTCCCAAAAAAATGACTTACTTTTTGCTCCAATAACAGTTGAATAAGATGGGTAGCTGCACAGACGTATAATACGAACTAGCATTGCTGCTCAGCCTTCCTGCCAAGTTTCCCAGTGGCCACTTGCGGTGTTGCAGTGAAAAATTCCCCACAGGCCCAAAAAGCATTTTCCCCCATAAGCCCCCTTTATAAAAGAGACGTCTGTAAAACTGTTGACAGGACACCTCCAACTGTAAACGAGGTCCGTTATGCCACTTTCTATGTTAAATTGTTGATCCATTGACTTAACCAGAGCTGAAAAAAAGCAATTGAAGTATCTGTGACCTCACCACAATGTAAAGTCTATGGGCCAAGCAGAACTCACTGGCAGGGGCAAGGGGGGGAAAACACTACTATTCGATATAACCAGGAAGTAAACAAAGAAGCTAGAGAACTTTTGTGGTTTGGTGCCAGGCCAAACTCCCACTGGACTGAATGAAACTTACTAAATATGTTACAGATTTCTCCTTTAAAAGCCCAACAGACCACCTGTAAGATAAGTTCATGTCAGTAACATCAAAGATTAATGTTAGACAAAAGCTGGCTAACATTTTCACCTACAGTATGTGCAACTTACTTTTATGCTTGCGAAGGTTAGAAGAAGAGTTTTTAAAAGCAGATCTCAGTGTTTTCAGGAGTCACGCAGAATTTTATCATGTGACTTGTCTTTTTTTAGATTTTGGTGTAAAACATGTGGCCAGGGATTGTCACTGAAAGCTGCTACTTGCTCTGGGTTTTGCTCCATCAAAAGACAGGTGGTGATTATTTTTCTTTCAGGTAGCTAATAAAATAGAGGTGCTCCTCACACACTCTGCCCCCAATTCTCAGTCTCCACATTTAGAGCAGACTAGCTCTATGGTGGTAAATATAGTGAAGACAAGTAGATTACTGGCTTTAAAATATACCTAAGTAAAGAGTAAAAGTACAGTTTTAATAAAGGAACATGATAAGTACTCCTTAAATTTCTTAAGAAAACAAAAACTTTTTTATTCATGTGTTAATTGTAACTTGTTACTACCCACCCCTGATTGTGCAACGCGTCAGCCTCTTGGGGCTTTTTGGTATGACACCTGCATTTCTGTGTAGCACAACAGGAAAGTGGGGGGCAAAGTGGAGACGAGAGCCAGATACAAGTCTCCACACAGGACATCCTGGGCAACTCTGTGTGAGGGCAAACACTGGGTCCAGGGGCCTGTCTTCTTGTTTGGGTATGATGCTCCAAAGAAACCAAGAGGAGGGGAAACTGTTAACACTTCTTTTTCTAGATGCCCAGAGGCAAACAGAAGCGGCAGGACACACTGCAGGTCTTTTGTGAGTCATGGAGGAATATTTTTTTCTTTATTGTAGTGAGGTTTCTCTGGGATTTTCAATAACTGCTGTAAATTAGTTTCAACTATTTACCAGTAAATTAGAAAGAAAGCTGTTTTGTTGTTAACACATTGCAAAAGTTAATAGTATCTTGTCAGCACTTTATTGCCATTGTCTTTGAAGATAACATGCTTTTCTCATTACTATTTAATTGACTACAACTCCCCAGTTCATTATCATCTGTCTCTAACTAATAATTTCATCAGTTGAGTCTCTTTCACTTTTCTTCAAAAGAAAAACATTTTTTCAACAAAATCAAACCCTGGCCTTGCAATCCCTCAGGTCGGCGCTCTGTCCTCTGTCTTCACAGTCTTTGCAGAGCAACATGGGAATGAAAACTGGGACAAACAATAGGAAGCAGATAGGAAACATCTTGCATGTACATCCAGGTCTGCATCTCAACAGTCTCTTCCTCTGACATGTAAACAGAAGCGAGTTGGGAATAAAATCTGGCGCGTAAAAGGAAAAGTCCTTCAACGATGCCATCAGACCAATACTGGCTTTGCTACTCACTCTCTTTTTTTTCCAAAAGCAAACCTCTTTTTCTGGCTTCTGTGTCCAGTTTTATGAAGAATATTTTTTTCCTAACAGAGCTTGTGTTGTTTTGAGTAATGGGGATGCTGAGAAGTAGCGATGATCTGTCATCCTGTCTTTCCTGAGCCTAGGTTTGTTTCAGAAGTGGCCTGGAAAATGGAATACAAAAAAAAAAGAAATAAAAAAAATAAGTCCTCATAAAAAGCAAGATGGACGACTCCGAGAGTCATAGCTTAATACAGCTGGTGGAGTGGATCTGGGTCTGAGCTCAAGAAAAACATCACGAGTTCTAGCAGTTCATGTCCACATGGTGCCAAGCATGACACAAAGGTAATTTGTTTTTCACATGCAAAATTCGCATCTTGTCAGAGATGGGCAGTAACTAAGTACAATAATTAGTTGCTGTACTAAAGTAGTTTTTCAAGTAACTGAAATATTTCCAATTTTCTGACAAATACTTTTACTCCCTACATTTCCAAAACAGGCTTATCACTTCAGTTTTCATGCATTTGAGTTTTGTCCCATTTTTCCCAGCATTAAGGGTGATTTCATCCTAAATGGACAGAAAAATTACACATAGGAAAGACAATTTCTTAATGTATCCATCAGTGTAAATCACACGACAGATGCAACAAGGCAAAAATGACATAACAAGATGGAAAAGATGTAACAAGACGAAAAGCAAAATAACAAGACAAAAAAGACATAAGACAAAAAAGATGTAGCAAGAAGAAAAAGACAAAATAAAAAAAATGTAACAACATGGAAAACTAACAAAATGAAAAAGACATAGCAACATTAAACACTTTGCAAAAGATGTATAAGATGAAAGCAACATATAAAGATGAAAAACATGTAACAAGACAAAAAAGACAAAAAACAATGTATAAGATGTAACAGACACAAAAGACGTAACAAGATGAAAAAGACATTAGAAGTGCAACGAGACAAAACACTGTCATGGACAAAAACAAAAACAGAAAAGACATAACAAGGGGAAACGCTGTCATAGACATAACAAACCAAAAAAGACGTAACAAGAAGAAATGCAATGTCAAAGACATAACGAGAAGAAAAACACATAAGAATATGAAAAACAACATAGAGGATAGCATAGATGAAAAACTAACAAGATGAAACAGACATGAGGGAGGCTCGACCACAGAGGTTCAGTTAGTTTTGCACAGCAACAGTTGGTACAAATGTCCTTCAGAGGGTGATTTTTAACTTTTTTACTTGGAGTACATTTCAGAGCCTGTACTTTTTCACTTTTGCTTTAAAGAAGTTGAATCAATACTTCAACTTTTAGTCTTGTGAGTCTTTTTTTACAGAAGTATCTGTACTTCTACTTCAATAAAGGATGTGTATACTTTTGCCACTTCTCCATCTTGTGTGATATTTCCTCCCATTACTGACAAAATAAACAGTTTGCACTCAATCTGTAGATTTCACTTGGGCGAGTATTAAAAACAAACAAAAGCATAAACATAACACTGTTTTCATCACAGCAATGGAAACACAAAGTGAGAAGCCCTCTGGGCCTTGAATTTGGAGCTGTATTTCCTCTAATTCTACGTCTCAGGTTTCACTTGGTTCCAGTCATCCTGCATAGACACCACAGCGAGACGTAGACACCAGTGAAAGCCCCTGAAATCTTAATGAACAATGTCTCCACTGCTGCTCCACCCACCACCCAAAACACCACCCACCAACCACCAACATAAGCAACTTCAGGAAAGACCCTCACCACAGTACAAGTAGTCTGTGGTCACTTCATCAAGCCGCTGCTGGCTCCTCCTTCTGTTCCAGCCCCAAACCCCCCGACCTTTGCTTTTTTATGAGTGGTTATTTGAGCCAGAGCCCAATGAAACTGTTCATGTTCCACAGGCAGAGCAGAGCACAGCGACCCAAAACCCCCGAGCTGGAGGGCTGCAGTCGAATCTGCTCCAAATTACTTGCACGGCTGCAGAGCACATGGGGTTGAAAGGCTTATATAAGCCTGTGGTAGGAATATTCAAGCCGTGTCACCTTCTTCTGAATTCCCTGTGCTCTTTGTCTTTTTCATCACGACTATTTTAGAATCACAAATACAAGCTTGGGGAGGTAGATAAAGGTCACTTTTTGCATCCACTTAACTTTCACAGGGCAAACTTTGTCACTGATGTATTAAAAACTGTGGGGTTAATAAACAGAGACAACAGTTCCAGTGACATTATGCAGCATTTTACACACAAACTCAAGTAGATTTTCCTACGTGCCACATTGCCACCCACATGATTAACAAGTAGGCTAAATGCACCAACACTACAGCAATGACTAGTACAAAGTCACCAAAACTAAAAGAAAACAAAGCAAACAGACAACTAAACTCCAACTAAACACTTATACTATATACTGCAGTTCATTTTCAGTTTCCAAGGAGAGTTATCAGCGGGTGCAGACCAAATTCCAAAATACCTCTGCCAATTAGATAATCAGAGCAACACAACATGACCTACAACCAATGACAGCAATTCAACATGCGATGAAACACATCTAACTTGGGGCAGTACTTGGTCCATTTTCAAGCAGGAAAATATTGACAGCTTGGTCGCAGACTTCCTCAAAAACAGCACATTTAAACATTTCTGCACACATTAGAGATGAGAAATAGACAATGCAGTAACAGAATCGTGATTCATATTTGATCAACACTGCCGAGTTTGACAGATGACCTGTGACTTTTCAAATCTGCTCCTCTGTCACTCATCGTATCAAATCCTTCCATATTAGATAAACAGTTGTGATTGGCCCAAAAAGATCTAGGATGAACGGAAGTCTGACTGTCTGAATGAGAAAGTGGCCGCATGTATCTGCCAGAGCAAATGAAACAAGAGTTTGCAGATTTGTCTGGTTGGCCAGGCTCATGCTATGCACCTACCATGGTTTCCATGGCAAGCCACGTTGGAACAATGGAAACAGTTGAACCACCGTCATCTACCTTGGTACTTTTAAGAGTACCAACCAAATTAAGTTGCTACTACTGAGTACCAATTCATGTTGAATCAACTGGTGCCAAATTTCAATACCTGGGAGCGCATCTGGGAACAAGAGAAAGAGAGAGCTGTGTTATAGCAAACAGCAGCAGCTTGTTCAAATCACAGAGTGGAGTTAGTCAATCAGGACAACAGCAAGCCAAAAGCAGATGCAAGTGTGGTTAAACTTTAAGTCGACACAGACCTCGTCCGCTGCAATGTTTCTGATGGGAAATGCAAATCTGGTGAAGGCAACATGTCTAACAAACACAAAACACAGTGAATCTAAAAGCTCTAGAGTGCATCATTTTTCATAGCCTGAAAGACAAGTCTCCCACAGCAGCTGCAGCTAATGTTAGCAGCCGCAGCTAACATTAGCACACCTGAAGCCAGGATCTAAACAGTGAAACTTAACCCACCGCGAGAAACAAAACTTTATGTGAGCCATCGATGACTTCATCAACATCTTCTGGTAGCTTGTAGGATAAGTTATAGTTGGAGATAACTGGTTTATTACTGTGATAACTGTCCTGTCCTGGCATTAGCATTAGCCAACATTCAGCCAACACTATTAATGGGGAAATATTACAGTATGCAGCAAAGCAGTGGGAACGACGACAACAACATAACAGGAAAAAAATCATGTGTTTCCTCCACACACAAACAACAGCGTTGCCCAGGTTGGAAAGATAGGTTTGCAATAGGAGAGAGAGTGTTTTTACTTTGTGTTGTGTGTAAAATTCTCTAAATAAATAACACAATATTCAAAATAAATAACAATTTTGCAACAGAGAAGTTTGGACTTATTTTCTACAATAGAAACTACATTTTTGTTATTACAGAGAGAATAGAATAGTATCCAAAAAGGTACTGTTGGGTACTGGTATTGAATTCCAGGTACAGGTATCAGTTCAAATGTGAAGAGTACCCAACCCTAATGCACCTGAGCGGGGACATGAATGTGTGTACCAAATGCCTTGGCAATACATTTCATAGTTGCTGGGACATTTTACTCAAAATCTCAAATGTTAAGCTCATGGTGGTGTAAGAGGAAAAGTCAGGGATTCACAAAAGTCAGTAGGATTCATCTTCTGGAAACAATGAATGGCTGTACCAAATTTTCTGCTAAACTATCTTACAGATGTTGAGATAAGTGAAAGCTTCATGAACTGCTATATGAACAGTCAGGGGATCACCAATGTCAGCAGGCTTCATCCTCTGGGGACCATGAATATCTGTTCAAGTGGTGGACCGACTGATGCTTCAAAGGATAACACAAACAGCACAGGCTGTGATCTCACTTAAATAACACACAAATGGTGTGTGGCCATCGGCTATAAACTTGTCAAGAAGAGTTGTGGCTTTCAAAAGACAACACGCAGACACTCTGGGTACCCTGCATGGTGTCACAATAAATCTTAAAAACGTCCAGGCACAGAGGGATCAAATGAACCCTAATGCCTCTTACCTCGGTTCCACTTTTTTCTTGGTCTACCTCATCTCTTTGTGTCTCTGGGCAGTGTCATCTCCAACCAAAACATATCCAGTGGCTCGCCTGAGCCCAAGTCCTCTCCTGGACAAACAGATGGTAGGTCAGCCAGATCTCCAGCTGTCAGACAGAGACGGGTTTGTAGCTCCACCAGACAAAATATGGGTTGCCATTATTCTCTAAGAAATAAAGGTGCTCACTAGAACCATAAAGGGTTCTGTGGCTTGTCCCATAGCAGAACCCATTTTGGTTCATGGTGGAACCTTTTAGAAAGGTTCCAGTTGCAACACTATCAGAGAGGTCTACCTAGAACCCGACATAAAGAGTTATACCTAGAGCTGTCTTTTAAAGGTTCAACTCAGAACCCCCTATGAGGGGTTCTAGAGAGGACCCATTTATGGTGTAATGGTTCCACCCAGAACCCTCTCTGGAGGTTCTATCCAAAATCTTCCCATGCAACAAGAACCCATCCAGGAGGTTCCACCATGATCCTCTATTCCGTGGATTTTATCAAGACCACACTCAGGAGAGTCATTCAAGAACATATATACATTCCAGTGGGTCTATCTAGAACACACTAAGGGTGTTCTACCAAGATCCTTTTTATAGTCCAAATATTTTAATGTAGAACTCATCCAGGAGATTCAACCTTTTTAAATTCCAAGGGTTATATCTAGAACCCAGCAAGGTTCAGCCCAGCAACTTATTTATATCCCAAGGTTTTTATCTAGAACAAACTAAGGGGGTCTACTGAGACCACACTGAGGGGCCTCTACAGAGAACCTTTTAAAGGTCCAAGTCTTTTTTATCTAGAACCCACCCAGGGGACTCTATCAAGAATCTTTTTATATTTCAGGGGTTTTACCTAGAATCTACCGAGGGTGTTCTACTGAGAACCCTTTTATATTATGGCACAAATAACCCTTGACAAAGCCTTAAAGAAAGAGTTCTTCAAGGATTTCAACAATTTCTGAAGAACAAAAAATGGTTCTTGATGGAACCTTTAGTGTTACCAAAACTCCACTTTCTTAAAAAAAGGGTTCTTCAGAAGCAAATGGCTCTGGGTAGAACCTCTGCCCTTGAGGAAGAACCCTTTTGGAACCCTTACTTCTACGAGTGCTGTACGACTGATAGCTGAAACAGTCTGGAGGAGGGCAGACACATTTTCGGGGGGGAGATGCTATTTTCCACTAATGAGGATCTCATATGAGGACACTGAAGAAAAACAAAGATGGTTTCAGGGAGGAACAGTTGTGCTCCTTTTCACAAGCAGAATCTAACCCATGAAACCAGTATATGTAAATAATGGCACATATAAAAATGGCACAGTGCTTTCAGGAATACTTGGAGAAGGACAAAGGAAAGTTCAGTCTGCAGTCAGAGAGACTTCCTGGAGATTTTTGGTTGCCAGAGCAGATGTGAGGTCAGGAGTCCAAACCAGGTGGCTGAGATTTACTCTGATAGTTAATCATATCTTGCTGCCTTCCTCGCAGATGTTTTTCTATGCCTTAAATTGTGCCAGGGTCTCCTTAATCAAAAAAGTCTTCATTCACAAGTCACAGACAATAAATGCAAAAGTGAAAAAATGCTGAATTTACGGGGAGATTTTACAGCTCCACTGAGGAGTTTGTTTCCAAAACAGTACGCCTCAATGTACAGTAGTTAATCATTTTATAGCTCTAAACCTACAGAGGATTAACACTGTAAAAGTGTCAGTCAGTTTGTCAACAAGTGAATATGAACACCCTGTGAATATGCAGTCATTTTTCTTCAATATGGTGCTTCTATCAGAGCTTTTACTGCTTTTTGAAAACTGCACCGGCTCAATAAAAGAATCAATCAAAATGAGGACACAATCAGTTCAGGAAAACAGCTTTAATTATATTCCCTTTTACCATTAGACCATTACATATCAGAGTCTTGCACACAGTGTGTTGCATGGTCCTTATAGGGATGTTAACGATTAATGATTAATCAATTAATCACAGTTTAAGTTCCCTTGAAGCAGCTAGCAGAGTGCTTATAGAGAGATGAAGTCACGCCCTTCCAGAGTGTCCCATTGGATCTTACCTCAGAAAAAACATGAACAGTGGTCTATGAAGAAATACAAATACTGTGCCAAGTTAAGTCCCACTGTGGTCCACTAGAAGTTGCATGACTTCACCTCTATTGCTTACGTTTTTCCTGTAAAACAAGCTGCTAGGGAGGCACTTGCAGACACTGATTGGCATTTATAGTAGCCAATAGTGCTGAGTGTGCGTTACGCCACCTGCCATCAAGAAGATAAAGCAGCCCGTAGAAGTAGGACGGAGAGTGGTCAGCTGGAGTTAGCTAACTCTTACCAGACTGAGAGCTCCCAGTGAACACAGTCACAATAGGACCAAAGTTTCAGAGACCAGTTTGATTACAGGGAAAAGGCTACAGTAGCAAGGTGGTTTTCTTGCCAGGTTTGGCTCCCAGCATCTTGGGGCTGAATCACAGCTAACCAACATAACAGCAGTTAGCAGGTAGCTAAGCCACTTTAGCAACAAGAAAAGCTATCTTTCCATCTGGGAACTCATTAAACCACCTCAGTACTATATTCCTTGTTGGTCTCATCCCTTGTTGGCTGCTGATCCTGGTTCTGTTGCCCGCTGAAAGCAGCTAACTGTCACAGTTGTGAGGCTAAAGCTATCCGTCCATCAAGCAACTTAGCAATTAAATCACTGAGCAATGAAGCTGAGCAGCTGGAGGACATCAGAGTGGAAAACAGGAAATATTTTCCCCATAGAATCACTCAAATCGGTGCCCTGGTAGCTCAGTTGGTAGAGCATTTTGCCCCACGCACCAAGGTTGAGTCTCCTCTGCAGAGGCCATGGGTTTGACTTCCAACAAGTGCCCTTTGCTGCATGTCATTCCCCAACTCTCCCTCCCACTTTCCTGTCATACATTCCTTTAAAATTACAGGCATAAAATCATTGAATAAAGTTATAAAATTTTGTTTCTGTACAGTAAGGTCCCAGAAACACTCTAGCCTGCTCCAGTGAATGGATGTACTGTCACTCTATGCTCTGCAAAGAGTTTCACTGGATGCAAACTGAATGTACGTCCCCGAGTGCAAGATGAGTCATGAACAGTTTTAAATCGTTTTCCAGGAAAAGGCTGACTCTGAAATGCCATTAAAAACACCTGAAAGCGTCTAAAAAAATTAACTATGTTGTCATTGCTGGGCCAGATGCTGGCATATATGTGACATACTGTTTAGTGCAATACAAATATAATAAAAACACCTAAACATCAGTTTTGGCTACATGGAACTTTTAAACATTTAAGTGATTAAAAATTTCGAGTGACAGCCTTACAGTTCTATTATTCTTTTCCTTTAAATTGTTTGTATATAATGAATGTTTCATATAACTATATACCCTGCTAGGATTTCTTCAATAAAACCTAAACTGAGAAAAAGAAGTGTGTTTAGTATCTTATTAATTATAAATGACTAATCACATATTGATTGTTAGCATGTTCAAATATCAGTTGAAGGAAAATGCACAAATTGTTCAACCCTCGGACTCGTGAATGTACACGAAACAAGCATGAAAGCATCAACAACCACTGGAGCCTCTCACATCTGCAGAGAGAACAAAACACTCCGCTTCACCTGATTAACTTCACTGACAGGACATGAAAGGTGAGTCACACATCACACACAGGATGTCATACAGGCGTATGGACTGCAGCCACCTCGCCGCCACGTTTCATTGTCTTGAGTCACAGCTCCTCTGTGACCCAAATAGAGATGGATCCAGAACTTGGATTAAGTCTAAACGACTTAATGAAAATCAAACAGAGTAGCAGAGGAGGAGGAGGAGGTGAGCACTGAGGAAACAGCAGACCGACTCCCAGCAACTTCCTCTGCACTGAATCGATAGAGGACACATGCCAGAGGAGCAAAGCTTTTCTGAGTCACACTCTCTTGATAGTAGCTGGAGACATTTTCAAAGCAGAGGCAGAGATGCCAAAAAAACTCAGTCAGGAAGGAAAAATACAGCAAGTGCATAAAGAAGTGACACAATGCAACAAGTTCACATCAACAAGTGGTTTAACTCACCCACTGATGAGTGTCGAGTGATATGTCCTTGCATGCAAATTTACAATAAGAGTCACTATTTACAGTCTGTGCACGTGATGAAGACAGTCAAGTGGTTTTATGACGTAATTATTAATGACTATTTTCATCTTTTGTAGAGTTACTTTAAGCTTTGACCCTCAGGAAGATGTTAAAGATTACCAATAGCAAGTAGAAATACCTGCAAGGAATCATTTGTCCTGAGTGTCGTCAAGGTAATTAATGAAATTAGGACCCAATAGAAAAGCATAACGGGGTGGTTCTCCTGACTTTGCTGCAGCAGACCAATGTGATGTGGTGTATAGTGCAGACTCGTGGATTATGAGCTGTGTTTTTATGAATATGTATGCTGAGATCAGGCTTAGGGAGTAATGGATTACATGTTATGGGACTATGTATCTAGATAAAAATGGTAACTATTCAACAAATAAAAAAGAAATAATCAGATTACAAATATATTTAGTATTTAGTGGGATTATTACTTGGATTACACTTCTACATCTTGTTATTTTATCAGTTATGTGTTTTACAATTATGTCTTCCATATATATGTATGTCTTGAATGTTGTATTTTATGACATGTTTTATAGGAAAACCAAAGGCAGATTTCTACACTGTGGACAACAAAGTTTTTGTATTTGTATTTATAATCATTGTTAGAATGTGTTAGTTGCAGGTCTCTTCACACAGAGCTCATATGATAAATAAAGCGTAAGCACCAAACTGTGTTCAGAAATCTTCCAAAAATGGTAATGAAATGTGATGTGATACTTTCACATCCTGTGGTAGAAAGTACCTAAGCACATTTACTGTAGCATTCCACCTAATTTTGAGGTACTTCTATTTTACATGAGTAATTCTATGTTATGCTACTTATTACATCATAGCAAAGTCACTGTTTACCTTGCACATTAAGATTTTACATACAAAACGTGATATAAAAGTATATAAAGTAGTTAACATTTGTATCATCTCAACCAGCTGCAACATATAAATACTGCCTGCATACAAGGGGATCAGGAATAATAAAACAATAATACAACTAGGGCTCAATGATTTTGAAAAAATATCTAATGGCAATTATTTTGTCTGATATTGCAATTGTGAATTTTTATATCATTACTCTGATTCATTGAAAAGCATATTTAAATGATTTAAGTGTGATTTTTGCAGGGATCTGTACCAAACAAAGATGTTTTCTTAAGTCTGTAGAATATGATGTGTAGGCCAGGACATCTCTGCTGCACCACAATATTTAATTTAACATGGTATTTTGACACACATTTTACCTTTAACAAATATTGTGATTCCTGAAATGAGAAAATTGTCAAAAAAGTAGTCAAAGTTAATATTAATATATTTATATAATATTGTGATTTTGACAAGATTTTGATTAACTGTTCAGCCTGAATTACAACATTCATAAAACGGTGACGTAACAGTGTCAAAGGGGCCATTCTGCATAATGACTTTTACTGTTACTTGAAGTACATTTTCTTGGTAATATTTTTTTTCTTTTACTTCAATAGAGGTGTATGAAATATGCAAATCCTTTACTTAAGTAAAAGTAGCCAGACTGCAATAAAAAAACTTAATTACAAGTAAAGGTACATAGAAAATGTCTCATGCATTTAGAATATGCAGAACTGTTTGCAAACACTCCATTCAAAGTTGAATGAATGATGGAGGTAAAGAGTGAATGAAGTGAGGGAGCGATGTTAGCGAGAACGAAGCAGTGAATCAAACTGTGGTAACATTCTGAAGCACAAAAAAACACAACCATGCCTCCACACAACACTGAATTTTGTGTGAATAACCTACAGCCGAAGCAAAATTTCATCCCGTCACTTTGCGTGTCTCTCTGTGCAGCTCTCACAGACAGAGAGCAGAGGAGAGAGATGGAGACAGCGATGTAACCGCAACATTTTTATAGAGTTTCAACCTCAAATCTTGTGTGTTGTGTTGGCTGGGTGCCACACACTGCTGTCAATCAGGCTGAAACCCAGAAACATCCCAAAAACAGCAAGATACAGTGCAGATACAGACACAACCACACACTTCTAGTAGGACGTAACCATATTTATCAAATATTGTGATATTACTGTACAATACCGTACTGAACTAATTTTTAGCTATGACTGCTGAATTGTTTTTATTTTGCAGTTGTAGATTAAAACATTCACTGCCAAAGACAATTCATGCCAACTTTTTGCACATGCTTGTCACAGCTGACTTAATTTTATTTTTATTAAAGAAGGAAATCAGAAGCATTTCAAATCAAAAGAAAGATATATATGTGTATATATACACAAACAAAAATGCTATACACGTCAGATTTATTATCTAATAAAGGACATTTTTTCAAGTCGTCCTTTTTTGCAGTTCTGTCGTGGTCTGAGTTTTTGGTAATGTTACATAACTACATTTCACATTGCTGTATTTCTACTTTAGGGTCTTTTTGTGAACAAATATTTATTGAGGATCCCGTTATGCAAACCAAACAGTAACATAATTTAAAGTAGTGAGCATAATGTTTAATATACAAAGAAAAAAATAACCAATAAATAAATAACTGTTAATGAACTGAACTATTAATTGAAATATTGCACAAATCTCAACGTGGCTGAGCGCAACATCCAAAACTGCTCTTTCCTGACAAAATCCAAAGTGTCACTACCACCTAGAAAAAGTACTCAGTCTAAAGCTGAGTACTTTTTCTACCTGTAGCTACTTACTTGTTCATAAATATGTGCAAGGCACCATCTATTAAACTGACTTATACAGAACTGGACCTTTTCGATGGGTGTTAATGTCAGATGAAATTGCTCAAACGTGCTCAGTTTTACGCATTTTAGCGAATTAGGTCTTCAGAAAATACAAACTACATTCATAAAAGTAATTATAAACTCACAGTAGATGACTTCAGTTTTACCATCAAGTCTCGAAAGAGAAATCTTAGTTGTTTTTTTTTTGTTTTTTCGCAAAAGAAGTTGCATCTTTCACCACTTTGGAGACTGTGGTAGGAACATGCTGCTGTATTTTCCATAACAGCACATTCTCATACAGTGCGCGACAGCATACACAAAATAAATCAAATCCATATCCTATCATCATGTGCGACAATAGCGTGAAAATAAACCGTAACACTCCTCCGTGACAATCCTGTGAAGTTTTTACATTGACTGACAGCTTTTTACTCACCTTGCCGGCCGGACAAGAACTCCTCTGATTCTTCTCTCGCTGTGCTGCAGTTACACTTCCAAAGGACGAAAATAAGAATTTTAAAAAAAGGACGTTTCTTTCAAGCTCTCACACACTTAGAAAAATTTTGAAGCGGTGTAAACATTGAGAAGAGTGTGAAGGAGAAGGAGGAGAGCGGTCACATCCAGCGGGGGAGGGTCCTGAAGTGGAGCCAAAGAAACTGGAAAAACTGTGACAGCGAGGGGACTGAAGGAGGAGGAAGAGGAGGAGGAGGAGGAGGAGGAGGAGAGAAAAGAGGAGGGATGGGGCAGAGAAGAGAGTTGGGGAGGTGAAGGAGGAAAATAAGACTTGTTTTTGTCTTCAGCAGGCCTTCAGACCTTGATGTATAAGTGTGTGTGTGTGTGTGTGTGTGTGTGTGTGTGTGTGTGTGTGTGTGTGTGTGTGTGTTTAGGAATTTTGGGGGGGATAAATGGTCCAGTGGGATAATACCTGATGGAAAACAGAGGAACTTTCTTCTGACTCCTGCAGGTGGAAAAATATGGCTAATTTCACCTCTATGGAGATAAATACACAGATTTGTCCAGTAGACTTTCATATTTCTTATGTACAAAAGGCTATAAACGATTATTTAAAGCTGTAACTTTAGCAAAAGCAGAGTTTTACCAAAGATACTAGGATTTATTCTCTGAAGATGATGAATTACAATATAAAAATAGTTTGACATTATTCAGAAATATTCATTTTTGCTTTCTTTCCAAGAGGAATATACTTAGTGTTTATAAGAGTGATGCTGCTCTTATATTCTGTACAGTAAATATGCAGCAAATATTAGCTTAGAACAAAGACTAAACGGGGGAAGTAGTGAGCCTAACAAAACTAACACATTATAGGGAGGGAGAGACAGAGAACATGCAGTAGCACAGTGCAACTTGCATTTAAATCCTACAAACTGGTCCTTTAAATGCGTGGCCATGTGGAGCCAACCACACGCAGGTTTTTGCGATTAGTTGAACTGGTTCACAGGTCAAAGTTCACTCAACACTCCACGTGAAGTGAAGATGGAAATTTGCTATGCTGCCGATACCGAAAGTTTTATTCGTCCCTTTGCCCTTTTGAATGTAAGTAAATGGGAGGACGATGTACGGTATGTGCTGGATGTTTTCTTGGCTGGGAGTAGTGACTTCCTGGAGTCAAACTATTCCTTTAATAGAAGTCAGAGTGTTTGTTGTTAAAATAACCTTGATGGACAAAAGTGTTTATCAGTATGAAAGTCTAACCTGATAATGGCACTTGACAATGTTTTAAGAAGGTGATAAAGATAATTAGGGGATTTTCAAAGGGATGATTAGGATTTTTGAAGTAAGGCTGTATGAGGTACTTATCCATAGTCAGTGTATTACTTGCACGCCCCCCATTTGGAGAAGCAGCAGGAGTCCCAATGTAGGAAGTCAAGCAATGCATTGCTGTGGACACCAACAACAACAACAAATGTTTTTTACCCACTTAAAAAAGACCCACCTAAAAATATAAATAGCAATTTAAGTGTGTTTTACATTCAAAGTATTTTGACCACTTTATCTTTCCGTCAGGCCGCCTTTATATAAGCTCTTTTCAAAGCCACCAGACTCCTGTGGCAAAAACATTAATTTTACCTCACAGAGCATGGGAGGTGTTGGTCTACCACTGCCTTGATTAGTTAGTTTGTTTGTGTTATTGTGGGATATCAGAGTTTTAAAAAGTTAGTTTGGATTCACTGAAAGTCAATACCAGTTTAAGTGTACTTCATGTTTGAAATGTTTTCACAGTCTTTTCAGTATTTTTATTTTAATGTCAGGAAACCTTTTCTGATGAGAAACCGCTGTTATATAACCCAGATATCACTCTCTCCAAACCAACCAGACAAAATCTGAATTTTTACCTAACAGAACACAGGAGTTGCTTGTCGATTGGTTAGTTTATTTGTAGTATTGTGTGACTGTGGTGTTTTGAAAGGTTAGTTTGGATTCACCAAAGTCACACAATAACACTAACAAACTAATTGATCAACTGTCTGTCCACAACAGCACAGGTTCAGTCGAAATATTGACCAAGTTGTTACTTTTCTGCTTTTCTTAGTGAATTTAAAGAGAAACCCAAAAACACATTACAAAATTTGTATTACATTATGTCTATCTATGTGGACACCTGAACTTTACACCTATGTATGATTGTCGAGCATCTCGTTCCAAAACCATGGGCATTAATCTGCTGCTATATCAGCCATGACTGTTCTGGTTTCAGGCTTTCCACCATATTTTGGAACAAGGCTGCAGAGCATCAGCGATGTCCAACACTGATATTGGGCAATAAGGCCTGGCTCAAGCAGTGTTCCAGTTAATCCCAAAGGTGTTGGATGGACTTTAGGTCAGGGCTCTGTTCAGGCCAGTCTTATTCTTCCACACCAAATTCAGAAAGACGTTTCTTTATGAATCATGCTTTGTGCAGAGGGGCACTATCGTGTCGAAACAGGAAAGGGCCTTTTTCTACAAATTGTTGTCACAAAGATGGAAGTAATATTATCTAAAATATATTTGTGCACTGTAGCATGAATATTTACCTTAACTGAATTGAAGGGGTCTAACCCCAACCTTTAAAAACACTCTGACACACACTCTTTATTGACAGCTGTGTAATAACCTCCTCTGAGATAACTGTCAGTCAGTCTTTGCAGCCAGCAGTTGGAGGGCTTCCTCCCAAACAGTGGGCCAGCCATGATAACCAGCCTGTTCAGGACGGGAGTTTTCCCCCCCTGCTGAGCGTTGACACAGATAAACAACTCATGGATGGAGGCCTGGTGAAGCAAAACATCCTCACTGCACGGAAACCAAGAGCAGGGGGAAATAAAATTGTTTCCTGCAGCCAGGCCACATAGGGGCTGACCAGCAGTCCCATGCTGAGGACATGGAGAGGGGGTGGCATCATTTCAGTGTTGCTTTTAGTCGTCCTTGAAAGGTCAGAAAAGATATTCAGTGATCAATCCAGGATATAACTTTCGAATACACCCAAACAAATGTCATTCCTAACATTTAAATCTTGATTTCTTCATCCTGGAAACAATCAGAGTCTATCTCTACTAGTCTCACGGTTGAAATATGACCGACAATAACATACAACAATAACAATAATGTTTGTGAAAATATGAGATCCAGATAAGCAGATTCATGAAATAACAATAATAATAACTAAACTGTGTTAAGTTTCGGGACAACAAGTCCAAATTTATCCTCTTTGTCCTTGTTCTTTAATAGGAAACTGTTTACATTTTTTCAACTAAAATCTAACCATTTTGAACAGTGATTTGAATGAATATGAGAGAAACTGTCTCTCATTTTTAAAGATGCATTAAAGCCTGGTTGAATTTCCACTGCTGCCCTTCAGACACGCCAGAAGATATACAAAATCATGTAATGGATGAACTCAGACTTGTTAATGCATGAGAAGTCCATATTTGTGAAAGCCTCCAAAGAAATGGTATCATGTTTATCAGTTATATACTAGATAGGTGATTTCCTTTCATACCATCAGTTTTGTTATATTTATGGTCAGATATGTGATATTTTTAAATTCAAACAGCTGCTTTCAGCAATTCCAACTTACAGGAAAAGGAAGCTGAAAAAGCTGATACAGAAAGCAAGTCTGTGCGTCCATTACATGATGTCAGAAATGACTTATCTGAAACAAAGATAATTAAGTTATTTTTACAGCTCAGTGGCATTACTGTTTTTCTGCATACAGTTTAACCCTTTTTGGAAAGATTAATTTAATAATTTAATACCTTCTAAACAATCTGTAAAGAAAAATTACAAAAACAACAATTGATTCCTACTCCAAAATCTCTCAATTGAAGTTATCCTACAAAAACACTGCCACTAAAAAATAACTTAATATGTTGAACATTGAACGATCATCACTATGTAGATTCTGTAAGAGGAAAAGAAAGACCAGATGCATTTGTTCTTCTAGTCTCTATATGTTGCAAGTTTATGGACTAACGTCCAAAAAGGCCACTCAATATTCACTTCAAATTTTCAGTCAATATTTATATTTGAAGCTCCAAACCACTGCAAAGTTGCTCACTATAATAAGAAATGGGACAAGATCTGAAGAGTGAGACTTTATATTTTTTCCCCTTTTTATTGGTCTATGAATATTCTGTATATTTATTTTTTTCTTTTTCTTTTGAGTTGTATTGTAATGTCTCCATATTTCCAGTTATGTGTATTACTTGCCTGTATTAATTAAACAAACTTAACTAAAAAAAAAAAGTCATTTCAAACTTGTTGTCACAAAGTTTGTAAGAGAACATGTTTGCAGACTAAATGGTTGAAAACATCTTTTTTAGATCCTCTGGAGACGTTTAAAGAAAAGTGGTGTAGCAGGATCTTTTTTTCTGTCATTGTTTTGGAAGCACAGAGCCTGAACCTGTTTTCAGTCAGGTATGATAATATCTGAAGGGCTGAACTGACCTTTAATTGACCTGGAATCTCTTAAAGAGAAATCCTGAATCCTGTGAGCTGTTTGTTGGATAATGCATCCATCAGATGTGTTGTGATCACAGAGGACTGCAGCAGTCATTACGTCATTTTTTTCCCCAACATGCAGGTTTAAACCAGTAAAAAATATATTAAAGATCTTTATAAACACTAATTTTTGCATATGGTTTATTTAATAGGCCTGCATTCACAGACTCAAGCTGTTGATGTAAATAACATGAAGGCACCTTGGATGGTTTGAGAGAGAATGATTTTTCTGGTGTGAAATACTGCCATCTACTGACATGCTGGTGTCTAACTGCCCCTTCATCCTCTGATCCTCCACTGGGACGGTCTTTAAAACTCAACCTGTAAAGTCAAACATTTTTCCCAACCTGCCTAACTTTATTTCAAATTCTGTTGGAGATCCAAACAGGTTCACCGACATCAGACATCCCACACCAGGGTGAAACTGAGGGAAATGTATGTATGAAATTACGCATCAGAAATATTTATATTTGATGGGATAGTGCAGCCATAAAAAACATGTCATTATAAGCAGCAGATCAAACTGATGAAGAATACATATGTGATAATGGCTATGATTTTTCCAACCTTAAAAATAAAAAAGGGAGAAATTACATATCAAAGTATTGAAAGAAAATTGACATTTACAAATCTATTCAAGCAACATCCACCAAAACACACTAAACACATTATAAATCAAGAACTTAGAATCATTAATAAATCAGTAGCCTTGAATAGTAACCATCTTCTTTTCTTTAATCTTCTGTGATGAATCAGTCAACTGTTTAGTGAGAATAATTTCACAATATCAAAACAGAAAATAAAGTCACAAGTTCCAATTAGAAGTCAATTGTCAAAAGTCAAAAAGTCAGAAACACTTATTTTCAGATTTAACCAACAGTGGAACATAAACACATGCTTATAATCTATATATATGAGTTTGTCCATCTTACTATAAACAAGTTTTTACCTCGACTGTCTCTCTACTCTCCTTTTTTAGTCTTTTCATTACCAGGTCTGGCTATGTCGTACTTTCCTGTGTTCTTATGGTTTCTAATACAGTCTTTTTCCAGTGTGGCTGGGATCCATGGTGGTATCACACTGTTATGGAGCCAGCAATGAACATACATAGCGCTCGTCCAAACCAAAGAACACACAAGCGGAAAACAACATGGACGCCTACTACAACCAATGCGAGGCAAAAACTAACTAAAGCGTGATCCCCCTCTGACTTTGGATGGCTCCAGGATTTCAGAGTCCTCAGTTCTTAGCCACAACCTTTGCTCAACCACGAAGAGAACCCCCCCCCCCCCCAAAAAAAACCCCACAATAAGTTAAAGACATAAAAACATGATGAATATAACAGAAAATTGTTTGTTGTGAGAATATGTGTGCTCAATTTAAACAGTGTGAGGCTCAAAGCAAATCAACAAGATTCCTATCAAACAAACTGTGTAATGTGAATTGTTTGGGTGTGGCCGACAGCAGATGAAATTAACCCGTGTAGGTGATTTGGGCATCCCTGTAGCTCAGCTCATAGAGTGTCAGTCTTCTGCAATGGCCACAGATTCGACTCCCACCTGCAGCCCATTTTCTGCGTGTCATCCCCTCTCTGCCCCCTTTCCTCTCATATCTTCAGCTGCCCCTTTCAAATGAAATGAATCATCATCATCATCATCATCATATAGAATAAATATAAAATAAATATATACATACTATGTGTGCATTGTAGTACAGCATTGCACATGCTGTAGAAAAAAACATTTATAATGATAAAAAACTATATTTAAAATATATTTATGCATTTATTTCTTGGAAAGTTGTTTTAAAAATAAGTTTCCATGATGTTAGTTGAGTAAAGATCCATTATATTTAGTTGAGTTTGTCTTGAACTACTTGATAAAAATATGTATATTTTAATATGTTTATTCATTTAATCAGTGGAAAGTTATTTTAGTACAGATTTTCATCTTGTGCTTCTTGCAGTCGACCAGCAGATGGTAGTATTTGTTTTATTAGGCGATCATAGGCTACCGCAGCGAGGAGCCTCCCGTCAGCTCTGCTGCAAAAAGAAGGCGGGCGCTACAGTGACGTGTTTCCGGTGTCATGTCAGCCTTCTGCTGGAAACCGCATGGCTAACGACCGGTGTTGCATTTAAATGCCTTTTTTTTAACCCTCGGTCTGTCGGCTTTAGTGATGCAGTTTTAACGACACAAGACGTCAAAAGGTAAATCGGGTTTGACTTCTAATGTGATAGCGATGTTTGTAAAACGTTAGCTGAAGAAAGTCTGTTAATAAACAGGCGAAATGTTGTTGTAAGTTGTTCAGCTTTGATGTTAGCTGTTAGCATCAACTTAGTCTCGTCAAAGTTCGGGGAAGAAAACAAACCTGTTATCCACAATAAATAAATGTTTGTCGGATGTGCATACAGTTAACATGGCAGTAAAATTTGCTAAGCAGCCTTTAATTCGACTGGTTACATGACAAACTGTTCACACAAACCACCGTGTTTATTGATTATCAGAGTAGAAGGGAGTTAATGTTCTCTCGATTAACCAGTAAATTAATAGTCTGTTTTGTTTTGTTTTTTTAAAGCTGCACAATATGGTTAACTATTAAAATCATGGTGATATGACATTTGCAGGGGTCTGTACCAAACATGCATGTTTTCAGTCATCTGAAGAACCAGATGTGTAGGCCAGGGCATCTCTACCCCACCACAGTATTTATAATTATAATGCTAGTTTCTCTCACATTTTTCAAAAAATTGTCATCTGGTTCTCTGGTTCTGTGTGTTGTATAGTGTACTTGCCCATATTGTGATTTCGATGTAATTGTAATTTTGCAGCCGTATTTTCACCAAAAAAGTTCAGTTGTGAAGCAGCTTGTTTACCTTAACAGTAACTGAGAGGAGGTTGACATTCATGTAGTGCCAAACAGGTTTGAGAAAACTTCAATACTGTTCAGAAAGTCACAAACCAATCAAATGTTTAAGTTGATAACACTGAAATAAACACAAAAATAATTAAACAAGAGGAATTTTGCACTGACCTTGTACTGTTTGTATTTGAAACAAGCTTCAGTGTCCTGAAGGGATGCAGTTATTCAGTACAGTCAGATTTCAGTGAGCACCACAATTTACTAGCTGTGGTCTACTACACTAGTAAAACTTTATCCCAGATACAATGTCATGGGTTCCAGCCAAAATCTTTTCTCTGAGTACCACACATTTAAAGATACAAGTATGTGTTTTGGACAGGAGATTAAAAAAAAAAAAAAACTCAAATTAGTTTCAGACTGATAAAACAGCCCAAGGTTTCTTCCATTTTTCCCCCTGTTAAAAAAGGTATCTTTATTCCATGTCAAAAGTTCACTGTATCAGTCACCATATCAGTAATCAGTGAATTTTTCTGCTCTTACTACAGATGGCAGAGGTTGTCCAAGAAAAAAGTCGTGGCTTGAAGTTTGCAGAGCAGCAGCTCCTGCGTCACGGCTGGGAACACGGTAAGATGCTCTGAACAATTCAACCTCTGCGGTGTGTCACACTCAGGTGCAGGTTTCTTATTTGGTCCACTCTGTCCTCAGGTAAAGGACTGGGGCGAGCTGAGAATGGCATTTCAGAGGCTATTAAAGTAAAAGTGAAGTGTGACAAAGGAGGGGTGAGTGATGTTTTATGCGGCATTTGCTCACATTTCAGTGGATTACTGATACACAGCTGTAACTGTTTTGGCATCTGTCACTGGTTTGGTCTAAACTTCACACATGTTGATTGTCTCTGTCAGGTTGGACATAAGGAAGGTGAGCAGTTCACTTTCCACTGGTGGGATCATGTCTTTAATAAGGCTTCTTCCAGCCTGCAGGTGGAGTCTGATCAGGTAAGTTCACAAAGCTGAACACACAGTCAAAAGCCTCTTTCACCCTGCAACTCTTCACTTATCTAGATATTAAGCGGAGGAGCTGTATGTGTGAATGCAAATGTCTGGGTTAGTTGCCTCAGACTTTCCTTGTCCAAAGTCCAAAGACACATGAGAAAACAACAGGAGTCTCATTAATAAAATGGTGCGTAAGATCATTACTAAAAGTGTGCGTGTGCACAAAAGCAGAAAATGGCACATGCCAAAAAATATGCAGACTTATAAAAACCATGCATACGCTCGCCTTCATTCAGTGTTCACTTTATAAATCACAGACCACCTGATCAGCTTCACATCCTGCCCTCTACTCACTTAAATTCAACAATAAATGGTCAATGCAAAGCACCTTGTGAATGTTTACAGTGATCCATGGCAACAATTGAGAGGAAAACCAAGAAAAGGAATTTAAATAGAGACGGAGTGCTGCAAAGATGATGCATTTTTGTAGGCCAACCAGGAAGTTAGCCTCACTCTGGTCCCTTACAGAAAAAGCCAAAGGGATTTTCCCACTGGATTTTGGATTCTTGAAGAAAATAAACTGTGGCAAACATAAGTTTATGATACTTGCACATTTGTGTAATTTGTGAAGCATAAACACAGTCGCCAGAAGTAAAAGGGTAAGGTTATGCAACTCTGGTGTACTTTCTTTATGGCCTGACTCTGCGTCACCATCTCTAAATGACACGTGTTTTGTGTGATGACGTTTGATGTCCCTGACAACTTCTGCAGTCTCATTTACCAGCTGCCTTTTTTTTAGACATGTAAAAGCTTCAAAAATCACAACTGAATTATTTATAACACATTTCATGTCATAGAACAAAATGTGTCAATCTCTGAAGCCTCTGTGTTAACCACAGCCTTTATTTCAGGCTTCAAACCAAAACCCATTCACAAAACTCAATGGCTTCAAGATGAGGACATGAAAAGTGCTAATGACATAATTTTCTGGGTTTTCCTGCTGTACTTTTTAATAACTTGTGATATTCAACTTGATTAATCATTTGCACATTTGCAAAGGTTACCTGCTGAGTCATGACGGCAGAGTCTCAGCACTCACTCATTCACCTCCTCCACTTGTGAATGTAGCTGTATTTAGCTACTTTGTCGGTTCAGTGTGTGAATATTTTCAGGAGCAGCTTGGTGGCTCAAAACAACAAATTTGCAGCAAATATGAGAGCTACATGTAGATCCTCAAACTCTGAACTAATAAACTAAGTTATCAGTCACTTTCAACTAAAAACAGATTTTTTCCAACGACAGCATGACCCTGATTAGTTCCTTCTCGCCTGTTAATAAGTGAAATCAGCTGGTTCAGTCTTGACTGAAGGTCAAATGGTTTCTGGTTTTCTGTGTGAACCAGAACGGTATTCAGCTGAAGAAGATGGTGGAGGAAGATGAAGATGGGATGATCTCCAATAAAAAGCCACGGAAAGCCACGCTGGCTAAAGCCAAACTTTATGGATGCTTTGTCAAGGTAAGTTTTACATTTCTTTCTTATGCATTAGCTAAATCTCAGTCTATGTTTGACAGCGAAGCTCTTAGGGACGTCTTAATCCGACATTCAGTATCACTATCAGTCCAAAATGGTCCAAAATCAATCAATAACATATCAGAAAACAAGAGTAATCTGATACAAACAATGAGCGACATACCATGAAGACAGACAGACACATTAACACAGATTAAATATGTTTAAACATTTGTTTAAATGTTTGAATGGTGCTGTCACTGTGTTCGTTTTGATTTTCTGTGCTTCTCTCTCAGTCGGCCACACTGCTGTCTGGTCAGGAGCAGCCAGAACCAAATTCTTCCATCTCAGATGACAGCAGCAGCTCAGATGAGGAGGACCAGAGACTGGATCTCTCCAGCACCAACAAGTAAGAACTTCATCTGACGCAGCTTTTGTTGAGATTTTTCTCACAAGCTGCAGAACACTCATTCTTGATATATTGTCGTTTTTCTCCTTTATGACCTGTTTTTACTGTTTTTAATTGGTATCACTGTGTTATTGTTCGATCACTTTGATTTGTCTGCAAAAAGCACTTTGCAGCACCATTAAAAATAACAATACTATACAATTTAAGTTATTCATTGATGCTCGACAGGCTTTCTGATGCTGATCTAATGAAGGCTTGTGGAGGGCGCACGGCTCACAAGTAAGTTCATTACAAAATAATCAATGATTGAATGTTTTGTAATATCAAAATATTTTGGGGTAATGAGTTTGTTTGAGATGCTCTTTGGAGAGGGAAGCAAGTGCAGTAAAAATACAGAAAACTTCAATGCACCCTTTTTTAAAAAAAAAACAATAAAAATGCCTTTATTGTCACACCATGGTCATGTTAGACTTTAAATGTTGTAATCTGTTGAATATGTGCATTTTTTACTGCCATCATTTCTTCGTGCCAGTAGTAAATTTAATTGTTGTTTAACTTGTTTGAACAACAAATACTTGTTGCATCTATTAGACCTTAGTGGTTGCAATGTAATTGTACCACTATAAGCTCATTTACAAATGTGACCTGCAGTATTTGGGACATTGACATTTAATAGTTATATATTTTTTGAGAATGCAGTTTAAACTGTAACTGTTCAGATCTGTTAGACAGTGTGCAGGAGTTCTTATGCAACTTTTTAGTCCAAATTGATATGCCAAGTGTTCTTTTGTTCTTAGACCTTATAACAAACAAGCAGGTTTAGGATCAAAAACTACATTTGCCGATTCCTTGACAAAGACTTGATGCTGAATCGTGTGAGTTTGTGTGTTTTAATGTCTGATATGACCATGCTGTGACAATAAAAGCATTTTAATTGTCTTAAAAGAGAAAGCCTTGGAGTTTTGCAACTTTTGTAATCTGTCAGAATGAGTACATTTAGGAAAAAGGGATCTAATTCCTGATTTCTGTTGCCTTTCTATAGAGGAGCCAGGCACGGTTTGACGATGAGCGCCAAGTTAGCCAGGCTAGAGCAGCAGGAGGCTGAATTCATGGCTAAGTATGGCAAAAAGAGCCAATCAGGAAGTTCCTCACCGGTTTGTGTCACAGCGACTCCACCAACCTCCCAGTCAGCTGAGCAGGAGGAGGAGACGGCTGAGGACTCTCAGAGAAAAAAGACGAAAAAGAAGAAGAGATCCACTGGTAGCATTAATGAGCTTAATGGTGATGAAGTGTCTGAAAGTCCTGAAACAGATGTTAAACCCAAGAAGAAGAAAAAGAAGAAAGCCAGTGAGGACACTGAGGAAACAAACGATGCAGTTTCCACTGAGGGGGATGTGATCTGTGTAGAAAATGGTGAGGTGGACCTTTGTCACAAAACAAAGAGGAAACATAAGAAGAAGAAAAACAAGGATGCAGAACAGAATGAAGGAGTACCTTCACCTGCAGCAGAAAGTCCAGAGGAGACTGCAGAGCTGCACACTGATACAAAACAGAAGAAGAAAAAGAAAAAGAAGAAATCCTCCAAACATCACAGTGAACTTGCTGAGGATGACAGTAATGATACAGAATCCAGCCAATCAGAGCTGCTCCAGGACTGTGCTCCAAAAACCAAGAAGAACAAATCTGCAGCGGAAGCAGAAGTTTCAGAAGAAGAAGAAGCAACAGTAAAGCAGAAAAGGAAAAAGTGTAAAAAGGACAAATCCTCTATAGATGACAATATAAATGAGGAGGCACTTCCTCCAAAGAAGAAGAAGAAGAAGTCCAAAGAATAGCATTTGATTCATTTGAAAAACTAATTTAAAACATTGATAAACAGGGTTGTCTTTGCTGATCTGGGAAGTTAACCTGTGAGTAATATGCCAAACATGGAATTAATGGAGGCTGTGCTCTTTCATTCGACAGATCTGTAAATGAATTTAGATGATTTCCATTCATTTTAAAATACTTTTAATTAGTACATCAGACCAGTAACAAGATGATCACATGTAACAGCTGTGCCTCTTCTGACTGTTAAAACAACCTCACTTGTATCAAATAGATTTTTTAATCAATATTGTCTGAGCTGCAGATTTTCAAGTGACTGAAGAATCCAGTTTTTGAGGAAACAATGGAGTCAATAGATCATTTATTTATATCATTGATTTTCTCTGCAAACCTCCACGGTGTCACCTAAACCCACCTTTTAAAAATCAAGAAATCAAGTCACTGTTGACACTTGTTGGTTGGGACATGTCAGATTATTAGAGCTGGTGCCAATTAAAGTTGCCTGTGTTCACCACTTACTGCTGAGGAAAGCAGTTTATTTTTAGCATCAAAATATTCCACAGTAGCCTTTAAGCATAATGTAATGTGGTCTGAGAGACTTGACTAGACTTCTGCTCCTTCTCTTGGCTCTGTTTTCAGACTTTCTAGCCTGTGACGGGAGTCTTTGGCCAGTTAAGCAATTCTGGAGAAAGACTGTTGAGCTTGATTTCCAGCTTTAGGTTGGTAGTTAGGAACCTAAAGTGTTTTAATTTGATGCTGTACATTTCAGGGAATCGTTGTCACTTTTAATATGGATGTCCAGTCATTGTTGGCAGGCAATTGAAGCACTAAGTTCCTCCTTGTGTGCTAATTTATGGAGAAATCTTACTCTGTGTTCCAGGCTGCATACTTCTTCTTTTTTACTTTTAGTATGTGCTGCAGATGCCCATACAGACTACAAACTTTTGCATGCAGTGTGCATACAATTAGGACATATTACTTTCTCATAACTTTGCACCTTGAACTTTGACCCTCTTGCACATACACCTGGCACAAGGGATTGTGGGTCAGAATAGTCTGAAAAGCATGCTGGCATGAATAGGATGCAGTAGAACGTCCTGGTATTTTTGTCATATTGCATCTGAGTTTTCCTGCCGCAAAATGTTGTTCTTCCTGCATCCAGCATTGTCACTGTGATGTCACCACCTCTGGGTGCATGCTAGATGAGATTTTTTGTTGCCCAACGCTATGTTTTGGTCACAGTAATACCTATAGATGACAACAGGTGTCAGAAGTTCACACACAATACATCCTGGTACATGAGGCACCACGGGCACAGCTCTGCAAGCAAGTGAACTCTCTCCAGGTCAGTATAGCACGACCGAGGAATTTATTGCTTCTGTCAACTACGTTAACCATCAACACTGATTGGACATCCATGTGAAATGTGCTGTATTTCCCATTTAATAGGGAACATGTATCTGAGTGTTGAATGAAAATGAAACGTCAAGAAGTCAGTTTTAGTTTCTGCATCATGAATGTCACTTCTTTGACAACTGTGCCATTTTTTATTGAATTGATGTAAGACAAGAAAAGTACACATAAGACAGGTGATGCTACCAGAATCTAAACTTTATTTGTAAGTTAAATGATGACGACGCATCAAACTGAACTTGTGTGATTCTTTCAGATACACAGATTTATTACTGTCCCTATTAGAGAGGATCAAAGAAATACTCCTTACCCAACACAAAATAAAGGAAGTGTATTTTATGTGATTACTTAAAACTTTTTTCTCAAACTTGACTGATGTTTCTGAATGAGTGAAATTTCCTTGAATAAATCATGTTTGAAAAAAGTCACACTGTTAAACAAATACAGTGCATTTAGTCTGCTTTCAAAAATATTCTTAATATGTCAACATGTGAAATGTGAGGCTGCTGTTTGTGTCTCTGTCCTTCAGTTGTTTGAGAAGCTCAGAATCTGACTCGTATATTCAGGAAATATCATGATCTTCTTTCTTGTAACACATTTAAAATATAGATGATAACCTCAGAACATTTTCTTATCTTTGTTCTTTTCTTCTTCTCCAAATATCCAAATTTTCTGAACTTTTTTTTTTTTTAACTTTGTAAAACCTGAAATGGAGAAATCAAGAACAGGAAGGGGAAAAAAGTTTGAACAGCTTGTGTCAGTGTCAGTGGATTACAACGGACATGACTCAGCTGACGTCTTGAATGCATGCACTGTTACGTAACATACTGTTACCACATTAAATAACAGCACGTGAGTTTTACACTGATGGATCCGAGTGAACAAAGATGTGTACATACTTAAATATTTTGCATATAATAACAGTCTTCATGACACAAAATAAATACTTATTTATATCTATAAAGCATATTAATTCTGGGAAATAAATTCAAATAATCTTTATGTAGCACAAATATGCTATTGACACAGCTCCAAATGTTCACAGAAAAACAAAACTGTTATAATTAAAGTTTTATTTTAATTTTGTTTTAGTAATTTTTCATGTAAACTTGGAAAATTCTGGTTTCAGCCTCTCAAATATAGATTTCTTGCTTTTCTTTGTAGTTTAAACTGAATATCTTTGGGTTTTAGACACCTCAGACTGAAAAACTGGGATGGATATTTGCTATTTCATGCTGCTTATTAAACAATTTGTACAGTACACACTAGAAACTTCTTCACCTGAGTAGACTACATGAAACAACACAACCTGATGTAGATATTGCATAAATCCACTTAAGATTTTGAATCATCATAAGAAACACAAGTGCAAACTAATTAGACCTGATGAGAACATCACTCTCACAGATAAATTTGTTTAGCATGTCATGTTCTGCTTGGTCCCAGCTGGCTGTAGCATTCGTCCCAGGTATCATCAGTGCATATGAACCATGGGCACCATGTCCGCCCTCGATCCAGTACCTTCAGTCACAGAACATGAGTATCAGTAGCCTTAATGAAACCTCTACTGCTGCTAATTCAACAAATAAAACAGAATAAATAAAGTGGCAAATGAAAAAAGCAGATTGGACACAAATGTACTGAGGATAAAATATATAAAAATTACATGATGTTTATGAAAATTGTAATTTATCCAGGTAGGACAGTAACTTATTTATTTGAAACCACACTGTAAAAAAATCAACAGTAGAACTTGTGGCATGTCTAATAATGAAAGTAAGATTATTTCCACACGAACAATGTGAAGAAAACTCCAGGGATTGTGACTAAACATCTGTGAGGCTAATAGAAATTAAAAGCTTCAGTTTGCGAGGGATTGGATTGGACTGTGGTTCAAGGAGCATGAGACATCATTTTCATACATGGATTGGCCAAAACAGTCCAGACCTTAACCCCATTGGGAATCTTTGGGAGGTGCTGGAGAAGACTTTACACGGCGGTCCGACATGCAACTCTGGATGGAAATAAATGTTGTGACATTGCATAAGCTTATCAAAATGATGCCGTGGCGAATGCATGCTGTAATCAAAGCTAAAGACGGTCCAATTAAATATTCGAGTGTGTGTTTTTTGGCCAGTCAGTGTATTTGAGATTGCAGATTGTGTTGGTCAGATTGTTCTTTTAGGTTGGCTGTGGGTTGTAGGAAGTTCACTGCCCTGCTACACATATCATGTTTCTGAACAGCTTCTCATATATTCCAAGTTTATGAAAACAGGCTTGTTGCAAAACTGGGTTCATCTTGTTTTTGTCAAGTGAGACCTGCCAGATGTTCATGAGGCTTTCTTACCTTAGAGTGTCATTACGTCCATCAACCCAAGACCAGTCTTTGTCACCAGTTTCATATAATCCCAACCAGTATCCATGGAAACTGTCATAGTAGTAGTCGGTGTGATTACTGATGAATTCCTGTAAGTCGGATCATCAAAATCATCACTCTTATAGGTCCATAAACCGATTCTGATCAGATATTAAAAACATCTGTCTTGATGGTGTTGGAGCTCACCTGTTCCTGTAGACTATTGATAACAACCAGATCTGCAGCTTTGGTTTGACAGTCCTTTCGGCTCTCTCCCCATGACTTCCAAGAATTTTCGCTAAAGAAGTAGCACTTTTCCTGGAACAGAATCCAGTTTTTCATGCACGGCTGGCAGTCTGCATTAAAGAAACATAAAAAACAAGATTAGAATCTGTTGTGGACACGTGTTCTTGGGCTGACTGTGCCACAAAAGACACAAATAGACACAGATTAAAGAAATGTTGAAGATTCCAGTAACACAACAGCTTTTTCTTCACCTAGTATACAGTTATATTTAAACATAAATAAAATATTCTGTCATTGCCATCATAAAACAAGTCTATTTTTGAGGCTGAGCAAAGATGGATGGTGATCATCCATCAGACTAATGTCACAGCACACTGTCTCCCTACTGGCTGTCCTGCATGGCTGTCAGGCTAGGTGGCAGGCTTACCGAGTCGCACATCGGAGGCACGTTCAATCTGAAAACAGTGTGCGCCATTTTGCTACGTCTTCCAGATTGAACGGCAAGTTTCCTCAAATCAGTGTGCAAACCGTCCATTAAATGTCAGAAAATGTTGAAAAGTGTTGATCACTGTTTTCCAAAACCCAAGCTGATGTCTTGTTTCGTCCAAAACACATAATAAAAATACTCAAAATGATAAATCAATTATCAAAATAGCTGGCAATTAATTTAATTAACTATCAATAATCTACTAACAGTTGCAAATCTAGTCACATCTTAAGTTAGGTAATGTTCGCAAAATGCTAAGAAACTAGCCAGCTAATCTACGTCAGTTGTTAGCTGGCTAGTTACTTAATGTTATCCATTTATAGCGACATCTTTTAATCATCTCAAAAATTTGGTTTTCTTAATAACATAGACAAGTCCTGCATATATCTGAGGACTGGAAACGGCTGTTATTCATAATTTTCATGTAACTGAAAACTAAGAATTGGAGCGCAGCGCAAAAAAGAGGAAATACTTCAAAGGACAGCTACTGTCTTCAGGGTTAGTGTGTTTAGTCCACTGTATAGCTGGACTCATACAGGCAGGTTAACATACATGCAGCAGCACTGTACCTTTAATCACTTCCATGCACTTTTTAAAAATCAAATTCATCAATTTATAGTGTCATGTTTGTAGGTTAAGAATTTGGCATTGGTCCAGTGCACTACATAACAAGAAGCACGTACTTCTCTCTGGGCAGAACTTGTTTACTGGAAAGGTGTTAAATTTCAGGATCACTCCCAGCGTCCAGTTGAGATTGTCTGTGACTCTGGTCAGTTCCTCTGTCTGTTGCGCTAAGATTCCCCTTTCTGTGACCAGCTTCTCATTTTCTGCTGTGAGGTCTCTGAGGTTCGCTTTCTGTTTGTTCATCACCACACTGACTGTAGTGAGAAAGAGAGGGAGACACGTCACACACATCGGTCGGTCAGTTAGTATTATCACATAATTATCTTACATAAACTCAGAGGCTTTACTCTCGACCTTTTTCAGACTGATTTCTGCCTCACCTTCATTAACATTGCTGTCAACATTATATTAATGCTGAATAAGCATAACTTAACCATAATTACCCCTGTATTAAGGCCTTTTGTGACACTTATTGTAAAGTTGGAAACATGTATCCCTTAAGTAACATCTTTTAAATGCATAAGGATTTTGAATAAGCATTACTTAGCCCTAATCAACCATATATTAATGCTTAATAAGCATTACTTAACCACCGTTAACCATGTATTAATGGTCTTTGTGATCCTTACTGTGAAGTTGAAAACATATATTTTTATTCTGTTGGTAAAAGACATCCCAGATTGACTCAGCTGGTCTAAATGTGAAGGAAGCTGCTAAAATGATTCATTAAAATGTACTCAGAATGTTGACGTGAAACTCACTGTAGATGATGGTACTGATGCTCGCCACCAGGACGACGCAGAGTATCCCCAAAAACACAGCCAGCACACGAAAGTGAGGGGGTGCAGCTGCTCCACCGTCTGCTGCTAATGACAAAACTCATATTCAGGTCATTATTGCGATATAATGTTATTATGGCTGCATGGGGAATTGACTGTAATACACTATATGTTAAGTTTTTTCTCTTTTTCTACAGGATTAGATGACTGAAATGAACCAGTGAACAGATTTTAGTGACACCACAAGAAATTATATTCATTGTAATCAATACACATTATGGTATACTGCTATAATAACTTCTATAATCACAGGACATATTAATGAAAATTACTGATTGTTATTCAAAGCTTTAGGACAGAGATTCTCCATTTCTTCTCAGCCAAGGACCCCTTACAAGATAGAGAACAGGGAACCCATCTTTGATGTCCCTTGAAATATTTTGACGTAGCCTTTTTAAAAAACTTTCTACTCAGTTTTGTGAAAAACAACACAAGAGAAAACTATAAGAAAGATATCAGACATGTATTAAAAAATATTTGCACCATGTCGACACAGGGCACATACATACGTACATAAAGGGCACATCAAGAGAGTGTTTCAGTCTTTGTGCATACAGAGAAGAAAATGTGGATCCCTCATGCCAAATTTAAAAAAAAACATAAAAAAGAACAATAATAGGCCTAGTCTGGCCCTACTGCTAAAAATCTACTCATAAAAATAGCAGCTGTATGATGTGAATTTGAACTTTTTCCCATAAGTAAAACATATTTTGCTGTTTATAATGTTGTAGAGCAGCTAAACAGATGAAATTCAAATAAGATCCAGGACAGATTTTCTAATAATAACTTACCTGGTGCAGCAGAACTAGCAGGCCCTTTAGGTTTAATTTCAGAATAAACCGTTGGGTCCTCTTTTTTCTCTGTGTGACAGTGGGGAAATGACAAAAAACAATAACATTAATTTTGATGATTCCTCACAATGTCACAGTGAAGTGATATCATGAGGGAATCAGTCTGATGTAGAGTACTTCATGTTGGACCAGAAAGGAACATGACATGGTAATCATTTACGTGACTTTCCATTAACCTCATCCACATGTTGCATTCACTGATAGTAAATGACAGGCAAGACATGAAGCATTTAAGAGGCTGCCTAAATATTTTATTTCTTACTGCTAGTTGTTTTTTTCTGTTCCAGGTAATACTTTCACAGAAAGATAAATAAATAACAAAAGTCACTAAATTGACAGAAAGGGTGTAGGCTGAAGGCAGCACTTTCACTCCTGGGTTGAAGCCACGAAAAACAAAACAAAAGACAAACAAAACAGAGACTTAAACAAGGTTCCAGACATTTCATATAGGCTGCATTTCATACACAAAAATGTTCATACCTCATTTTTATTCTGGTTTGCCATCTTATTTTAAAACTTTTTTTTTTATTATGTATTGTATCATATTTGATCCATCTGGCATTTATGAAAAGATTCATTGACCTCAGTTTTGATTTTAGAAACATATAAGACATACATACATATAAGAAAAACTCCCTATTAAAACTAAATTTATTAATTACTTTATTATTATTACATTTATTATTTAAGATGACATTTTATGCTTTAAATAGTTTATTGTTGTGCTTCATACAAACTTTTTCAACAGGATTTTACTATAAAATGCAGTAAAAATATATGAAGTAATATTAAGTTGTTTCGATATAGTATTTGTATTGAAATATTAGTGATTTAACTTATTTTCACTGAAAAATTAGCAAAGATTTTCTTCTGCCAACACCATACTGAAGGCAGCCGTGGGACTGATAATCCACCAGGGGGCAAAAGACACGAGTCAGATCACAGACAACGGGTTTTTCAGTAAAGTGTTGATCATACTGATATTTTAGAGCTTTCAGTTATATACGTGTGGCATTAAATCTGTTCCCCTGAACTCATACTGGCTCTTAAGTTCAAACAGCCTCTGAATACATTTTGGAAGCAGATTTATTTTTGTGCTTTGTTACCTGAGCATTTTAAAAATCATCTAGATCACAGAATCTTAATGCATTTAATTTAGTGAATAGTACATTAATTGCTTCATAGTAATTTGATCTAGTTATAATTCCACAGCTCTCTTCTGTAGCGTGAAAACTGGATTTGTTTTAGTTTTGTATGTGGTTCCTGATACGGTCACACAGTAGCTAACGTGTGGAACCATGAGTGAATACTACAGTATTTAAAATGATTTCTGATTCAAGATAACTTTCTATTCTCAGATTAGTTTATCACCACAAAATGGCAGCAGGTTTGTTCTTGTCTTGAGTGGAGTTTAAGTTGCAGAACCTTGTGTGTAATTTTGTCAACTGACAGAACATGTACTGGAAACTACACTTCAGTTCCACTGAAAAGTTTTAGTTTAAAAAATATGCTTAATTAAAAAAAAAAAAGCAGGAGACACCTACCTTTTGGAGGTGGACCACCAGTTTTAAAAACCATTGTAGAATAATTGATGTCTTCCTCCATCCTTAAAAGTCCTTCAGTGCAGAGAATGAGCGCAGGATTTAACAAAGACCGGTCCTGATGCTTGAATGGTGTATAATTCCACAGACCAAGTTTATGAAGAACAAACAAGAGGTTCCTCTTCCCCTCAACTCTTTAGTGTTTGCGGCTTCTGAGTTTTGCATATGATGGGGTTTTACCAGACAGCCTCAATTGATTATACAAGACATCTGTCCTCTGTGCTCATAACCTCACCTGCTTCTGTAACAAACAAATGTGCACAATTTTGCAACAGAAGAAGCTGACAAGAGGTTAACCCGTCTATTTCTGTGGGTTAGCTCACAAATGTATTTCCTCATTGATGGTCAGTCTAGTTGTGACACACTCAGTCTGGTGAAGAGTCATTGTGACGACACAGGTGTATTGTCTTCATCATCATCATCATCACTGATAAGATTAATGCTGAATTAGTATCTGTTGCCGTCCTTTTGAGGGGTGAGGCTGGCAAGATTCTATATTTTTATGCCTCTAAATCTGTGACATCAACCAGAGGAATTATGTTTTCGGATGTCCGTCCATTTGTACCGTTCTTGTGAACACAATATTTCAGAAATGCCTTGAGGGAATTTCTTCAGATTTGATATAAATGTCGACTCGGACTCAAGGATAAACTGACCAGATTTAGGTGGTCAAAAGTTAAAGGTCACCGTCCCGATGACCTCACATCATCTCACATCACAAAACATGTTTTTGGATGTAATTCAAGAATTCATACTTTAATTGTGATAAAATTACACACAAATGTCAAATAGGAGAAAATGAGGAGGACATTTTATATGTCAAATCTCAAATTTATAAGGTCAAAGGTCAACTTTGCTATGACACCATAATGTACAACTTTTAATAATGTGTTGAGTTTCACACTGGACACAAACCCCAGTCTCCTAGGTAAAAGTCTTATGTTTGTTTGAGCCATCCATCCACCACCTCCTCGAGATGTGGAGTTTCTCACTCGTTATACTACGAATCGTACGACCACGGACGGTCTTACATTCAAGTCACCTGAAAGCCTGGTGCATTTCTTTCAGCCATTAATGGACACTGTCTATGTTTGTATGAGTTTCCAAGAGGTGGTGACAAAACGTCAGTATGCAACAAGTTGAGACTGAGACTCTGTCAGACAACGACCTCAAACGTGCTAAAACATATACTTGAATTAACACCTCTGTGACCCCGAATGTTATTTGCCTTGTAGAATTTATGGCAGAGCTTTTGTATTGGATTGCATTAGATTATATATGTGTACCTAATTAAGTGGCCAATGAGTGTATAAAGCAAAGAATATAAAAATATTATAACATTTTTATTCAGTATATGTTCTTATCTCTTTGACATACAGTAGTTTTCAAACCTGCTGTAACTCAAAGGAGAAACTACTTTGCAACATTTGTAGAAATGGAAACCTGCAATAAATTAGAAACAGACATGAAAAGAAAATGTGCTAACATCTTAAGCTTTAAATAACTGACCAAAAAAAACAAAAAACAGGATAGATAGATAGATTTCTTAAATGTTAAATTTGGATAAGACAGCTGAGTCTTTGATCAAGGCTCTTGTTTCACAGATCCAGCGGTTCTTCATGCTGCAGCCCGCTTTGCGCCAGTTGGCCAGAGGATCTGCACGTGGCAGACTTAGAGCACACGATTCTGTGTAGCCAGGTTCTCGTGTCTGCCAGTACCTAGAGAGGAAAAACACACATACATAAATCTGTGTTTTAATCAACATTTCAGGAAATATTCAGTCTAAGCAAGTCATATGAGAGGATTGATATTACATCATTTATCAGCTAGTAGTAGCCTTGCACAAACACCGGAAGCTACGGCTCTGTGTAAAATATATATGTATATATATATGTATATATATATATATATATATATATATATGGAACATTTGTAAGTTAGAAGATGTTTTGTTTTGCTCTGTCCCAACAATAAAAATATGTTAAAAGCCTTCAAAATCTAAAAACTGACAATATATACTAATAACATAAGAATAAAATGTACCACTATATTTTTTTTTAGTGAAATTGTTGGCCCTTTAAAGTTGTGTCCGAGATTTCTATCAAATTCTGTCATGATTTAATCAGGCATAAAAAGGACTAGCTATACCTTCAGGACCCCTGTCTCACTTCTTGTTTCAAAAACTGCAAGAATACTGCTCGAGTACTGTTTAACTTTCTATTATTCAACAAATTTGTAAAATAATATTATTATCACATTGGTCTCAAATATAAGATGTCAACTCTGTAGCCTTTCTAAATCGAAACTGAGTGAGAAATATGGCTTTAAAATGTATATTTTGATTAGCAGTAAGCAAACTCTCTGCATATTTAAAAAATAAAATTGTTTCTTACTATGACGCTGCTGTGAAATGAAAAACATGTCACATTTTGTCAACAGAACTTCTATCTGATAGAGTTGAAGTCTACATTAAATAAATAATTTAATTGCCAGTAGGTTCACCCATTACAAGGTTCAATGGCCAAGATTTTCCCTGCATAATTGAAGGATAAAACTAAAACTGTCCCAGTTGTCCCAGAATAAGTGTTCGGTATCTGCCACGTTAAAGGGACATTTTTCATGTGGATATCCTGTCAGTATTTAAGTGTTACAGTGGTAAATGTTGTTGTCAGTTGCAGGAATACATTTCTCAGTGCTCCTATATTGACCAAGAAAAGTTCTCCTATTGCAAAATCCACTGTTCTTCCTGCATCCAGTGATGTCACAGTGATGTCACCTGACCCAGGAAGAACTACAGACTGTTTCACCGTAAAATTCCCAGTCTGCCAGGGGCACACTACATTAAGTTTTTGTTGTCACCTAAAACTGTGTTTTGGCCAAAACAATAATAGCTATAAACCTGGTATATGACAGCACTATACTGGCACAGCTCTCATGCAGAAGTACAAAAAAGTGGTGAATTTTCCTTTTAAGAAAGTGGAAGAATTTTGCTTCTGTCAGATTTCTGTACAACCCAGTGACACAAAGTGCATGAAGTACATGAAGAAGGAGGCTGCCAGTCTTCTTCTGGTTTATCAGAGTAATACTAAAATAATGTGTCTAAATTACTGTGGTCATGATTCACTGCGGCAACTTTTGAGAGATTGTGCGTGCGTGCGTGTGTGTGTGTGTGTGTGTGTGTGTGTTTATACTCACGTCACAGTGTAATTACTTCCATCTACCCACATCCATGTCTTCATATCATTCTTCTTGATCAAGCCGATCCAGTAGCCGTGGTTTTCGTCATTGTAGGCTTTTGTGTGATTATTGATGAATTCCTTTATTAATGATACAAGTGTTAATTAAGCAAAAATAAATAAATAAATAAATTTGTCTTTCCTATATTATAACAGTAATACTGATTTAATGATTTACGTAATATAATGTGCTTCAAAAGGTGAAAAATACACATGGAGAGACAGATGCAGTGAATAGGAACATTTAAAATGTATTTCAGATATAAAAATATTTAACAAAATAGTTTGGATTAGTTGAAGTCTATATGAGGTCCTTATCCATAGTCAGAAGATGGTGGTCACCTCCAATTTGGAGAAGCGGGGAGGGGCACCAGCATGGAAGCTAAGCAATGTACTGTTGTGGACAGGGTCAGCAGCAAAATGTACATAACAATAATAAAAAAAAAGGTAACAACACAAAAAAACCTAACAAGACGCATAAAACATAGGTAAAAAAAAAAGATGTAACAAGCCAACAAAGACTTAACATGATGTAACAAAATAGAACAAAGCAATGTAAAATAAGAAGTAACATACGAAAAATATATAACAAAGACAAAAAAGACGTAACAAGATGAAAACAAAATAAGAGACAAAAAAGATGCAACAAGACAAAAACAATTGGAGAGACAAAAAAGATGTAACAAGACAAATAAAGACAAGACAAAAAAAGATGAAAACAACATAAAGACAAAAAAGAAGAAGAAGAAAAAATGACATAAAAGACTAAACAAAGCGTAGCAGACAAAGAGGGCCACTTCTTACTTTTATACCCTGAGTACATTTCACAGCCTGTACTTTTTCACTTTCACTTGAGTATCTGTACTTCTACTTGAGTAAAGAAGGTGAGTACTTTTGACACCTTTGACGTTTTGTTGCTGACCCTGTCCACAGCAGGATGTTGTTCAGCTTCTGTGCTGGTGCTCCTCTTTGCTTCTCCACACTCGGGACGTGTTGACCACCATCTACTGTTAGAAATACACTTACGATCGATGATGCAACCCCACCTCAAATGAACCAAACTGTCCCTTTAAGCTGTGACGTTTAGGTAGGGTTTATAGGTTTGCACCTGTTTTTGATCAAATATGTGTTTGTGCTACATGGTACAATGCAAATATTTCATTTAGACAGTTATTACGGAAGGATTAACACTGAATATTTAATATTCAGACACAGATCTCGTCTTAATTACTGTCCATTTCATGCATTCACACTAAATTTAATCAAACAAGTCTCGCCTGTTCCTCCTGGCTGTCAATCACCACCAGATCTGCCGTCATGGTTCTGCATTTTTCACTGCTTTCCTCCCATGTCCTCCAACCAGACCGATATTCAGATTCACTGAACAGGTAACAGCTGGACTGAAACAGCTCCCAGCCGTCCAGACAAGGTTTACACACTGTGGAACGAGGCAGACACAACAAAGTCATCTATTACATATAAAATATTATAAAATCAAAGAATATATATATATTTTTGATAAGGACTTTTTCTTTTGTCCTTAGATAATTCATCTCAAAGACATGAGTCATGACATAAAATAATGTAATGTAAAATTATGCAGAAAGTAAATAAAATTCAAAATTCCCTAAAAGTTAAGTGAGATAACTGCATTCACAGTTAGGGAGCTCAAAGGGAAGTGATTCAGCAGACCTACAGGAGCTTATATAAAGCAGGTTTTTACCTTTCTGTGGGCAGAAGGTATTTACTGGGAACCTCTCATATTCCATGATGACTCCAAGGGTCCAGCTGAGTCCATCTTTCTGTCTGATCAGTTCTTCTCTTTGTCTCTCTAAGTTGGTCTTTTGTGTCCGCAGCTGCAGATTGTGTTCTCGCTCTGTGTGCTGCTCTGCCACGACTCTGTTGACTGCAGTCAGCGAGGAAAATGTTACTGTTGCGCTCAGTTTTTATTTTTGCTCTGCCTTGAAAAAAGGTCAATGGACTTACAGCGGATGGCGAGGACGATGATGATTGACACCAAGACGATACAGATAATCAACAAAAAAGCTGCTGCCACCAGATGAGTCAGACTACACAGTGGAGCTTTCTTTTTATTTTCTACCAAGAACAAAACAACAGTCGATTTATCCTATTAATTTATAGCAAATCATTATTATTTATCATCATTTATTTTATGGTTTCTATCACGTTAAACCACAGTTAACCTGGTAAGACGGGATCCTCAGTCTTCACCTCCTCATAGATTACATCCAAGTCGTTTGGTTTCTCTGCAGAAAGAGAAATACATTAAATAAAATTAAATATTTTGTTTCTTTACTGTAAAAACTTCCTGGTGTGGTATTTCTGTAATCGACCACTGGCATTTCAAGAAACAAACCACTGTTCTGATTTACTGACAGTAAAATACTGAATAAATGTTTGCTGTGAAGGCTATAGCTACCCTGAAATGTAATTGTCTATGGACATTTTAAACATGAAACAAAAAGGCAGACTAATTGTTAAAGGTGGTGTATTGTGCACTTTTTCTTTGCAGATTCATTTTGCCAGGCCAAACACTGACAAACACAGAGCTTTACAGTATTTTAGTTTTATCGAGATCCTAAAATTTCCAGTTAGTATGCCAAAATAGCAACTTACTATGACTTACTATGTCAAAACAGTGAGAAAGTGTCTCTAAGCAATGACTTAGTGTGCCAAATTAATGAATTAGTCTGTCAAATAATGACTTTGTCTGCAAAAAAAAAACACCTTTAAGCCAAAATAATGAAAAAAATTAAAATAAACTTGACGTTTAATTCAGTGGAATTCTTTCTTTCACACAAGTTCTGTATTTTTACCCAGATAACAGATTCAGTGTGGTGTGTGTAGCAAACTGCTGAACGTAGTAAAAAATACTCCATTACAAGTAAAAGTTCTGCATTCAAAATACTCCTCATATTACTCAAGCCAAAGTATTATCAGTAAACAAAGTATCAAAAGTATCAAAAGTACTCATTAGCTCAGCTTGCTATTATTGCTGATGTATTATAGGCAGCACTTCAGTGTTGTGACTAATTTAAACTAGTTAGTTTTATGTACAGTGGATCATTTAATGTTCTGTATGTAGGCTAAAATAGTGCTCTGAAAACTATATTTATCAAATAAATGTTGAAAAAAGCAAAATATTCCCCTCTTAAATGTAGCTGAGTGGAAAACAGTGTTTATAGTAGAAGAGAAAATAAAATACAAGTCTGTACTTCAGTAGAGGTAAAGTACTTTGCTCCTTTCCACCGCTGTCAAAAGCTCTGTTAGTTTTCTTTTGTACAACTAAAAACAACTGTCCTCCAAAAATACTGAACCCTTGACTCACCCTGTGCAGAAATATCATTAGTCTTGAAAACCGCTGTAACGTAGTTCAGTTCTTCCTCCATTATTTGGTTTATCACAGACAGTATGACCTCAAACCACCACAGGCATCGACTCGCAGGTTAATTTATGTGCAATTTATTTTGATGTCAGACACAGAAACCAACTGTGAATCTTTTCATAGCACACAGTTCTTCTTTTTTGGACAGTGACTGACAAGTAGGTGGTTTTAGAGTTTCCGGCCCAGCGTGACTGTTTTTTGCAACGCATGTTTGTGTTTCGACATACTTTATGTGTGAAGTGCAAGACTGCTGTTACATGTTGAAAACTTGAGCAATGACTTTGAGCAAAATGTTACAGAAAACACACGATGTTTAGTTCAGTTTTTAAAAGACAGTAAAAGGTCTGAATATTGCGCAGGAGAGGCTGAACATACTGTACTTCAAAGTGTCAAGAAAGTTAAGTAATAATATAAAACTGATTTGCAGAAGTGAATGTATACAAGTTGCAGTGCATGACAATGAGATCCAAAAATTTCAACAACAAATCTTTGATCATTAGAGATTTTTTCAGATGCTTTTTGAACAATGACCATGCAGATGTTGATTGTAGTGATACAGGCAGATTATTCCAAAGAGATTCTCCTGTGTATTTCAACATGTATTAATTCAGGGAAGTCTGACAGTATGGAAGATAAAAGTCCTTTGAGTGTCTTGTATAAATTGAGTAAATGTCTGAGGAAAACTTTCAATTCATGAGTTAGGTGTACGTATTTATACATGAACACACACAAACCTGGTACATGTTCACATTAAAAATTGATAGCAGTTTGCGTTTTCTGAAAAGAAAAGCAGATGAATCAGATCTTTTAGCAAAAATCATCATTGTCAAGGATTTCTTTTGGACCGGCAAAATCTTACGGAGAAAAGTGGGACATGTAGCGGCCCACACATTGTTACAATACATAAACTAAAAAGTTAAAATACAGGACTGATTTATCAATGAACAAACTACTCAGATTTCCAATTGACTTCATAGTCTTTTTACAGATAAATTCAATATGACATTTCCACATTAGTTTTTCATTAACTATGACTAGGAATTTAATACAAAGTTATTTCAATATTGTCTATGAATAATTTGGCTTTTTCTTTTGTATTTTATTTTTGTATTTGTATTTTTGTTACAGAATATTAGAAAATGAGAGAGAGTTTGTTCATCAGAAGCTGTTTAGAGATTGATCCTTTAAATAATCAATCAAGTATCGTGAAAACTATATTTTTGTAATTTAATAATAATGTTGTGATCGACAGTGTGAAAGGCTTTTGAAAAGACTAGAAAAGACTATATTCTTTTTATTGTCTAAAGCTGCAGAGGGTAATTTCTGTTGAAATGTTTTTGTCCAAAAACCACATTGATGGCTGCACAGTATGTTGCGATCATCTAAATGTTTTTTTAATTCTTGAATATAATGGTTTCTGGGCACCGGGTAAAACAGATATGGAATAATGCTGAATAGCTGAATGTTTTTTGACTAATTTAAGGTCACTTGATAGAACATTTTTTTAGGGATAAACTTGGGTGAGGGGCTCAACAACAGACAAAACTACCTTCTTTACAAGACTAGATCTTATTTCGTCATGTCCTGCAGCAGAATCATTTGCATCAAATTTAGCGTCATGCACTTTCTAGAGGCTGGAAGGTCAAACATACAGATGTTTGATGATCATCACAACTTCCTGACATGAAGCAAAGAAGTGAACATGTGTGTTTTGTCCTCAAAATATATTTTAATCAATCAAATGTTTCTGTGTGATTTGTGTCCCTGGAAGTCAGGGACTGCATGATGAAGTGAGACCAAAAAGAAAAGAAAAGTAGGTAACACTGCTTATCAGACACCAAACTAAAACTCTATAGATCCAGTCCTCAACTTCAGCTTACACCTAGTTGTCAGTTTATTAGGTACACCTATCTACAAGCACTGCAGTCTAATACTTTGATAAATAAAACTACATTTTATTATTAATACTTGTACTAATACTGTACTTGTACCCAACCAAAATTATTTTCTTTGCAGGACTTTAACTTGTAATATGATATATAACGTAATGATGTTACTTGTACTTCTACAAGATCTGAGTATGGCTGATATTAGATTGTTTTTTCTCACCTTAAACTCAAAATGCTGATTTTCAGCCTATTTCTAGTTAAATTATGTCTGGAAAAAAATGTGACTTAAACAGATTTATACATACATCTGTCCATATATCTCTATCTATTTAAGTGAATTGTAAACAGCCTGTGTGCATAGTTTATTATTTTTTATTATTGTTTTATATTTTTTATCTACTTTTATTGTCTGTATTTGTCACTTACTCGTTTTTCTACCTGTTCTCTTTCTGAGCTGCTATACCGGTGTGGGATCAATAAAGTTGATCTAATCCTATTTTATCCTATAAAGCATCTGTAGTGTCCATGTGTGACCACAAGAGGGCGCTATGATCATAATCATAACGTGGATAATTATTTGACCGTGGGCTGTACTTTTACTTTGGAAATCTATCTGTAATTAAAGTGAAGTAAACACAAATACATTCAAACTAATTTGAATATTTATTTTTGATGTTAGGAAATCATTAAATATCTTGTGTTTTCACTTCTACATCCAATTAAACATTATCATCATCATTAAAAAGGATCAAAATGTATTATTACTTGGTAACCTTTTACCTACAGTGACTCAGTGATGATGTGTGTTGGTTTGTGTCCGACAACAGAAAAGTAATCATGACAACAACAAGTGACTCATGTGTCACTGACGAATTAGCGAGCAGGATCAGTTCAGGAAACTCAACCCGGAAACCCAACAAAACGTTTTCAGATTGAACTTGCCCCGGGTTTTTTCCACCTGCACACAAGAAGCCACAGACGACCACAGAGTCTCAGCACCGACACAAAAAGACAAAAGAAGAAGAGGAAGAAGTGTCAGTATAATTTATTTTACAGTCTGTTCCGACGAGCAGCAGCAGCAGCGATGGTTTGCGGCGGATTCATCTGCACCAAAAACGCACTCTGCGCTCTCAACATACTTTATGTTGTAAGTAGGAATTAATGTCTTTTTTTTAGTGAGGATGTGGACATTTAACCTGATAATTGCTTTTGAAATTGAACAAGTGTGTCTGTTTTTGTCTGCAGAAACATGCTTGTTAGTTTAACACGAATAGAAGTGAAAATGTTTTATTTTCTAATTATTTTCTATGTAGGGGAAGTGCGACAGAGAGACAGGCAGACAGACAGACAGAGAGAGAGACAGACAGGTGCTGCTGGTTAATGATTAGGCCCAGTTTTATGGTGGCTAATGGCTTTTGCTGTCTGCAGCTTTACTCAGAGATAAGAATAAAGCTTTAGTGATTACAGTGAGGCAGAAACTTCGGGGGAATGTGCCAAGAACAACAAACAATTTTGTTTTCCCGGTGATTATTTAATATGAGTGTGTTTGTTATGTTCCTGTCTGCAGCAGACTCAAGGATCCACAGTGAGGATTTCGTGCAAGTGAAATGAAATGTCGTGCAAGTAAATCTTGCAACTCACAGGTGGTTTAAAAAAAAAAAAAAAGAAGAAGAAGAAAAAGAATCAAGCTGTCAAACAGTTATAATCGATTAATTGTTGAGGCAAATTTCCTTGCAAATATGAAAAGTTGCAAAGTTGAATGTAGTGCTGCAACGATTCATAGATTATAATAGATTTTTTTAATTAATTGCCAACTATTTTAATAATCGAATTACTCCTCCCTGAGTGTAAACCGAAAATTTTTGAATTGTGGACGTTTTATGGCCAAAACAACTGATTAATGGATAAAATGGTCAACAGATTAACTGATAATTAAAATAATCATCACAGAAAAGACTTGAAAAACAGATCCAAACATGGAGCTCACTGATGTACATCAACTGACAAGATAGTGACAGGATTAATTAATTGATCAAAAAAGTGTAGTCATCTTATAATTAAAAAGATTATATTAAAAATTCTCTAATTTCAGCTTCTTAAATGTGACTTAAATAGAAGATTATTTTCTGGCTTCTTTACTCCTCTCTGACAGTAAAGCGAATATCTTATCTTCTATAATTGTGAACAAAATGAAACATTTGAGGATGTCATCAAAACGCTGATCAACATTTTTTGCAATTTCCTGACATTTTATAGGCGAAAGGCTTATAATTGATCGAGAAAATAATCAACTGAATAATCGACTATGAAAATAATCGTTAGTTGCAGCCATAATTAATACCTATTAATGGATACACTTTGCTCAACCTGGCCATCTAAAAAAAAAAAAACATCATGCTTAAACGGATAGTTTACCCAAAAATGAAAATTCAGTCATTATCTACTCAGCCTCATGCCGATTGAAGGTTTTTTAGTCCACAACACTGCTGGAATTTCACAGGAAAACAGCAGTGCAGACTCTCCCGACCTTCAGTCTGCATGAGTGTGAGTAGATAATGACTGAAATTTATGGTTTACTATTCCTTTACACTTTTCTCTTCACAGCGTTTCACTCAAAGATCAGCATCCATGTAGCACAGAGAGTGAAAAGTGCTGTTTTCTTTTTTTTTTTTTAACCAAAACTAACACCCCTTCAGCTGGCTGGTATACAGCTTCAGCTTTCCATCGCACGCAGTTTTGTGTCCCAGTGTCCTCGAATGCGACATTGTTCTTCCTTGTTTTCACGTGAACTTTGTTTACTTCCTCCTCAGCTGGTGAGTCTGCTGCTGATCGGAGTGGCAGCCTGGGGGAAGTGGTTCGGCCTGGTCTCCAGCTTCAGGGTGGTGGCGGGGGTCATCGGCGTGGGCACGTTCCTGTTAGTGGTTGCCTTTGTGGGTCTGTGCGGCGCCATGAAGCACCACCAGGTCCTGCTGTTCTTTGTATCCTTGGGTTTGTTTGTATGATCAGAGGGAGTCACCTCGCACCGTCTGGTAGTTGTTGTGTGCCAAAGCAGAATGAAAAGTAAATAACCCAAAGCTCTCAGGGGATTTTATTCCTCTGTTGAGCTTGTGATTTAATGGTTCTTGTGAAGCAGCAACACAGTGAGATTTAAAGGAGAAAAATGTTATATTTACTGGACTAAATCATAAAATGACCATGATAGGCCATCAGAGATTAAGGAAACATGCCAAGTTTACATACTGGCTTCTCTAGTTTCTCCTTTGGAATTTCCATTCTGGTGCAGAACATCTGTTTATTAAGAGTTCATATTAATGCCAGATGTTTGCCAAATGAGTTACTTTATGTGTATGAGTCATAAAACATTGTTAATAATCTTTTAAAAGGCGTAGATGTTTCCAACGGTTAACTTGAGAAAGATGTTAATGGAGTCTGGCAGGCAGTCACTGAACTCAAACTCCAGAGTGTGTATTTTCAGAGCAGTGGGCTTTTGTTTTCAGGTTAAGCTTCACATTGATGGTCTATAAACAGCTGGTCAACTTATGTTGTTGTTACTTGTTGCTGTCCAGTTATAATGCTGTGTTGCTGCAGGCTGCATGCTGTCCACAGCTGCTGTATACTGTCTGAAGCACTTCTCCTGGTCTTTTATAATTCCATATTCAACCCATTTTAATGAAAGAGACACCCAGTTACTGGGGCTCAGCTTTTTTTCCAACTTTCTATTTATCCACATTGCGGTGCAAATGCAGTTGTGTAATATGAATTATTAAACAATGTTGACCATGTACGAGATGACGCACATTAGAATTATTGTTAAAATAGCCTCAGCCTGATGTGATCATCATTAAATCCATTTCTTTTTGTTTTTTACATTATTTCCTGAAAATCCCACTCATCTGTCTTTGGGTGCTGATTTGTGGTCACTTTTGTTCTTGTTGTGAATCCCTGAACTGTCTAAACTTAGTGTTTATTGTTCAAGTTTTGAACCTGGGCCTGTGTCAAACATACAAAACTTATGGGACCATTTGACAATTATTCATTAAAAAAATTTTTTTGAGGGCCATGCAAATTATGTGAGTTTCCTGGGAGAAACAACAAAACAGGAGGGCACCAGGCAAACCTGGGAAAAATGTGTGTGTTGTCAGGTATGGCTTCAACCTATTTAATATACCGTCTATAGGTCCAACCCACTATTTAGACTGCAGAACTCATTTTTGAATGCTAAGATCTGACATTTTTCTTCTTTAAGAATGTTTCCATGATTTCAAGATCTTCCTAAACTTGATCCAGTACATGATGATCCTGTTCATAGTGTTCATCGTGCAGTTTTCTGTGTCCTGTGCTTGTCTGGCCCTGAACAAAGACCAACAGGTATGTTTATTATTTCTGCCAGGCATAAGCATGTGTGAATGTCCGTTTTGTCCACAGATAATCACGCATAACCACTGGATACAACAGTTTACCAAACCATTTATGACTGTATGATCAAGGAAAACATTTTCTTATAAACTTTGCATACAACTAAAAAATTACACTATACTTTGCGATGCAAAAAACTTTGCAAAACCTCTGTTGCTAGTTGTGGTGGCATTGCAGTAGGTGCTTCATCTGTTGCCTGGTGGAAATCTGAACTCTACTAAATGCCCTCTTCTAGTCTTGTCTGAGTTGAGCTACGTACATGTCAATAATAGTTATTTTAGCCTTCAGCATATATTTTACCTCAGAAAATCATGAATACTTGTGCATTTGCGCAGTCATCCAAACAGGGTAGATTTCATGCATTTATATATTTGCAAAAATCAAAGTTATTGATGTTGGTCACCTCCTCCTGCTGCTTGTTTTCATGCTACAGTATACAACCAGGCTGTGTGGTTTTTCATTTACAGAACCAACTGCTGGAGGCTGGATGGAACAAATCCCAGTCGACTCAAGAGGACGTAGAGAAAACCCTCAATTGTTGTGGCTTCTCTTATGTCAACTACAATGGCTCGTGTGCTGCTGTGAGTAAATCATCTGAAATATTCTTGTCTGTTTCCTCCTCTCAGCAGCAGCGTGACCTTGATTTGCATAATCATGTCTCAGGCAGTTATTGACTTTTCTCTCTTACTTCCTCTTCCTCTAGAGTTGTGTTAACGAAACTCCAAAAAAATGTGACACATGCTCAAGCATTATCCAGCAGTACGCAGGTGACGTGCTGCAGTTTGTGGGCAGTATCGGACTCTTCTTTAGTTTCACAGAGGTCAGTAAAGTGTCGCTGCAGTGTTTTATAAATGTGGAATTTGGTGTGAAATGGGTGCTTGTTTTGACATAAAAGGAATATTTCAGTTTTTATTTTTTTTATCCATAGTAAGTGTATTATCTACAGTGGACGGTGGGTGGTGTGTTCAGTTTGAAGAAGTGTCTGCAGGATCAGCATCAAATTGTATTTTAGCCGCTAAGAACTTTAACAAATCTGTTTGTTTCCACTATATTTAGAATATTTTCACTGCTTTAGCTTGCTGTCAGACAGCCCTATCTGATTGGAAACTGCCAGTATATAAACCAAATAATACTCTCACCAAACCAACCAGACTCCTTTGACAAAAACATAACTATTACCTCACAGAACATGGTATTTTTTTTTGTCAAGATGATTTTAACCGAGACAAGACCAAGACTTTGAAGGGTTTTCACATATGCACTCTGAACCATGTCCTGATAATCGGGTCAGGACATTGGCCAATTGTGTTCCTTCATACATGCAACACACATGAGGAGATTGTCTGTGTGAGACATGTTCATATATGCTCGTAATACTTCCTATGGTTTAGGCGAGGGGTGGCGCCTAGGGGTGGGAATCTTTGGGCACCTGCCGATTCGATTACGATTACGATTCAGGGGCTACGATTCGATTATAAATCGATTATTGATGCATCTTTATGTATATTGATGCACTTTTTCACAAACACATTTCTTTTTGTCTCACTGAATAAGCATTCGTCACTTGCAATTTTTAAAAACAGCGCATTTGTAATAAGAATTCATTTCGATTATATTTTATTAAACTATTGGAAATATGTGCAAACTGGAAAGTACCAACAGTAGCCACTAGTAGCCGCAGCAACAGCAGCCTGCCGTCTCCCCGACTCCTCCGTCGGGTGGAATCGAGTTACGGCTTCTCATGTTTGTTGTGTTGCCAAAGTATTTTATTTTAGCTCGACACAGCTTACATATAACGTGGCTCTTGTCCAGTTCGCTTCCGCCGTCGACGTTGTAGAAGCCGAAGTGTTTCCACACGGCTGCTTTTAAATTAGAAGGAGCTGTTCGGACCTCATGCCGAGGTGGCTGCCGGTCGGCCATGTTTGTTTTCCGCTGTGCGCGTGTCGCTCCAGGTGCGCGTCCCAAAGTGTCCCGGCGATGACGCGTACCGCGCTTCTTAGTTCCACATTATTTAGAAGCTTCTGTATCACTTTAATTAACAGATTTAAATAATCGAAATTTGGACGTTTGTGAATCGATTCAGATTCGTCCACGTCCGAATCGCGATGCATCTAAGAATCGGAAATTTCCCCCACCCCTAGTGGCGCCTGCAGAACATTCAGGGGGAGATGGATGATACGGATGGATATGGATGATGCGGAGATCAGCTAACCTCAGTGTGCCGACTGGGCAGTGATATTTAATCCCAGGATCCAAAAAATGAGGTCATTTGTGTTCACACGTACAGCTCTTGCAGGTAGTTTGTAGATAATGGCGATGCGTGGTGGAAAGGGGTTCAGGTCGAGACCAAGTGCTGTTACACCCGTAGCTCTCTCACTCAAGTGAAGGAGCAGTACCACAAGGTGTGTAGTGTAAAGCTGGCAGAAGATAACATGATGTAATTTTGACTACATTAGCTACATAGCTTTATTTGGCCTTTTCTCTTCACTGTTTATCACAAGCAAACACATTACTTGGCAAGCTGCAGTGTTTACATATTGCTGTGTTTTCTTTTTCTTTTGGATGCCGTTTTGCAGATGAACACTTCAAGTCAAATTTTATTGCAGAAGATTTGTCTGGCATGTCTTCCCAGAGAGACACAGCGTCTTCTCCTGTCTGCAACATTCATTTCGTTGGAGTGTGTGTGAAGGAGGGCGAGGAGGGGTGACAGCTGCGAACAGTGCCAAAAAATTTCAAATTAGGACTGAGCCACGATTGGTTGCATTTGAAGCAGAGATTTGCGTCCAATCACAGTAATGATGCTGGCAAACAAATCTGGTCAAACGCAATTGAGTGATATCCCTGCAGTCGTGGTCTTGAAATAAAATCCCGAGTCGTCTTTGTCCGAGACTGAGACAAGACCTTCAATAAGTGGACTTGAGACCAGGACCAATTTGAAGGACTAGAACACAGGAGTTGCTGTCAGTTTGTTTGTGTTGTTGTCTTGTGTGTTTTAAAAAGTTAGTTTGTCATACAATTGCACAAACAAACAGATCAGACCAACTCCTCCCAACTGTGAGGTAAAATTAGTGTGAGTGAAGTAAATGGAGTGTGGTACTTTGAAGAGAGTAATATTTAACTTATATAATGTTGGTTTCCAGTCAGAAAAGGTGGCTACAATATGTTTTGCTGGTGAAACTGTCCACAGCTGTACATTGCTTAGCCTCATACACCAGTGCTCCTGCTGCTTCTCCAAGCCTGAGGCGTGCCGACCGCCATCTCTGAAGACTGTGAAGAAGTACCTCATACAACCCCACAACTATCCTTGGGATTAAGTTTATTGTAAATTCAAAAAACTGACAATTGCCTATTTATGTTTCCCCTCAGATCTTTGGAGTTTGGCTCGCCCACAGATACCGAAATCTGAAAGATCCTCAATCAAATCCTGGAGCCTTTCTATAACCACTCACCATTTAATAAACCAAAAAAATCCAGTACTGAATGATTGTTTTTCCTCTTAACTTTGTAAATCACACTTATCTGGACATTTGTAAGATTTAAAGTGGGACTGTAACTTTTTCTGAATTATTGAAGCCACAAGTCATACTGAGTATTCAACTCAGTGAACTGACTAATGTGATCACAGCTATAGCAAATATTAGCTAACATTAGTAACCAGATGAAGTAAGGCTGTAAAACCCCTGACCGTGTTGAACTAAGCAAAGTTGGATTTTATTGCTTGTAAGTTCAACTTTTTGTGTGACGCCAGCAAAGGATGTTATATCTTCCTCAAAAGTTACACTCTTGCTTTAATATTTACTTCTTCATTAAATCACTGAAATTATTTTTTGCTCATGTGAACTATAATAGAGTTTCTTCAAAGGAGTAGTTTGACATTTAAGGAAATAAGTTTATTTACTTTCTTGATGAGAGTCAGATGAGAGGTTTAAGACCACTCTGATGTCTAGACTAAATTTGAAGCTACAGACAGTTAGTTTAGCTTAGCATAAAGACTGTAAGCTGAGGGAAACAGCTAGCCTGACTGTGTCTAAATATATCCACCTACCAGCACCTGTAAAACTTACTAACATAATTATATCTTGTTTGTTTGCTGTGTGAAAAAAAAAAACGTAACTTCATTTTTTTTTAGTTTTACAGGGGACATGTGCCAGATATTAGCCGGGTGTAGCGACTTCCTGGAGACAACAGCTTCAACCAAACAAGATATAAAATGTTAGTGAGCTGTAGGGGTGCTGGTAGGTGCATGTTGAAACCTTTGGACAGAACCAGGCTAGCAGTTTCCCCTTACTTCCAGTCTTTATGCTAAGCTAAGCTAAGCTAAGCGGCTGCTGGTGGTAGCTTCATATATTTGTACAGACATGGGAACAACTCTAAGCAAGAAAGCAAACAAGCGTAATTCCAAAAGGTCAAACTCTTCCTTGAAGTGAAACCTGATGCATGTAAATATATCAACTTTTTAATTGTAATCTGTCTCAAAGTGATATGATTCGACCGCAGCTGTGTATACTCACGATACACACACCTTATGCAAATACAGTGCACGTTAGCACCATGATGACTGTATTCACCACTCCCAGACTAACTGTTCATGGGTCACCACACTCACTGCTGTGTTTTGCAGACTCTAGATTTTGGTGCTGGATGTCCTTACAGCAGATCAAAAATCAAACAGGTTGCAGCTTGTTAAACATATCATGAGTTGTTTTTGTTTTTTATGTATATTTATTGCCACAATTGAACTCATTCATAAATCATGTTTGCACTTATTTTCCTTTATTGTCTAAAATAAACATGCAGAGTTGCAGTACATGTACGGAAAATGTTGTGTTTGTGCTTTGCTCGTCAGATCTGGTGCTGATAGGGAGGTTTGCTTCCACTAACAGGATGCCAACCAGGAAGTGCGCTTGATGTTCAGATTCCTCTGAATGAGCCAACAGGCTCCTCAGACGGTGGTCCAACCTGTTTATCAAGGTGACTGTGAACTCAACTCAGCTGCTGCACTGCCAACTTGTAAACTAAAGTAACTGTGTGTACATCATACATACATACATACATATATTTAGCTCTATTCATTTTATAAACAGATAATTATGCTGTATATCCTGGCAGGATAGACCCTATCACATGGCCTTATTTAGACACTTGTAGGTATGTGCATGTAAATAGAAACTATTTAAATATGGTTCTGATTTAAACATCTCAGTGGTTTTATATTCGAGGATTTCTGATCTATATGGAGTAAGGAAAAAAAGTACTCATCCAAACATCCAAAATAACGAGACTCATTGTTTCTCATGGCGTGACCTCTGCGGATTTAATTGTTCATAATAATAATGATAATAAAAAAAATAAATGATTTTTAAAAAATCTATTCATTTAGCACTTGCAAAACCAGAGACTACATTCTGCTTTGCATAAAGCCAAAAAAAAAAAAAAAGTTTAAAAAAACATTTGATGATGACCTTTGTTATAATGTGCAATAATTAAAATTCAGTGCTTGAAGGAAACATACTGATGAATTACTTAGTGCACTAATGATTTTTAGGCCAAAATTAGGAGTGAAGCATTTTGTGTGAAGAGTTTCACACTCCCTCAATTCTGGGAAGGAAAAGCTTGGAAATACTTCCAGGGTCAAGGGTCATTTGGGGGGAGCTACAGAGAGGAAGCACATGGTGAGTGTGTTGTTCAGAAAAGTAAAGTTTGTAAATCATATGGTGAATTATTCAGACTTCTGATCCAAATCTTATGATTTAAAACACAAGGCGGATAAAAATTGTTTGATGCAGCGAGTTAATGAAATGAAATCAGCTCAGATGGATAAAACAGGCTGAAGATAACTGTTGGCATGTAAAATGCAGAATCTGGATTAAATGGTGTGAAGGGTGACTTTTTAAAGTCTCAGTGGACTGTTGGATTCCTTGTGTCTTCTGTCTTCTCCCTCTGCACAGCTACTGAAGTATTGTGTTCTGTCAAACTCGTGTTTCTTTGTATTTGCACATATAACAAATTTGGCTCAGCTAAGGAGTTTTGTGATAAGAGGTTGCCATATCTTGTTGCGTGCAAGACCATAAATCTGCTGTTGTTCTGAGGCTGGTTTCACCCAAGTTTTGGACTGTGTCTGAAGACTGTCCAGTACTCTGAGGTTGTTATCGGTTTTTTTTTTTTCATTACATGATCACTGTGTGGATCTTTACTGAAATGAGGGCACAGTCAGAAATAGTCTGTAACGTCCTGATTTTGCTTTGTGGCCATTCTTCATAATAAAGACGTTACTGCATATGATCTTGACTGAAAACTTGCACAAAGCCCTGAGGTTCTCCTTGCATGACTTTGTGAACGGTGGTTTGTGTGTCAAGTCAATCTGTGCAGCAGCGAGTTTCCAGCCCTGATCAAGCTCTCTGACTTTGGCAGCTTGAGAGAGGAAAAAAGGTCAAACTGTAGTTCAAACCTCGTCCTCTGGACAGCAGGCATTTAATCAAACTCTTCTCTTTCTGCGTGACTGTGCAAGATGCTGTTTGACCATTCGTCATCGCTCGGTGTCACCAGAGATCTCATCTCCTCCTACATTTAGGTCTTATCTGATCAGCTCTCCAGCCGTACGTCTTACTCTGTACACAGTAAAGATATCCAGGTACCAGTATATGTATGAGGTTTATTAGCTTGTGGTCAAAGTATTTGGTCTTTGTTTGAACCGGACCTTAAGGAATAACACTAAGATATAATAGTTTAGAGGAGGTTTAGATAAAGGAACCATTTTTTGACTGTTCCTCTTTCACTGAAAAAAAAAAAAAAAAAATCTGCACGACTGAATGTTTGATGGAGGAAGATGCAACTCAAGGACAATTAGAGAAACTCCCACACACTGTCTTACTTTCTGCTTATGTAGTTATTAAATATCAACATTTCTGTTGAAGGGCTCAAGGACGTACTTCTACTTCTTCTGCTTATTTTTTAAAAGAGACCAGCCATATGGAAGGCTTGATTTATTAGATATATACCTTCCCCAGTTGGTGTATTCTGGAGTTCTGTATCCACTAAAAATACCATAAATTAAATTTCCTTTATTCTGCAAAGAATAACAGTGTTTAAACTTTACTTTTTTTATTTCACCAAATTTTTCACTGTATTTTTTGAAGAATATGTTCCGATTTAACAAGTCATTAGACTTTAGCTTTGAAAATTTACCCTCTACTTTTTGAATTATATGGATGTGAACCTACTTACTGATATTAATTCTGTTTATCCTAATATGCATGTCTGATGACCATTTAATGGATTTTTTGGGATGGATGTATTCATTGTATGATGATGCATATGATGATATGTGATGACACCTGCTTTTTTCAGTTTTTTGACTTGTGTGTACGATAAAAAAAACATTTAAGATCTATTGTGATTTAGTGATTTTCTTTTTTTTTTTTTTTCCAAATCTCTTGCCTGGCCGATGTTGCATTTATCAGGCTCAGGTGTTGATCAGTCTCAGCTGGCCTCTGATTGGGTGATTGAAAATTGAGGCAATTGAGTCGATATTTAATAAATATATCAGCAGAAAGCGAAACAGTGTGTGGGAATTTCTCTAATTGTCTGTTTTTCTTTTGACAGCTTTAACTACAAATAGTTAGTTACTTAAAACACACTGATTAAGAATAAATCAGTCGTTCCCAAGCTTTTTTTTTTTTTTTTTTTTTTTGATGACATCCAACAGCAGGGGTGTCAAACTGTTTCCTCCTGGGTCATGATTTGGTTTCCCTCACAGGGCCGGTTATAAATGTAAGACTATATATCATATTACATAATTGCCTCTGCACTTGATTAGTGATTAAGAACTTAATAATTAATAAGTAGGTCTGAAAGCAGACCAGAGAAATGATAGCAAACAGAGATTCAAGTGCACAACTATTATACAATTTATTCATATTAAGTGTCTAGTTGGCGCCATTTGACACATTTCAGATGAATAAATAAATAAATAGACAAAAAATCACAGCAGTGGTACTTTTCCTTGAATAAAGAATCTGAGTACTTCTTCCACCTTTACATTTCATACACAGTGGACTGATCTTGCATTTGCATTTTTCACTTTCAGCGCCAAGTGATGGGAGACAGACTCCACTGAAGTGAGAAGCTTCTATCTGCAAAAAAGACATGAAGCGAAGGAAGCAGGACAACCAAGGTTAGTCAACATCGACTGGGAAATAATTTCTTCCACAATTCTTGCAAAATAATTGATTATAACTAATATTTTAAAAGCATGAAGAAGGTAGAATGGTAGAAGTAAATGCTGCTTTGCAAAGTTAACTTCACTTTTATGTAATGAATCACATAGGATGAGGGTTGTACGATAATTTTTCCTCTAAAAACAGCACTGCCTAATTTGGCTTCCAAAGCACTGTTATCAGGGATTTACTGATCTGACGTTCCAAATGATTACTGGCCCGGAAAATTTTTACTTTTCTTGTGGATATACAATCACTGTTGGTGGTAAATGTAGTCAACTGAAACAATACATTTCTTAATGCTGTTATATTGACTGAGAAAACAGTCTGTAGTTCTTCTTGCATCCAGTGATGTCACAGTGATGTCATTGGATATAAGGAAGAACTACAGGCTATTTCAGCTTGGATTTGTAGTCTCAGCCTATGATTACCCAGGGGACGTGCTAGATGAGTATTTTTGTCACTTGTTTCAGTCAACAAAGTAATGGCTGTAGGCTATGGTGGTGGTAACATGACCACATGGGCATCACAAGCTTGCCCTCAATGCATCCTGGTACATGTAGGCACTGACACACGGCTGTGTGAGCAGAAAAACTGAGGGAAAATCCCCATTAAGAGGGCTGAGTTTTCCCTTTATTTACTTAATCACAGGTGGCCATGGCAATCCCACGTCTCATGTTGCTGTATTTAAAATAAAAAATATTGTAATGAGCTCTGAGCAGTTTAGTACACAGATTTTTAATTGGGGGGAAAAGAGTACATAGTTAAGGTATTTTAATTTGTATCAGTAGAGAAAAAATTGGATCAGTGTTTCCCTAATCCAGAGGTCTGCAACCTTTACTATCAAGAGACATTTTTGGCCAAAAAATAAAAAAAAAATATCTGGAGCTGCAGCTATTAAATTCTTTATTTTTAAAAGTTTATTTGGCATTCATGATTCAAGACTAGCCACAAGCAAAATTTAATTTTTACAGTTGGGGAACATAAGATTTAATGTTTTTTGTCATAGCCACAGGGAGCCACTGGAGAGGGGCAGAAAAGCCATGTGCAGCTCCGAAGCCACAGGTTGCTGACCCCCGCCTTAGTCATTACTTGAAGACAAGTGACAAAATTGTTTATGATTAATGCTAACAGAACAATATGATCATGTCATAGGTCAGTTTAGGTTAAGTAGAGATCGTTCTTCACAATCAACATATTTGAAATGTCAGAGGCTGTGCAGTTCCTCAAGATATAATCCTGTTTTCATATTTGTGTATGATTCCCAAACTGCAAGAAAATTAATTTAGATTCCTTTTTCATGTATTTTCAACTAGAGCTAAATAATTATTGTAAATGTTCATTTATAATACATAAAACATTTTGATCAGCATCCCTTAAATTTGCTTAAGAATTGTGACCATTAATTAGTATAGATCTAAAACTGTCAGTGCCCTCTGGTGGACACACTATGTAATAGCTACTGTCTCTAAATTCCCACACAGACTGCATGTATGGTATTTTTGTTGTGCAATTTCTTGTTAGCACACAAATAGCCAATAGTGATATTAATGATAAACATATATTCTAATTACCGAGATTCAAAAAGAGACCTGTTGTATTGTATCAAGATTTTTATTAAGCTTACTGTACATTCATGTACCAAACAGCATGTTCACATGAAAGTATACTCTTGCGCTGTAGAGTATTGAGAGGAAGGCAAAAGCCCACTAAATAATGAGAATTTAGGCTCAATATTAACAAAGCAACACGAGGATAAGAGGGCAAAATAATACAGACAAACACACGAATCCAAACAGAATCAGAGTGACGTGACCAAGTCAAACTTAAATCTGATATAATATTTTTTTAACATCAAACATTCTCTCAGCAAAAATTGGACCAAAATGAACACAAAGAAATAAATAGGCACTGGGGAAGTAGTCACATTAGCATCAGGCAATTAGTCAAGAGAGCTGCTAACTGCTTTAAAAGGCGAGCGGACAGTTTTGGGGGTGAAGCTGCGTCAAATGAAGATCCAAGAAATAATAAAGATGAAGGTGGAGAACAGTTGAGTTCACTTGAGGAGTCTTGCAGGTTTATTATCAGTTGAACATGATTATGAGTCTGATGAGAAGGCTCTGTGTGCGTTGGGGAACTGCTGGGAGTTGAAATCAGGGTCTTCCCTCACTCGTTTCTTGATGTCCGTTTTAACCTGGGAGGAGAAAGATGTGATGATTATCATCATGGTGAGACGTACATGTATTATGTCAGGCGGTGACTTCAGCCTCATTTCTCTGGCCAATCAGTGGTCTGCAGGGTTTTAACTTTTGCCAATGAAAAACCAAAAACGGAACGATTCCAAGCAAGTTAAGTTAAACCATGCAGTGGAAATGACAATACAAACCATGGCCAAAATCAATAGGAGGACCAAACTGTGGTCATTATTAGAGCTGCAACTATTAGCTGATTAATCTAAAGAGAATTATTTGCCAATTATTTTGATAATCATTTAATTATTTCCATTGTATTTGCTGGTTCCAATTTTTTAAATGTAAGGATTTGCTGCTTTTCTTTGTCATTTTTGACAAAAACGAAGCGTGAACGCTAATAAAAAAAAAAATAATACAACTTGGAACATTAACGTTACTCATCAATATTCTATCACTTGCTTTATATGTTTAGATACGAGCAATCGTTTTTTGAAAAACAATCTAACATTGTTCAATATTTCTTTTTCTAGCTGTCCTCAATGAACACCACTTCCCACAACCCTTTCTTATAAGAACAGGACAAAGGACTGGAAGCTGCTGAAGTATTTAAAGAGCAGGTATTACAACTAAACATTTTGGGAAAAAAATTTGGTACATGGTATTCTTATGGAGCTGCAGATAGGCAACTGGACGTGTTTGAGGTTCCTGAAAACGTTTCACCTCTCATCTGAGAGGTTTTAATCAGTTCACGTCCAGTTGCCTACATACAGCTCCTGGAGGATAACATCAGTACTCACGTTGCTGCTATTGTACATTGTCATCAAAGCTTTTCAGTTTTTTCTGTGACCACAAAGTAATCGTCATTTAAACCTTGTTAAAAGATTTCAACTTCCAGTGAGTGGATGATTTGTTGCAAATTACGTAAACGGCAGAAACACGCTTAATTTTAGCAATAATGATGAAAAAGTACTGAATGCGAGATAGCAGTTACAAAAGCTAAAGAAAGAAAGGCTAGTCCAGATCGCAGTGTCTTGTGTGACCAACAGACCAGAACCCAAAGATATTCAGTCTACCGTGACGTAGAAACAGAGAAACTGTGATATAACAACAGAAAAGCAGCAAATATTCAAAAATAATGACAGACTTTTGGGTATTTTTGCTAAAAAAATGACTTGAATTATTAGTCATAAAAATTGCTGCTCATTATTTTTCTCTTATCAACTAAGTGATTAATCAACTTGCTGTTTTGTCTCACACAAGTTTGGTTCGAAGATGAAGCAGGATGTAGATTTTCACAATCCAACAGAAATTTGATGCTCACCTTTATCGTCACTTTCAAATTACTAAACTGGTTACTGAAGACTTGTTTGTGACCTGTCTGACCACTGGTGTTTTTAAAGTACATCTATCAGTGTAACCATGTGTCTCTGTGATAAAGATAGTGAGATAATGTTAATGCTAACCAATATAAATCATGACTACAACTATGAAAACAAGAGGACCAAACTGTGGCTGTTATTAGAGATGCAACGATTAATTGATTCATAGATGACTTGATTGAAAGAAAATTGCCATTTTGATAATCCTTTTAACTATTTTTCTAGCAAAAGTGTCAAACATTTGCTGGTTCCAGCATCTTAAATATACAGTTTCCTGCTTTTCTTTGTAATTTATGACAGTAAATGAAGAGTCTTTGAGTTTCAGACTGTTGCTTAGACAAAAGAAACAAATTTGAAGACATCACTTTGGGCTCTGGGAAATTGTGAGGAGCATTTTGACATTTTATAAACTTAATTAATCGTGAATAATCTTCAATAATGAAAATAATAGTTCCGAGTCCTTATTATCCTAAACAATGTGTAGTGTGTGTCTGGTTCGTTCTAATGTCAGATTTAGTTACCTGTTCTGCATAATTTTCCTTCAGCTCCTGGGTCTCCAGGTCATCTTGTAACTGCTCAGCAGATGTGATGGGCTTCACTCCTGCTGTCCTGGCTGCTTGACTCACTGCATCAGAGAGGGAGAGGAGGCTTCCACCACCCACTCCTGTCTGAAGACACACAGAAACAGACACCTTAATGAAGGTAAGGACGAGTGACATTCATACGTAATAAGTAAAGTTACAAGTGCTCTAATTACCTTTCTGCGTTTGGCTGGCATGCCGTGCAAATAGGCGTCAGACAACGGAGGCTGAGCCTTCATCTTCCTCTGGGTGATCATATCACACCTGATGATGGGCACCCATTCCTGCAACACAGACAGCAAATAAACACAGAAGACAGGGATTATCAGGGGTAACTCTTAAAGGATGGGTTATTTTTTCAAGTCTGTCTTAAAACCTTTTTGTGAGAGGCTGCTCACTGCAGAGCCAATTGGTGGAGCTTGACCTAGTTCAACTTGGCCTCCCAGTAGATCACTGTCTGTAGTGGCAACATGCTGATGTCTGCACAGAGCCTAAGTACACATACTCTGATGACAAAATTTACAATAACCCCAGGGAGGACTCAGAAACCATAATAACAGCTTAATCTCACTCCTCAGGTGGACGCTCACGAGGTCCAGAGAAGTGGAGTTGTGAACCTGGAGTTGGTCAAATTTGGCTCTACAGCAAGCACAGCTTGCTTTGTGTTACTGTTCCTCAAATGCAGCTCAGCAGGGAAACACAAAGAATTTTGTACTAAAAACTTTGAAAACAACAACTTGATTTGACTGAGCCTCACATTGTTGTGGCCAAAGTTTGAAATGCATTATTTCACAGAACAATGACTTCAGATTTTGTTCCTTGTCACTTACGCTGGAATTGTGTTTGGTAGAGATCACAAAGTCTAGATACAAGTGCAGCAACAGTTTCAATGTACATATGAACATGAGTACTGTTTAAGACAGACTCTAGGAAAGAAAGAATGCAAAAGTTTGAAAAGCATCCTTTAAATGGCTGGAATTTTGGAGAGAAGGGTGATTGTTGAGCCTCATTAGCTATGTTTACACAGATAATATTTCTTCAATCAGATATTCCAACTTAACTGTTTACCTGCACCAAAGCATTATTCAGAATATAATTTTTTTGATAGGTGCACACCTGCTGTGAAGCATCTAATCTGATGGAAAAAGTAGTAAAGTAGTAACAAAGTAGTAGAGGTGTTTCTGCCTGGTAATAAAAATTATCCAGAGTAACAATGACACTAAATGTGACATAACTTGCTACAATAGACCCTTCTCTGGACAGATTAATAAAAATATAAGAGTTTAAACAGCAAACAAACTGTGGGGGCTCTTACAGGTGGGACAGCAGCTGCCCAGGCCTCTGACTCACGAGCAGACTCCTCACTCCCTCCCTCTGCTCCTGCCGCTGCCATATCGCCACCTAATGGTGCAGCTCCTCCCGAGGCTCCCAGGTCCGCAGGCGACACCCTTGTTTCCCGTGACGACGCCCTCGTGTCGTGTGACACCGACATGGCCTCCTCTGCTGTGGTGGCTGCAGCCGGTGAGAGGGTGTCCCCAATCTTTGGAAGAGGAGAACAGTGAAATGAGCAGCAGTACTTTAAATGTCAAATTGAGTTCATCATTACAGACACACGGTGCTTACCGCTGCACTTTGTGCTCGTTCAGCCTCTTGTGTGCCAGTTGCAGAAGACTGATCTCTCTGTGAAAGAATGTCATCTAATATTTATTAGCTATTTCAGACGTGCCATCCAACGTAACAGGATATGTAACAGCCATCAGATAAGGTCTCCTTTCTCTGCATGACACATGTTACATATGCATGTCCCGTCTGTTTTAATGTAAAGTTCAGAAAATCTAACTGAAATCTTCACTTAGAGACACAAATTCTTCACAAAATAATAATGTGATTAAGTCATGAGTGCAATTAAAGGTGTGTCAATCCATCATTCTGGTAATGAACCATAGATTCTGAGCTAAAGTGTAAAATATATATTTTAAAAAGAGGCATGCAGCTGGTCTATTACCTGTGTGTGAACTATGTAGTTCTGGATCTGCTCCTGTGTGACGGGGATGTGCTCGAGAATAACCTGCAGCCTCATCGTCATCATGCTGGTCATCCAGTTGACCAGACTGGGGCTGATGTCACTGGACATCCTCCGCTGTAACAAGAGAAAATAAACCTTTTACTTTACAGGTACAACAGCTACTTCTTCTAGCACTCCTCTCTTTTGATTGTCCAAACTAATGTGGCCATTCAAGCATCACAACAATATGCAATATTGCAATATTTTTGCTTGTAATGTTGCCATTCTGTACTCAAGACTTGTTCATTTTGAGTCACAAGGAGTCTGGGGCGGCGCTAAGCCCAAGATGCAGTGACTAATTCTGACTGATTCTGTAAAATGATGTCAGATTCTCTTCTGTGCAAACTTATTGGCAAATCTGTATGATTTTAAATATTAACATAAAGGGGAAATCTGACACTCTTCACATGGATAGCCAGCTAGTATTGATGGTAAATGTAGTCAACTGAAGCAATAAATTCATAGTGAGCTAAACTGAGTTTTCCTGTTCAAGAACCATACCGGCAGTGCCTACATGTACCAGGATGCACTGCAGGTGAGCCTCTGACACCCATGTTGCTGTCTATTAACCCCCAGGGCTATAAATATTATTTTGTTGGGCAGAACATAGCGTTAGGTAGTTAGTTTACTGCCAGCTGTTGAGCAGAATCCAAGCAGAAACAAACAGTGAGTGAGGTAGTGAAAGACTGTTTACTGACTATTCTGTGGTTGATGACTGCAGTGAGGGCTCTCTGGTCTCCTCTCAAGCAGTGCAGGTTGAGGGCAAGACACTCAAACAGAGCCTGATTACACATCTGTAGCAGCCGGGGCCCAAATGAATCATCTGGAGGAGGAAAATATTCAGAACATAATTAGCAAATATGTCCTACAGAGACAGTGAAATTAAAGATTCTTAAATTACTACTTCATTTCACAGCAGTATTCCTGAATAAATGATCAAAGTACAATTTCCTTTTGTGCTGTAACCTAAACACAAATTGAGCTTAAACAGAAACCAAAACATCCACACATAAAACCAACTGATTTGTACGGTTCTTCGTAAAAGTTTACCAGTGCATCGCAGAATGTGTGTGGCAATGTGCTGCAGTTGCTGCCTGAAGAAGGACATGTTGGTCTGAGTGACGTCAACACCCTCCAACACTGTGACTGAAGACTCTCTCTGTGGGAGATGAATGAAGAGGTGCAATCAATACATTTTAACACTGCACAGGTAGCTCAGTATTTCATTAGTTAATAGGTAAACCAACTTATACTAAACTGGCTATAAAATTCCATCAGTACTGCTTAAATATAATGTCTTAGAAATGCATTATTGGACTATTCCTTAAGTTTCTGTAACCTTGTAGCTGACTAATAATACTACTTCAATGTAAAGTCCACTCTCAGTGTATATGCACTGACGGCACTAAGATCTATCGCCTGATTTCCTACTGACATATTCCATATTCTACTGCACAAAATATTCCATTTTATTTATTGTGAATGAACAATATCAGACAAAGCCTTGGTGGTGATGGATGTCTTTGGTAAATTAATATTTTACAGTGTAAATGAATGTTGTGGTAACATTTAATTAGGGGCTGTCCCTGAGTTGGGATTTTCAGAGTCAGGGACACGATTTAAATTGTACAGTTTGCAGCCTGCAATGCTCTTTGTTCAGTTCTGAGGCAAAAAAAAAAAAGTGAGTCAACTCTGGATTTTTCTTGACCAATGACTCAAGTCACTGACCTTCATGGGGACACCGAAACTTAAAGGACCAGTGTGTAAGATTTATGGGAACTTATTGGCAGATTATGCATACATGGACTATAATATTTCTAATATTCAATAAGTATTAATTCAGTTTTCATTAGTGTATAATCACCTGTAAATACTGTTTCTACAGTAGCCCAGAACAGACAAACTAAACACTGGCTCACATCGTTTTGAAATTTCACAGCCACTCTAAGTTCTCTACATGCTTGGAAGGGGAGAGTAAGACAAGGTGTTTGTTGCAAGCTTGCTGATGGATGCCACTTAATTCTACATGCTGGTCTTTTAGTCAGAAACTATTTAGTATTTTTGTGATATTGGAGGAGGACAGGACATCAAGGACTTACAAAGCTCTCGGTGATATACTCCTCCAGCTCGTTGACAAGACTGTCAGCCGCGGCCTGGGAGATGGCAACAGAGGACATGAGGAAATACAAGACAATCACGGCACATAGAGGGGGGAGAGGATGAAAACAGTAATTGCTCAGTTATACATGAGGATAAAACAAACAACCAAACATGGGACCAATAATAAAAAGTAAATGAGTTTCATCTACTTTTAACTATGCTTGAGTAATTAAAGAAGTGTAATCAGTGCAGGAATTTCATGGAGGCCATGAACTGCTGGAAAACCAAGCTATTTATGATATCAGTTTGATAAATTAGCAAACAAGTAAAACAAGAAACACAACATATACTGTTATGCATTGCTTGTAATTCGATGTTTGTGACATTCATGTTAACAAAGATAATGTTAACCCCACTGAATGTCCATCTTCAAACTAGTCCAGTGACTCTGATTAGTCCAGTGCTAAGCATGTATGAATGTCTGAGTTTATATAAATATTGGTTATTTGTAAATAATAATAAATCATTTTGCGTGTGTGTGTGTGTTTTCTTTAATTTTCTACTATTTAAAATAAAATCAATTTAATTTATCCATTTCAAATAAAATCATTCTTAACCATCCAGTTCAATCCATTTCTGCAGACATATAATCACTGCTTTGTTTGATGGCTTTGCTGCCGTTGCACTTAGCTTCATGCCCTCAAAAAACTGACAAAACCAAAGGCCAAGTAGCCTCACCCTTGAAATGATGAAAATTCAGGCCTGGGTGTAATCCAAAAAAATTTACAGGAGAAACAATTCCCAACAATTCCCCTCCAACTGGTGAATGGTTACTGACCGCAATGTTCTCATCGGTGGGCTCTGTGCCGTTGAGGTAGTTCTGGGTGAAGAACTGGGACAGTTGAGGCTGGATGCGGCCCAGTGGATGGTGCTGGCCATGAAGAAGCATCACCAGGTCTGACATGGTGAACGTCTGGCACACCAACATCAGCAGCTCTCCAAAAAACCCTGGAAACCACAATAAAAAAAAAAAAGAAAATGTGAAATTGGAAATTGCATAAACCAGAGGTGTAAAATTTAGACCAATGATTTTCTAATATTCTCTGTGATAGAATGACATCATAATCTGTTACTCTTAGCTGCTGTACTGACAATATAATGCACTGGGATGATTGTTATTTACCAGTAGGATCCTCAGGACTGATGAAGATGTTGGTTGCCTGGGACAGCCTCTGCATGAACTGGGCAATGCTCTCTGTGTCGTTCTGAGCTTGACCCAGAGAGCCCATCATGGTGCTCAGAACACCACGGACGATGCCTGTGAACAGCTCCGGGTTGAGGGCTTCAGCTGCCCCGGGGGGATTGGGCGTTGGGTTGGGCCCTGCAGCAGGAGGAGGACCAGAGGGAGGTGGGGGTGGAGAGAAGATGGGCTGGGAGGCCTAAAAATTAAATGGGGAAAAAAGAAGTTAGGATTTGTTAATACCACTTTGTTTTATTGCAAGTGTGCAATTGATTGTTCTACGGAAAGCACTAAGAGGGTTAAAACCGGTTATCTCAGTCACTGTCATCCTATGTGCTCTCTAGTGGCCATTAGGAGACATGGTGATGACTGGGGCTGGATATCGTTTGAAATATAAAAGACAAGTGCAGATATGATGTATATTAAAAACTTTTTTTTAATTTAACAACATGTGACGAGGGTCAAATATTTAAAGCTGTCCAAACAAATTGTTGTATAAGAACAAAATAAAGTGGTCTCAAAATCAGAAACCGTCCCATCAAAGAATAATTAAGGAAGAGAATAATCTGAACATTTGCATCCAATGCCAGTTTTTGGCACCCTTTCTGATAGGGCTGCACAGTACAGTATATTTGAAAAAAAAAAAAAAAAAAAAAAAGATGTGACATTTTTTGGGGTCTGTACCAAACAAACATGGTTTCTTACATCTAGAGAAAGGACAATGCATCTCTGCAGCACTACAGTATTTCATTATAATGCTGTTTTGTCACACATTTTTCCTTTTCCATCTATTCCATTATCAAAAAAATGACAGCTTCTGCAATTTGGATATTGTACTTGGCCATATTCCGATTTCTATAATATTCTGATTAATTGTGCAGCCCTAGTTTCCAATGCATGGTGAAACTAGAGCCATCTCAAGTAGTTTTTTGAGTGGCTTTGACCCCCCAAAATTCTTAAGACTTTTGAGCCCTTTATGCACACTTTGCATAGGTCTATATTTCTGCAGACCTCCTTGCCGGAGAGAATTACCCACAGTTCATAGCATTGTGGTGTTTAAAATAGGGAAGCCAGAGACATTTTATTTATTATTCTATTATATCTGTATCGATTTATACACCACTGTTCTTGTAAATTCTGTTTTCAAGTGTCAGAGTTGTTTATCTGATGCAATCATTTCACATAATCTGTGTACAGGTAACACAGGATCATAGAAATGCTAGAAAAATTCAGAGTTTTATCCAAGTAAGCGTACAATTCTTATACAAAGTTTTGAAGTGCACTCAAATCAAAAATTCACACACTGACCTGCTGCATAAATTCACTCACTCCCTGGATGAAGGCTGGGACACCAGATGTGGTGACAGTGATTGAGGGGGCCCCTACAGAGCCCAAGCCCGCCCCACCTGCGACCCCCAGGAGAGAACCCAGGAGCTGGCTGAGGTCTGGAGGCATCTCCTGGGACTGGGGCTCACTGGTGTTGGTCTCAGGTTGACCAGGTTGGCTGGTAGTGTTTGTAGTAGGTGGAGGTGTTGGACCCGAGGTGGAGAAAGAAAAGGAGGAGGAGGAGGAAGAGGAGGAGGTTTGAGAGGAGGAGGAAAAGGAGGAAGAAGATGATGTTGATGTGGATGAGGATGAGGATGAAGAAGATGTGACTGTCTGACCAGCTGTAAAAAAAAAAATTGAAATATCAGTGATTAAATGTACAATATTAAAGTTCTGCCACTAGGGGTCTCTCTAACATCAAAACAATAACAAAAGAAGTTGTAAAGTCACATGGGAACATGGGAGTTGTTTTCTTCACTTTTAAAACAACCACAATAGTAGGAAGGTTATTGATTAAAAATTAATCAAATTACTGTTAACAATTTAACCACTTAAAAATGTATTATCGATGATTAATCAATAATATAGACATGGCAGTAATTGTGCCTCATTTGACATGGTCTAGAGTCACTTGTTGAATTAGGACACTTAAAATTAAAATGATTAACTGATTAATCAATTGTAAATGTTTTTAACTATCAGTTAAGGAAAATGCATAAAATCTGCAACATCGAAGGAAAATCTGATGTGACTCGGACAGAAATCATGTTAATGGACAAGGTATTCAGGTTTTATTCATGTTATGCTGAGTCACGTTCAACAACTTCCTTCCCTACTCTCTGACATTAACTAAAAACTAAAGGGAGCTACAGCAAATAGTTGCCAGTAGCTAGCAGGAAATGCACTTTTTCTTGAATAAATTATGGTTTTCTCTGCATTTAAAGATTCCTGGAAACACTTGGAATAATATTACATAGACAACTTGACAAAAACTGTAACATATGTCAATCATTTTTAGATATTTTAATGCAGAAATGTTAGAGATTATAGCTTTAACAGCAATGCATGAACAATCATTTTAAACTTTAAGTTATTATAATTACAGAAAATGCTGCTGATAACATCCAAATCTAAATTTAACAACTGAACAAGCTTACCCATTTGTCCTGGCAGCAAAAGCTGTCCAACCAATCCACTAATCATCTGGTTGAGAGCAGCAGGGTTGAAAGCCTGTGGATTAAGATATTTTAATTTGTTTTTAAATTTAAATTATAGTTGATCACGTTGACAAATCAGCTTAAAAAACAGGAACCAAATCAGAAATCATGATTCTCACTTGTCCTGGCTGCTGACCCGGCATGGCTGCCCTCACATTGATGGTAGTTCCTCGGGTGCCGAAAGCTGGGGGGGGCATGTTGGGTCCAAAAGGGGGTCGTGTGAACACAACCCTGGCCTGGGGCTGAGGGCCGGTATGGGGAGGTGGTGGTGGGGCAGTGGGGGTGGTGGTGGGTGTGTTCGGACCAGTGGTGGTAGTTGAGGAGTTGGCTGTGGAGCTGTAACCAGGAGGGGTGGGCTGGGGTGGGACTGGTTGGCCAGTGACGGTGGCGGTTGCAGCACTAGTAGCCACAGCAGCGGCATATTGGCTGATCTGTTGCATGAGATTCCGCATAAAGTCAGGGGGGAGGGCACCTGAGGGGGAAAAATTAGACAGATGAACATGATTTACTTGTGTAATCAGTAGGTAACAGCAACATTTTCTGATACAAAATAAGCTGTGTTTTAGACAAGCTTTAGTCAACAGTTTTAATTTTAGTTGTAATATTAGTCAAAATTTAAGTCACTGTTTAAGTCACAATTTCAGTCTGCAACTTAAGTCATGTTTTTAGTCATAATCTTTTCTGGTCACACTAAAGAGTTCACTTTATTCAAAACAGTTGATTCTTTATCCTTACATAAAGTTCTGTCAAAGATTGGACAGTCTTAAATTAGCAAGTTACTTTTCATTGTTACTTGTATTTGACAAAAACTGACATGTTCTGTGATTGTATACTAGACGTACAATACAGTTTTCTTTGTAATAGACAAATATGAGCACCATGAATCAACGATGAGAGATGTAGCACAAACAATAACTGAGTTACAGTATGTTAATAGAGCACATCAATGCGCTCTGAATCAACGCAGAACTTCAGCTACGTATGATGAGTGAGTGAACATTAACATAAAAAGTACCAAATTTTCCAGTTATCTCACAAAAAAAGATCAACTGGACTGAAAGGGGTTTTACATAACAAATGTAGTGAGCCATGTACTATTAACTAGACTTACCTGGTTGTCCAGGCATTTGCTGTCCAGCTGCAGGGTTTGCACCTGGGCCTGCACATATACAAAAATACAAACATAATATAGTTTGAACTCTTTTGTACAGTAATTGCCAGTATGTTACTCTCCACAGAAGTGCAAATGCAGTAACAGCCACCATTCAACAAAGACTGTGAAACAATGTGAAATCTGAGTTTGTTAATCACATAATTTCCATTCTTAAGATCACTTAGCAAATACTTGTGGCAGCAGTGCATAGAGGATGCAGTAATGTTTTATGTGCACTTATTTAACTCCACACACTGCTGCCCAGCAACATGACACACATTCAAGAGTTTTGATGAAGTGGAGCATTCAATCAGTGGCAGGTAGGGGACAACACACCGTCCGTGTTCATCTGCATCATGACCACCGGGACAGCCTGGTGGCTGATCCTGATGACCCGGGGGCCAGCCTGTCCCTGTCCAGCCTGCTGATTGGACGGGGAAGTCTGTGGGGGGGAGGTCTGTCCCTGACCTGCCTGCTCCGACTGGTTGGCCGGCTGGGCGTGTGGGGCTTGTCCATCAGTGCTGTTAGTCACCGTGGCACCAAAGTTCATCTGTTGATAAAGACGCAAGCACAGTTGGTCTTTTCATATTAAAGGTTCATATTAGTATTGCTAATTTTGTTTCTTTTCCTTGATTGATAAACACCTTAACAATCAATAATCAAATAATCATTAATAACTAATAAGACACAAATCACGTCTTTTCTTTTCTTTTCATTCAAACAATTCTAGTTGCACATGAGTCATGTGCAGGCCCACAAGAAACCTGTGCTGCAGAATTTGAACATTTCTGCTGATCTTTAACGAATTGAGATGATCCAAGCTCCACACTGAACCTTGCATTTTAGTATCCCTGGAAATAGCTCAGTAGTAGACGTAGTAGAAATGATACACAAATCATTAATCAATTAATGATAAATCATCAACATCCCTAGTTCGCTTTGATAACTTTAAACTAAAACATGCATTTATTCACTTACTTGCACTGGGATGTGGTGGTGCACAGCTCCAGGCAGGGTGACTGGGGTGGCATAGTGTGAAAATGGCCGGACCACATGTAGGTGGCGGGGCACAGGGCTCATGAGGTTCAGCCTCAGGTCACTGAGGGCCACAAGGGCATTGCCAAGGAGACGGAGACACTCCCACGTCAGGACAAGAGTGCGCTGGTCCTCCTCCCTCTCCTGTGACAAAAAATAAACTTTCTGAATGATGACTACATAATCTGCAGTTAGTTGTGTGTTAGACAGTTAAGAGTAAGAAGATTTTCATTCACACAATTTTATCTTTGATGTGATACTTTGTGGTTATAGTGGTGGAAACACTACCACATTTATCCACAGAGACCTCTAAAATCAACACAATATGAAAGTTCCTTGAAGTAGCTTTAATAACTAAAGATGTGACTTTGGATTTTTTTTTAAATATTGAACATTTTAATAGATATGTTGGTATCCTAATAAAATCGTATTTTTCATAAACATAACAACGATCACCAATAAATTATTATTTGGCTGTTCGAATCCTACTGTATTATTGTTGTATTCTGCAGTGGTGGCTGTCTCCAGGATGGTGTGAGCTCTCTGAATGAAGGGCTGCAGTCTCTCCTCCACCCTCCGCAGTTCAGACAACATCTCCGCCAACTCAGCTGGGCTGGGATGACTGAGAGTAAAAGGAAGGACAAAGCTGACTATAATCAAACACAACTACTGTTCACTTAAGTGATGAGTGGTAATGACAGTGACTGTGACACAGCAATACCATGTATAAGGACATAAGGATATTCACATTATTTTCAATAAAACACTGTAATGGGAGTAGAAACAATCCTGAAGTGGAACTTATGATCTGCTTTATGTTTATAAAGTTGAGATTTACCTGCACCGATTCTGTGCTAAATATTTCATGTTTGGATTAAAAAAAGAGGAAAAAAGTCACAATTGCTTTTACAAATCCTTGACTCAGTTTGACACAGCACAGCAGAGTCTGCATCCACTTGCAAGGGTGAAGATAACTGCAGGGGAGAAGATAACTGATATGTCTTGAATTGAGCGTCTGTAAAATGGTGGATAAACATTTATTTCCTGAAAATTCTTTACAATAAAAGTCCTTTGTTATTTTGTTAGCTGAACGATTTTATTATAAAGCAACAAAATCAGGAAATGTTGTGTTTTCATTAGCAGTAACTGAACAACTCCTATCCAGCTGAAAATGAATATAAAACAGTAAAATAAAGCTAAGACCTGAAAGTTCAAACAGCGACGCAGGACAGAAACTAAACTTCAAACACCAGAGATTCAGCTGAAAGCAACAAAAGTACTGAGAGCTGAACACAAAAATACTTTTAAAAACATCTTTCTTTCTGCTCTACAGCAAAGAAATGAGTTGAGTCTCTGCTTTCTTGCACACATCAGAGAAAAAACAGAAAACTTCTCTACCGGTAATGGGAAAATAGCCAATCACCTATGTTTTGGGTTTTTTTTTTGCAGATTTAGCCATGTTTAAAAAAAACCTGCATATAAATTATGTGCTAAATTGGGTGTGATGGGAGGACAGAGAGGATGTCTCACTTGGGTCCAGGTTGGGGTGTTGGTCCCTCAGATTGTGCTGAAGAGGCATGTGGAGGTGGGGGAGTTGTTGGAGGTGGGGAGGTGTCCATGGGCTGGGCAGAGGGAGAGGGAGTGGAGGTGGTAGACGAAGATGAGGGAGGAGGTGGAGCAGCAGCAGAAGTTGTCTCTGTTTGGGACGAAGAATCACTCGGCCGACCCTGAAAAAAGACACAAGATTGAAGAGAATTTTGTTATGGATGAGGAAGCAATTTCTCTGTAGCTTTTCTACTGGAGTAATGTGAAGGTTGTGCTCTCACCTCCATTCTGTGGATAACATCATTGATGTCCCTCAGGAGGTTCTCAGCCAGCACCAGCCTCAGCCTCGGCTCACTCTGCACTGGCTGGTCCATATCAATGTGCACATTTACAGACCCATTGCTCTGAAACAGAGAAGGTGATGATGAACAGATACAAGATAATGTTTTGTGTGATTGAATGCCATTAGCAGTCATAGTATCTTACCCCAGTGCTGGTTGTGACTCTGGCATTCCTGGCATTCTCTCCCATGCCAGACACCATCTGCTGAACTGACATCTAAACGAGAAGAATAACATGGCACTGAAGAAATGCACCTTTGAAAACAACAAGGCTGGGAACCATACTGGAAACTAAATATACACAACAAACCAGAGGACATTCTTCAACTACATACAGGATATGCTATGATGTCCAGTAGGATGGAAATAAGCAGACTAGAGTACAATGACAGGCTATTTACTGAACATCTATCCAGCTCCAAAGTAACAGACACCCTCTCAAGGACAGAAGAGCTGAGTGGATAAAAAGTTTATTTTTGATGACAACCTGTAATTTTACTCTGTCAGACTGCATTCTTGACGAGTGCAGGACAGTAACAGTGCAAGCTCAATGATGGATCAATATCAGCTGATTGTGACCTGACTTCAAACACGAAAGTTGTTATGTTTTGCCATGTGTTATGCTGTTTTAGTGTTTAATTTGTATGTTATCATGTTGCTACTGTGGTTACACAGGCTGGGGGATGTTGGACTAATGTGGTACTGCTGAAGGACAGTTAAGAGTTAAGTTTACGTGTAGCCTCATTTGAAGCCAACTGATTAACGAGAGCAGCAGGTCAGATGCAAGTAACTGTTTTTGTGTTCCATGTTGTTTTTTGTGAAATTTTATGCTATATTAGCTTAGCTGTTGTACAGACAGCAGACGGTTCTGCAAGCCTCATCACCTGTGTGTGTGTGTGTGTTTGTGCTGCTAATTTGTTTGTCAGAACTGTGGAACTTTATTTTTTAGCACCAATTCAAGCCATCGGGTACAGTGCACTTTGGCTGTTTTAGTTAATCTAGAGATACCTGAACTCTTCTTTCCTCATCACTCAGTTGAATGGTTGAAGAGTAGGTAGAATTTCTACAGCCCTAAAATCTATTTTTTCATCATGAAAGATAGGAAGGTGATGCAACTACATTTTGTTATATGCAAGCTCAGGTGTGTCAGAAATCATTCGTAGATCAATGGAGAAAATTTGACTTAGTACTTACTTTGTAATTGCTCAGAATTTGTGCAAGGAATTATGAAAAATACACCATTATGGCAGGGATAAAACAACCATTAAGAGTACTGGACCGATCAAGGAAAGGATCAAAATCAATGCAGCAGAAGTAGAGATATTTTTTAAAAGTTCTTCCACAATGCAACTCAACTGCCAATTTGGTCTGAGGCTTTCTAAATAAATTGTACCTACCTGTATCTGCTGAGGGTCCATGATGTTAACAGGGAGGTTGAAGGTGCCAAGCATTACGTAGCTGTTAGCGTTGCGATCATGTGGAGGCACTTGTGATGTTCCCTGGGAGGATGAGGAGGGCCCACTGTCAGCTGAAGTGCCTCCTGACCCTGAACCGGGCTGAGAGGGTGGAGGGGGTGCCCGTTCCACAAGGTGTATCACCTTGCCACCCACATCTGGGACAACAACAGAAAACTACGGTTACATACGTACATGTAATGATAGTCTATTGACTTGACACTTTTGATTTTGCTTTGAGAAGCAATAACAATTCTGGCTGTATTCTACATCGTTGAAGGCTTTAAAATTATGTCCAATTACTTTTGCCAGAAATACTGTATAAATACTGATAGACAAAAGAGAGTGAACAAGCTCAAATACACAGTCACTACTTTCTCATGCATTATGCCTGATTATAGTCCCAAACAGATGTGGACATGGATGTGCAGTAGTTCTGTTTACACTACTTTCTGAAGTCCACATTCCACACATATGCAGTATGTATTCTGTAGCTTGAAACATAGTGGCCCATGCGGTCAGCTTACATATAAACCCTAGCTGACCCTCACGTAAAGGCAAAGTGTCATTCTGGCTTTGGTATTAAATCTTAAAATGGTAATTCTCAGAGTAAACCCTGCTTATTTATTCAATGTGTGTATAAAAAAAGGAGTTCAGAATCAATGTACACATAATGATAAATCAGAAATCAATTTTATGAACCTGCACTACTACTATAGCTAAAAAGGAAAAATGCAAAAAACAAATTTACAATTGCCTGTGAAACAAGATAATACTGCATTCTGTATTGCTTTAATTGACCACTTGAGTACTTACTGTAGTCTGCAAGAGTCCTTTCATCCTGTAAGACCCTGCCCTGGTAGATGAGCCTTTGTTTGTCCACAGGAATACCCACAGAAGGTGCAATATGCTCCTTGAACTGTTTCACTGTCAACTACAAAAAATAAGGAACAGGCATGCATCAGACTGCCTCAAATGGTGACTGAAAAATGAGAATTTACTCCAGAGTTATGAAATGAAGAATTTACCTGAGCACCAACAGTGTAGGTTCTGCTTTGTGAGTCTAATGTTTTAACTGTCACCTCTATGTCAGCAGTTTGTTCTTCCATGGTGTTCCTGTGTCATAAAACAAGGCGTTTCAGAAATTACAGCCAAACTGTAGCCGGATTCGCGAAGCCAATGTCGTTATTTGTGAGTAGTAGTATTCACTAAACTAAACATAAACAACACCTAACATAAACATTGCTTTATAATCCATTATTATTAAACATGTTTTTAAAGAATTGTGACTAAGGATTAACATTGCCAAAAATATTGATACTTCAGTACTTTTTGGATACCATGCGTTTAAAACAATACCATACCAGTTTATTATAGTTTTTATTTTTGACATGATATCTAAAGAAGTACCAAGTATAATACCGGAAGTTAAAGTTTCTGGAATGGTGAAAACATTACCCAGCAGAACACTTGAGTGCCTTCTGGTAAACAAACATTGTGATGGAAACACGGTCTTTGACATTTCTAACATTTCTTGGTTATTATGAGCTGCCATACACACAGATATGATATGTAGGTAATGGCCCAACATTGGCTGGCACAGAGCTCCAGCTGAGAAATTTTCATTCTCAATTAATCTGTCCTTTTTTTCCATTAACTGACCAATCATTAAGTGTATAGAATGTTAGAAAATTAATTTCTCAACCAATCGATTAATTGTTAGGTCTACAGGACATGTCAGAATATTGTGAACATTTTCGATCAGTTTTTAAGTTTACTGTCAGATAGGTAAGATGAGTAGTGTGAGAAGCTAGAATCAGAGAATTTTGACTTTAAAAAATTACTAAAACCAATTAGATCAGTTTTTATTATAATCGCCAATTAGTATAGTAAGCACAGCAGCTGCTGTGAGGTTAAGGAAATAGCCCTATTTAAACTTTGTTAAGCCAAACCACAAGGATAAAATAGGAGAAAGTAGTTAGCAGAGCTAGTAACATTACCCTTAGCAGACCTTAATCAGTGAAGTTCTCTTGTTCGGTAACATTAGCATCACAATGTTAACGTTGTTAACTAATTAACAGCTAAGACGGTTAACGTTAGCTAAATTAAATTAGCTGTATTCTGTCGGGCCAGTCAACGGCACAGATATTTCACATTCTAGCAACCTAAACTGTGACATATAACGCTAACAGCAATTAAGTTACGATTAAGGTTAGTTAGCTACCGTTAGTTAGCATTGGCTTGCTAGGTGTACTCCGCTTAGCTCAACCTACAAACCACATAGACGTTCTGCACCAAAGCTAACTTTGCCCAGCTAACTAGTGAGGACGCTAGGCTAGTGCTAAATAAACCAAACGTTACAATAAACTTTTCATATCAGAGAAAACAAGGTATTTTCATAAAGACCGTGGTGTGTTATTTAACGGTTACCTTAGAAGTCACACTATCCTTTCAACTTATCCAGTGTAAGCAGCTGTTTCTTATCATCAAATAACATGCAAATGACTTCCTAGTAGAAGCTCTGGTACTTGCCAGAAGCTATAACGGCCCGTGTCTACAAGGTAACCCTTGATTTACGAAACTCTCGCGAGATTTCTATGAATTGTTGCGTATTTTGCACGCTGTACAAACTAATTGTGTGTTACAACGTGAAAACCTCTGTGGCTACTATCTGGGTAGGTTTAGGGCCAAGAACACTTGGTTGGGATTAGGGAAAACTCATGGTTTTGGTTTAAAGTATCAATCTCACGAGATCTTTTGCGAGTCTGGAGTTCCCATGATCTTCTAGATACGACCAAAGCAACCAGGCTGCATGGATGTGGATCGCGTCTAGGAGGGAACCCCAGACCCGTGAAAGATCACGCGAGAATGATCATTTTAACCCAAAGTATGATCTTTGCCCAACCCTAACCAAGTGCTCTGTGTCCCTAAACTGTCTTAGATCTTGACCACGGCATTATTACATTATAAAACACAATTACTCTATGGCTGTTGCACAATTAATAAAAATCGCGTACAAATATCGCGAGAGTTTAACAAATCTAGGATTCCAGACACAGCCACGGATGTGACGTTCTGGCGACACCGGAATCGCTGCACGGCTTACACAGGGGAAAGAAAAATGGCGAATCTCATGGAGGTGACAACCCAGCAGCAGTTTGAAGATATCTTATCCAAAGCAGGAAAATGTCTAACTGTGGTGCATTTCCAGGCGTCATGGGCTCCTCAGTGTGGCCACATGAACGATGTGATGGCCGAGCTGGCGAAGGAGCACACGCACACCACGTTTGTTAAGCTAGAGGCGGAAGCGGTGCCAGAGGTGTCGGAGAAGTATGAAATCGCGTCTGTCCCCACTTTCATTTTCTTCAAGGCGGGGGAAAAGGTAGATCGCTTGGACGGGGCCAACGCTCCGGAGCTCACCAACAGGGTACAGCGCCTGTCAGTCGCCGGGAGCCCGGGTGGAGCTGCGGAGAGCAGCACCACAGACCTGAACCAGCGGCTCAAGAAGCTGATCAATGCGGCCCCCTGTATGCTCTTCATGAAGGGGTCCTCACAGGTAGGGTGACAAAGATGTCCCGAATAACGAGCAGTTGCCTCGTTTGTCCCCAAAATAAAGCCCAATAGATAATAAGAACAAACTAAAATGACGCAACTGCAATCTAGTTGTGCTCACACAATAACAATAAAGTTTTTGAATCTTCAATCTTGAGTTGTCTGTATGCGATGGGACTCTTGTCACTGCATTACACATCATTGCATCATTGTTTTACACACCGAATGCAATGACTTGCAAATGCTTTAATTTACTTGGAAGACGAGGTATTTAGTGTTGAAACTGATCAACTTTATTATTTTTTTGTAAATGTACACTCCCTGAATTTGATGCCTGCAACAGGTTTCAAAAAACCCGGGACAGGGGCAACAATAGACCCAGAAAATCGTAGAATGCTCAAAAAACACCTTTTTTGTAACATTTCACAGGTGGATTGGTAATAGGTGACAGGATCACGATTGGCCATTAAAATGGCATCTTCCAAAGGCATAGCTGTTGACAAGCGAGGCCAAGGTTAGGTTCACCACTTTGTGTAAAACTGCATGGACAAATAGTCCAACAGTTTAAGAACAATGGTTCTCAACACATAACCACAGGAATGAAGGGATTTCAACATCTACAATCCATAATATTACTAAACAATTCAATAAACCAGGAGAAATCTCTGTACGTAAAGGGCAAGGCTGAAAACCAACATTGAATGCTCATGGCTGTTGACCTCTCAGGCAGTACTGCATTAAGAACCCACATAGTTGTATAAAGGATACTCCATTGGCTCAGGAACACTTTTGAAAACTGTTGCCTGTAAACAGTTTGTCACTGCATTTACAAATGCAAGTTAAGACTCTACCATGCAAAGAGAAAGACATATATCAACAGCATCCAGAAATGCTGCAGATTTCACCCAAGCTCATCTGAGATGGACTGACACAAAGTTGAAAAGCGTGCTGTGGTCAGACGAGTCCACATTTCAGATTGTTTTCAGAAATCATGGACAGTCGTGTCCTCTGGGCAAAAGTGATCGTTACCAGCACTAATTTCAACAGGGGTGTGTTAGTGCCCACAGCATCATGGGTAACTGTCACATCTGTGAAGGCCCCTTTAATGCTAAGAGGTGTTTACAGGTTTTGGAGTGACATGCTGCCATCCAGATGTCGCTTTCAGATGTGTCCCTGCTTATTTCAGCAAGACGCATTCTGCATGTGTTACAACAGAGTGTCTTTTTAAAAAAAGAGCTCAGGTACTAGATGGACCTGTCTGCAGTTCAGACCTGTATCCCATTATGAACCTGAAAATATGACAACAGAGACTGTGGACTGTTGAGCAACTTTAGTCATAAAGCAAGTAAGAATGACAAAGAATTTCACTTTCAAAACATCAGTAGTGTCGTCAGTTCCAAAATACTGAGTGTTGTTAAAAGAAAAAATGGTGCATCGTAGTAAACATGACCCTGTCCCAACATTTTTGTAACATGTTACAGACATCAAATTTATATTATATTGTATATTTACAAAAAACAAGTAAGGTTAACAGATTGAACATAAAATATCTCATCTTTTGTACTGTATATAGCTTGAAAAAGTTGTGCAAATTATTGCATTGTTTTTATTCACATTTTGCACAATGTCCCGACTTTTTTTTTTAATTGAGGTTGTAATATTAATAACAAAGGATGTTCGTCAATCCTTACGATATTCCTCCTCTCACAGGATCCCCGCTGTGGCTTCAGCCGGCAAATTGTGGCAATACTGAAGGAGCACAACATCCAGTTCAGCAGCTTCGACATCCTGTCTGACGAGGAGGTCCGACAGGGGCTGAAGACCTACTCCAACTGGCCCACCTACCCTCAGCTGTATGTGAATGGAGAGCTGGTGGGAGGACTGGACATAGTGAAGGAGCTGGCTGAGACTGGAGAGCTGGAGAACACCTGCCCGAAGGCTGTCACCTTGGAGCACCGCCTGAAGAAACTCATCAACCAGAGCCCGGTTATGCTGTTCATGAAGGGCAACAAGGAGGCTGCCAGATGTGGCTTCAGCAAGCAGACACTGGAGATCTTGAACAACACCGGGGTGGATTATGACACCTTTGATATTCTGCAGGATGAAGAGGTGCGTCAGGGGCTCAAGACATACTCTAACTGGCCAACCTACCCCCAGCTCTACGTGAAAGGGGAGTTGATCGGAGGTTTGGACATAATGAAGGAGCTAAAGGAGAGTGGAGACCTGGTGTCCACTCTGAAGGGGGAGGCGTAGGTCCATCTGTCGTGCCATCAGAGTGAGGGAGAGGGAACAAGAATCTTCTGCACATGCCCAGATCAGCCTTATGTCACTGATGTAAAATTTCAGGAAGTGAAAGCAACAATTTATGATGAGAGATTTAATCATCAGATTGTTAATGTTTAACCAAACCATTGGAGCATTTGGATAGATTCATGTTCTGTTTAAAGAAACTGCAGTTACATTTGAGATTTGACTTTTGGTTTTCATTCAGTAGTGTTATTTGAGAGTTTTGCTCTTAGTAGTTCTTAAAAATCTAGGGACAGATCACCCCAAAATCATACATGTCTATTTTTTTTGTCTGACCTGCAGTGCTGTTTATCCATCTAGATTGCTTTGGTGTGGTGGAGATATTAGTCTGCTGTCTCTCAAGTATAGTGGTTTATACTACAAAGAAAGTATTATCTACATGAAACTGCTGACAACAAGGTCTGGGGATTATGCTGAGTAACAGGGTCATGATTTCTGGAAAGAGACACTGGTTTTGAGTTGAGTCAAATGCATTTTTTTTTAACACTGAGCATCACAAATAAGTCCCACCTAGTTCAACTGTACTTGAGAGAGGGAAGCTATCTCTACAGCTGATATCTCCAAAATTCAGCAACTCACACCAAAACAATCTAGATGGGCAAATGGCACCACAGACAAGGAAAAATAAATATTTTTGATTTGGGGTGAATTGTCCCTTGAAGAAATGTTAAGCAATCCCTGTGCTTGGCCTAGTTTAATAGATTATTGCCTGACTCTGGGGGAATATACTGAGAACAGGTGGCTTTAGTTCAGGTTATTTGGTGGTTTAGTTCATATTATTTTGGGTTACATTTGTCCCTCAATCTCATAACCTCACATTTCAGAACTGGTTTATATTTAGGGAACCGTTACTTGCCAACTGGTGTAGCATCTGACGCTTCATGCCGTCCTTTGTAGCTCCTGTCTGCACTTCATCTTCACCTGAGAGATATACTTAACTATATGAAAGAATCACTCTGGTTTAAATACTTAGAACTAACTCTATGTGGCACTTATTGATACTTTGTTCATCAATAACATGATTAAACAATTGAAAAAACATAAGATCTTGTGTTGTTTTTGGTTATACTTCCCTTAACTTTCTTATCTCATGCTTTTTTTATCTCATAATAATGAGTTTTTAATCTCGTAATTTTCACTTTTTAATCTCATAATTGGGTTTTTATCTCATAATTTTGACTTTTTCATAATTATGACTTTTTATCTTGTAATTATGACTATCTCATAATTTTGACCTTTTTATCTCTGAATTATGACTTACCATGGGGATATTATTTGTTTCAGTTGCAGGCTTCCATACTCTCAGTGAAGTCTCAACAGAAATCAATAAAGTTCAAACTTCACAAATGTATTTCTGCATATTGTAGTTTTGTACATGTCGGGGTCGGAGGGAAAGGTTGTTCTGCTCACCTCATTTTGGTTAAATATAGGAACTAGAAGTACACACTGGATCATATGGTTTCTGTCTGTAATAAGACAAATACAATTTTAGAAGTGATTCATTTGGATAAAATGCAATCACTTGGACACGTGTGGGTTTGATTTAGGGAGCGTTTGGCATCATTTCTGGAGACGTTCATACAGATCAAATGCAGACAGGCTTGTTGTTTGAGACCACCTTGTGGAGGTTAGGTGTAGAACACACGTATAACCTCATCCCTCAGTCTGTACATTTACCTCTTCACATTAAACCACAAACGATTAGTCAGTTAATGCGTTAGCTACTCCAAACAAAATTCATCAACTGTTTTGATAATTGCTTTATCATTTAACTCAGGGTTTCCCAAAGTTTTTCATGTAAAGGAACCCAATAAAAAGACACATTAGATCAGACACCCACTTCAATTTCAGAGGACTTTGTCTTAAGTAAATTTGGTAATATAATTCTATATAATAAATGCCATAAGTTAATTAAACTTAAGTTATTATATGGCTTTGTTAAGTGCTCCATTCTGATTGGTCAATTACAGTGTTCTAAGGTCCATTATTTTTATATAACAGACCATTACTATGGACACAGTTCTGATCATAGACTGCAGGAGCAATAAAATTATTTGAAATCCATAAAATCATTTTAAAATTAACATTTTGTGTCAAATTATTGACGATCACTCGCTTTTTTTAAACATTCGCTTGCGTAATATAAACTATAAAGTAGATTTTCTATTACAGCTGATAGGAGGTGAAAACAATGCATTGTGATTACATTAGTGAACTATTTTATTGTTGCACACATAACAAAAACATCTTACACAATGTCAATTATAGCATTACTAATAATTATAATGTCATCACTTCATTTTCTTTTAACAGTGAAATAACTACTGTACATAAATGTACAGTTTTTCTAATGTGAATATTTGCAGATTTTCCTAGTTTTCTATAATATTAAACTGAATGTCTTTGGATTTTGGAATCTGTTACCTTTTAATACTGAAGTGTATCAGCAGTTCTGTTTCTCTGAACCCATTGAAGGCAAACAGCAGTGTAGGCTGACAAACAACTTCAAACAAGGTGGTTAATGATTCCCAGTAGACGCATGTTGACAGAGAGTGTGTGGGACGTCTTCGGTTGAGACAGTCTGTACTCAAACAAATTAGCATTTTGTATAGGGGTTCTGGAGGTTGCCGCTTGTTAATTTATTGGTCAATAGAAACTTTCTATAATTAACTGTTGCTTTTGAAATGGTCTAAATGAAACCACCACCTCCCACAGAATGATGATGACTCAGCACAGCTCATTGTCTGAAGGAGTGATTCATTTTACTATAAATGAGTTTATCCTGAGTTTTTACATTAAAGGACAGAGACACCTGATATTTAGCCCATTTCATCCCATGGGTTACCAGTACAAGGGTTAACTTTTAAAACAGATTAAATCAATCATGGTTCAACTTTATGTTGCTCCAAACTTTAAAACTAGCCTAAAGTTAAGAAAGATTACATTTAAATCTGTCTTTAAATCTAAGTTTAGCTTTAAACCTAGATTAAATTTAAGTCTTTTGTGCCAAAACTCCTATTTAAAATGTGATCTAACATTAACTTTAAACTTACACTTCAGGAGGTTTAATTTTTAAAATGGCCTTTTTTGAGAAAAAATATCAAGATCCTAGTAGAAAGTAAGGGACCGTTTTATGATGTGTCTCTTTAGTTGGCTAGGAAACCATGTTACGTGTTGTTAACCTTTTCAGCTAGCTAGCAAGCAATGTAATGTTTTGTGGAATTCCTGGGCAGCTAGCCAACAGTATAATGTTTTGTTAACTTTTTAGCTTAATCTGATGTTTTGTGTCTTTCTTTTAACTAGCTAGCAAACAATTTCACATTTAGTTTACTTTTTAACTAGCTAGCAAACAATGTAGTGATTTGTGAACTTCTTAGCCAGCTCACAAAAAAATCTAATGTTTTGTTTACTTTTTAGCTAGCTAGCAAATAACCTAGCCAGCTAGCCAACAGTCAAATGTTATGTTTACTTTTTAGCCAGCTAGCAAACAAGCTAATGTTTTGTTCACTTTTTAGCCAGCCAGCCAACAGTCTACTGTTTTGTTTATTTTTTTAGCTGGCTAGCAAACAATCAAATATTTTGTTTACTTTTTGGCTAGCTAGCTAGCAATCAATGTAATGTTTTGAGGACTTCTCAGCAAGCTAGCCAACTATCACATTTTGTTAACTGTTTAGCTACCTAACAAACAATGTAACACAGAGCAGCTTAAGGTAACTAATTCCCTCCCTCTTTTACACAGCACCAAAATTTATTTTAAATTTTATGTAAGAAAGCATCTTCATATTAATTAAACAATATTCAACATTAATTAAACATACTGGTTGACCTCAGTAAACCTGGATTTACTAAAGTGAGATTAGTTTGTAATTGTGTAACAACCCTGCTTAATTTTAAATCTGGATTTACCCACTTTGAACCTGGTTTTAGATTAAATGAAATGGGTTGGTGCAACCCAGTCTTAGGGTATTGCCACAACATGCTACATGTTAATAATTAACCTACACTCTTTTAAAGTGATGCAACATTAAACAAATTCCTGTCCTGAGTGTCCTGGGGATTAACAGGCAGTTGATAAAGTTCATTGTAAAGTTATTAGCTCTCAGGTTGCAGTCATGTGGAATGAAGTGGTGTCATGTTTGTTCTCTTTATATAGTTTGATCTATCAGGCCATTGTTCCCTGCTCATTTCCTGAGCAGCTGCTTATCGACACTGTTGACCATCAGCAGGTGAGAAAAGAAATGTTAAGATTTTCTGTTTAGCAAAGCGCAAAAGGTGCATCATGGCAGCTGCTATAAAAGAGTAAAAACCTTTTGATTATCTGTCACTGCCATTTATTTTGGATGATATTCCATATGTTTGCAACAAGACTTTTATAAGTGCTTCATAATTAGGTTATTAATAATTCACCTTCATGAATCATTATTAAACTGTTACAAAAAAGTTATAACACACTCTTCATTCATTGATTTGGGCTCACTATTTGGCAAAATGCAGTTTCTGCTTACTACTAACTAATCTTACTAATAAGTTACTAACATTTAAATTTGGCAAAAGGAAGCCTAATTGTAAAGTGCTAAACATGTAAAGGTGAACAATACTGCAAAAGCCTTAGTGTATGAATCCAGTAGTTTAATATGTTAATTTGACTTAGGCAATATTGTTTTAACTATTCTGACATCTTTTATTAATTAAATTATGTATAAAGTGTTGATAACCTAATTATAAACCATTTAGCAATCATCTGTAAGCGTAGTGTGGTAATGCTCTTCACTTCACAGTTAATGCAGATGCAGAATGATTAACCGAGATAAAATCCAAATGCGGCCATACAAACACACTTTCCGCCCCCTCTGTTTTTTCCATGAGTGGTCTGTGTCGCAGTTTGTGGGCTTATATCTTGAAAAATGTTCCGTTTCTGTGCCACTGACGCCACTCCACACTGTTATGCCACCGCTCTGTGTCTCTGTTTGTGTTAGTATCTGGGGAAATGGTATTTTAAAGCAGCAGTCAGTCACAGGGAGGCTGACATCCAGAGGTTCAAAGCGCTGGACAACATCTGGTTCACCATGGAGAAGACAGCCAATGACACACTGCTGCTGACTGGACACATGCGCATGTGAGGCACATACACACACTACCTTAGAGGAAGTGAAACCCAACACCTCAAAGTCTTAACAAGAAGAAATTAAAGTAAAAGGAAGTTCAAACATTTCTAAACACAGAGCATGACTGCTTGTTTCATGGTGCAGAAGTTAATGAGGTCAAAGGACCATTCCCCAAATCAGTATGAGATGCAGAAAGAATATCATGAAAAACAAAAATACTGAGCTATTTCTAACAATATTAACAAACTTTATGTATATAGCACCTTTCATACAGGGGTTGTAGCACAAGGTGCTTTACAATAAGTGAAGAGACAAGATAATAAATAAAAGCAAGTAAGTTTAACTACTAAGTGCAAAAACAGTGCGAATACACTTAAGACTCATATAAATATAACAAGTAAAAGAGGCAGCAAAAACCAAGAGTAGGCATGATAAGAGCAATAAGATAAGACAGAAACAAACAAAGACAGGCATAAGAAGAATAAAACACAGAAAAGATAAGAATAAAATAAAGGAAGAGTGACATTTAAGGGTAATATTGAATATATAAGCATTCAATTGTGCATAAAAATGTTGACAGAGCTTGCATCTCTTATAGCCATGCGTAGATATTCCATAGTTTAAAAAGGCTGAGCTGCTGATTTTCTTATTTGTGCGATTCTTATTGTTTTAAAAACAGCACAAGAGGATCTAAGAGGCTGTGAAGGCTTATAAAACAACAAAGAACTGCTAATGTATGCCAGTCCCAAACCATTAGGAGCCTTGTAAACAATAAGTAGAACTTTAAAGTCAGTCCTAAAAGATATTGGGAGCCAGTCCAGGTTAGCTGGAACAGAGGTTATATACTTGTTCTAGTTGCTTGTGATTTAATTGTAGTTTATTAGTGCATTGTTTTGGAGGATGGGTGAAAAGAGCATTACAGTTGAAATAAATGCATTTTTTGGCATTGTTGGGACAGGGATATTTCTTACATGAAAGAAAGCTGCTTTGGTCACTTGTATGTGGGATTTAAAATATAATTTCTCTATAGAATTGAGGTTTTGACTTTATGGTCATGGTCATAACTGATCTGATATGCACCTTTTTTTTTGCCTTTTTTTAGAGATAGCTTTATTTAATTGTAGTAAAAGTAAAAGTACCAAAACCTCTATGTAAAAAATACTCTGTACAAGTAATAGTCTTGCATTTAAAATCCTGCTGAACTAAAAGTTCATAAGTATTTTCAGTTAAATTTTTAAGTAGCAAAAGTAAAGGTACTTGTTCTACAGAAAATGGCCTTTTTAAGCTCCATAACACATAAACATTATTGGATAGTGTGTATGTGTGTTACCATCATTTTACTGGTGTAGCTGGTCGAGGTGAAGCTAGTTCTCACCACTTTACACCTGTACATAGTCCATATACCAACAGCTTTTATCAAAGAAGGCAAAATTAGGGCTTCTCTGTCGAACCATCATGAGTATGCCAGGCAAACTAAGTTTTTAGCAATCTAGGAAACAATGTTATGTGTTGTTAACTTTTAGCTTTCTTGCAAATACTGTGATGTTTTTTAAACTCATTAGCCAGGTAGACAACAGTTTTGTTAACTTTTTGGCTCACTAGCAAGCAATCTAATGTTTTGTTTACTTTTTAACTAGCTAGGAAATAATGTAATGTTTCATGACCTCCTTAGCCAGCTAGCCAACAGTTTGGTATTTTGTTCTAAGCTAATTAGCAAACAATCTAATATTTTATTTACTTTTTAACTACCCAGCAAATATTCTAATGTTTTGTTTACTTTTTTAGCTTGTTAGCAAACAATCCAACATTTTGTTTACTTTTTAACTAGCTAGCAAACATTCTGTTTTGTCTACTTTTTAGCTTGTTAGCAAACAATCTAACATTGTGTTTACTTTTACTGTATATAGCTGTCCATATGGTCTCACAAATTAGGGGTTGGCTCCCTCCTGAGGGTCTCAAAATAAGATTAAAGGGTCATGGTATCATTAATAAGGTGGGAGAGAGGAAACATAATCATTCCTTTCTTGTGACATAAATAATGCTACCTCTTAGGACCATGAACAACCCATAATGCACAACTTGTAAAGCCCCCCTGAGGCGAATTGTGATTTCTGATATTGGTTATATAAATAAAACTTGACCAAACTTAAATGAAACCATCTGAGACATTAGAAGGAAAAAAATCTCCTTGATGGAACAATTCACAGACATCTGAAATGTGATAAGGGGCCCCACGTAGGCAATGCTTTTGTTGTGAGGAGTCACAACCCAAAAATGAATTACTGTTTAAATCTTCAACAATGCATTGTATTTTAGTATTGTATTTTAAGTTATAGAAACAGACAGTCGTCTTGCTAACAGTCTTGTTTGCTAATTGCTACAGAGGCATGAGTATTCAATTGAGACTATTTCAGTTACTAGTTAAAAAACATTTAAGCATGAGTAAAGTACATAGTTATTTTCCACCACAGACAACATCAAAGCCAATATTAGCTCTGTCCAAATCAAAGTTTCAATTATATAACATTTCATACACATGTATGAAACTGCAGCATATTTAAAACAAGATGACTGTGTCATCATGAGCACCAGCAGAAGCAAAAAAAACCCAGGATCATAAATAGACACTAGAATTAGGGAAGTGGCATTTAGAAAGTATAGAAGGTGTCAATGTATGTCTCAAAAATGAAAGTCAGATGTATCTAATTATCATGTCAGCATTTAAAGAAAAATGCTTCATGCTAAATGTGTTTTTAAAATCTATTTTTTTTTAGAGAAGATAACTGCGTGAAACAGACCTGGACCTATCATATACGTCCTGACAGGGATGATTTGGAGCTGGAAGGTAACTACAGTAACATCTGCATTCACAGATGCTCAAAACACCCACACATATGCACACAGAACAGATCAATAGGCATGGGTTTTTGAGTGCCAACTTTTTGCAGGTGGAAATTTTGTGCTAGTGTTAAAATAAAAGGCAACATCAAAACATTTCAAGGATTCAGTAATTTTCCCATACTGTGTTCTTAGTAAGGTGGGAAAAACCAGTAGTATTTCTGTTAGACCATCTGTACCAGTGAAACACTGTTATTACTTTTGGGTTAGTTTCAGCTTTACAAACCTAGGCCCCTGAATAAACTTAATTCCTGAGTTTATTTACCTTAACATTATTGTTAAGGTGAACTACAAAAGAATCTACAGTACAAAAAAGAAATCCCTGTATACTGATACTACTTGCTAAAGATTGTTTTCAAAATGTACAGATTTATTGTTATGCTAACATGCTTCAAAAAGGAATTTCAACAGGTGGATACCAACTGGGCAAAGAGGGAAGTACCTCAACGACAAAAATAATGACTGGGTGAACCAACAAAGATCAGTTTAATCTGAGATTAGCTGTAATTGGAGTTGAGCAAAACTCTGAGCTCTGTTCCATAATTAAAAACTAATCTCACTTTAGTGATATTAAACCTAAATTAAATAGAGTTTAATCAACACAGAGATGCTTGCTTACCAAAACTTAAAATGAAAAAAATAATGAATAATAAATCTGAGTGTTGGCAGGACCTAAAAAGTATTAAAGAGGGGAGGGAAACCATTAACTTCTAGCTGTTCACTATTCCTTAACAAAACATTAGGCTACATTGTTTGCTAGTCTGCTAAAAAGTTAAAAACAACGACAACAAAATGTCAGATTATTTGCTAGTTATCTAAAAATCAATCAAATGTTGCAATATTTGTTAGCTAGTTAAAAAGTAAAAGCAAAAAAACTTATATTATTTGCTAGCAGGCAAAAGGTTAGGTAGCTTAGTTAGCCAATTCTTTGTGCCAAGCCAAATGAAAATGCTTCTGACTGTAGCCTTAATTCTCTGCTAGAAAGCAAATAAGCACATTTCTCAAAATGTGAAAAATGTCAGCTGATGCTGCGTGTTTGTGGTGCATGCTGTTTATTACCTGTTAACTTACAGTAAGCCTGGAGCTGTTTGCTTTACCCAGTTTCCAGCCTTGACCAAGCAGAAAAAGACTAGAGGACACTTCTGTTAATGATTAGCCTTGTAACCGTTTGGGGCCAGTGTGTTGACATCGCCCTGTTTCACTTATGACTGTTGCTGCCTCTCTTGTGTCTTTGTGTTTTGATCCAGGAAAGACAGAGCGGAGGAACCTGCTCTGGAGCGGCAAGTGGGCCAACTGTTCTGAGTGCATCATTTTCCAAGAAATTGAACCACCTCTAAGCCCAACGGACAGTTCTGACTCCCTCAACAGATTCATGCTGTATGGTAAGCCATCAGTTCACCACAAAATCAAACTAATTCCAGCCCTCTCCCAAACTATTACCCTTTGCAGCTAAAGCTAAATATTCATAAATTATATGCAAACAGCTGGTCTCGCATAATCTGTGTTTTGTACTGTCCAGCAAAAGCAAAAGAGCAGTAAAAAGAAGTACAACAATCACCAATGGCAGTGGCTGTTTGTTTTGTCAGATAAATTTCGCGCTCACTAAATGTTGTGTTGGTCAGACTCTTGCTAGCATATCCAGCTGCTATTGAGAAGAGGAGACCACTGGCAATGGATACCTCGTGAAAATCATTCAGTTTTCTTTGTTTGCCTGGTACAAAAGGTGGACTAAATGACAAAAACAACCACAAAAACAAAAAAAAACATTGATATTGGTTTTTCAGCTATCGGCCAAATCGTTATTTTAAACATTGATATCGGTATCGACCCAGAATTTCACAAATCAGGGCATTCCCAATTTGTAATGACTTAATTTCATGTGTGTTTAGGTTGATTAAGAACGTTCCAGTGCCACAGACCTAAAAAAAAAATGCAGCTATATGACAATTATATCCCAGTGCGTTGGGGATTGAAAGTCTCGACAAATATCTGGAAAACACCTAAATGTCAACATTCACAACCGAATAGTCACTGCATTTAAAGTAATAATATTACACTTATTTTTAGCACTTAAATAAATGTTTATCATATTCTGCCCCACTCATTGTTACCTAACTCAATATAAAACTGTACATCATGTACAATACATCTGAATTTGTTTCTGATTTGTGTGTATGTAATCAATGTGTTGTTGTTAAGGTTGTTGTTACCCTCTGAGACATTGGCAAGCCAGTCTTTTCTGAAGAGCCCCAGAAGGCTTATTCCTTCTTAAAGAACCTGGCCTTACAGGGTTACAAAAATCAAGCGTTCAGCCTGTTACCTTTAACCTACTGAGCTACTGGTGACTGCAAAAAAATCAAGGAAATTATAAAGGAGAAACTGTTTTTTGGTTTTATTTGGCCAGTAAGCATTTAGATAATAACAGACACGAGGGTGAGTGGGTACTCAGCTTTCATTTCAGTGTAAACAATTTCTTTAAATACTAGCTCCTCCCAGAGACTGATTTAAACAAACATGCCATGTGAATGATGTAAATGTTTGACAAGCAATCAAACTGACTACCACGTCACTTTTTTTTGTCATTTTCCTTTAGCTCGCCGGACTGATGTTGACTCTGAGGTGGTGACATCGTTTCTGAAAAACGCAGCTTGTAACAACATGTCGGCAAGCGTCACACTACCTCAAAAGAAAGGTTTGTTTGTTTAAATAATTTATCTTTTATTAAAAGTAGAATATGATGTTTCTGAATCACACAATTCATTTTGACAAGTATATCTACATTTACAGAGTTTTGCACCTAATCATTAACACTGAGGTAAGCACAAATTTAATTATTTTTTATACTCAACTTGGTTTGTTCTTGCCGATTGAAGTTACAGGCTTTTGGTTCTTCACCATTTCTTACAGGATACTGCTGGAGAGATGGATATCCTGCATAATAATCCGATTATTTCACGCTGTCCCTCTGCAACAGTGAAAAAAATAAAGCGGTTTTCACTTCAGGAAATGTGTTCTTCTATCTGCGGTGGAAGTTAACTAATTACAATTACCCAAATTACTGTAATTAAGTAGTTTTGGGGTACTTTCGAGCATATTTTCAAGTCTGTACTTTTTACTTAAGTATGCATTACACAATGTGTAAACTTAGTTACTTTCAAAATCATAATTCAGCACAGAGTACAATTTGAATGAATATCTAAACCTTTCATCTGCATTTTTGGAGCCAATAAGGCTATTTTTATACCTTGTCCCACGTCCCACATATTGAGACCACTTGGGGCATGACTGTTCTGTAAACAAATTGAAGTAAACATGGGAGCTGCTGTTTTTCTGGATAAAAAATCCCAATAATTCACATTACTCAGCCAAATTCAGTGAGTTTTTTTTTTTCATACTGAAGGGCTTATGATCTATGTGAAGTAAATTAGAAAAAACAAAACTTTTTTTCTATTCTATGTAGATCATAAATCTTTTAAATTTGGTTAAGAAATGTTTTTACATTTCCAGAACAACAGCAGCTCCTGTGTTTACGTGTATTTGTTTAAAGGTTATATTAGGTACGTCACACGACACAAGTGAAATGATGGACATCACAGCAAACACATAACATAACATATTATTTACAGATTTTGATAATGTTTTGGTTTCAGACGGGACATGTTCCCCAGTCTTTTCGGTGAAAGTCTTCTGTTTGTTTGAGCCATCCATCCACCCCACCTGCTCCAAGTCTGGACTTTCTCCATCTTTTCAAACATAAATAAACAACAGAATAATAACATAAAAAGCCTCCACACTGATCATCTGGTGTAATCCAAGCCTCTTAAAGCTCCAACATGTCAAGTTGACAAAATTTTTATTTACACCATCTTTTTAGCCTTAATCTTCACTATAGATCTTTAGTTCAGAGCCACGTTCACAGGCACATGCACACCATTTGAACAGGCTATGTGTAGTGTGACGGTGTGCAAACAGCATGTCGGGACTTAAAGAGACCCGGATAACACCAGGTGAGCAGTATGGAGGCTTTTTACGTTTTCAAAACTGCTCACCATTCACTTCCATTGTTCGGGAGATTCTGCAATGCTGTTTTCCTATGAAACTTCTGTTTTGCGGACTAACAAAATAAACTCAACCTTCAATCGGTGTGACTGAATTTTCATTTTTGGGTGAACTGTCCCTTTAACTTTAGTCTTTGTTGTTGTAAATACACTATTATTAACCACTTGAAAAGCCAGGTGCATTGCTTTCAGCTGTGAACTGGTACCATCAGCATCTGTATTAGTTGCAGAGGTCCGGTGTAAATGAGTAATATTTTAGTAATGTAACAGTACTTGTGCTTGAGTAGATTACTCTTTCCACCACTGTCTTGTATCCATAGACTGAGTGCCAACACTTTTCAGTCATCAAACTACATTACATGAAAATCCTGCTCTGTGGTGTCAAAAACATAACGCTATGTTGAAAGTGAAGCCAGACATGTTTCGATTGTTTGCTCATCCACCCATTATACCTGTCACTTTCAGTCCAAACAGGCCTGACAGCTTGAGCTGAGACTAGAAAAACACCTTTGTGGGGGAGGATCCACCCACAACCACCCAGCAAAACTCCAGGGAATTCCCATCATGCCACTGAACAGAAATACCTGCTCACAAAATCTGAATGAAGGCAGCACAGTTCTTTACTGGTTAACAGTTTTTTTTAAGTGTGAAGGTTCTGCCAAGAAAAATATAAATTCATTAAGACTTTATTAAAATAATATAAATAATTAGTTTCATATACTCATTCTTGACAAACCTGTATTTTGAGAGGTTTTTGATTTTTACTCCCCAATTATGCTGGGTAAATATATTTAAAAAAAATCTAACTCTTGACTATTAAACTTTGTAACATGCACACCTCCAACTGATTTTTTTTAAATTAAACGTAGACATTAACTCCAACTGGTGGAAAATCTGAGTTAAAGTCATACGGAGTTGACAAAATAGTACATTTTTTCATTTCACAGCTGTGTCATAGCGAGTAGCCATTTTATTTTTGAAAGTTGCTAACAGTTCTCTTAATGCTAATCAAAATACACATTTTTATTCCATAATTGTTATCTAGCTTTGATTTAGAAGGTCTACAGAGTTGACTTGTTATTGTTGAGACACATCTGACAGCAATATTATTTACGGACTTTGTCCAAAAATAGAAAGTTTACCAGTGCTTGAACAGTATTCCTGCCTGTTTTCAAACCAGGAAGTGAGCCAGGAGTCATTAGGGTATAGCTAACCCTTTCTATGCCTGATTAGATCATGGTTTTGTACAAATCTGGGGCTTTTAACACATGCTTAAATTATAAATTTACACCAAAAAATGGAATTAGAGTATTGGTATTAATTCTTTGGAGGAAATAAAAGACTTTTTTGCCACTCTATGGTGTTATTTGATGTCATACTATCATTCATACAGACTTTATGAGAGATTTGTTATTAACGCCGTATCTGTGCAGGAAGTCAGGTATTTACGTTTCTACAACAGACAACAGTTTACTCAGAATAAACAGAGGGATACTAATGACAGCAGGAACATGCTTGTATGTATGCTCTTATTGTTGTCACAGCAACTGATATTCCTACAATCACTTCCACCTTCTCTGTGCCTCACCCGGACTCTGGGAAAAATAAAACACAACATAATCGTGAAATCATCACGGCTGAACGTGTCACAGAGACAGTGACACATCTCAACTGTTTTTTTCAAACGTATTTAGTAAACAAAGCACAGTCACTTAGTAACACATGTATTTGTGACATTGGTCAGGCTGGTGGAAATGCAAAACATAATGAAACCAGAAGTTGAATTCCCCTCATCTGCTTTCTCTGGTTGGTTTCCCTTTATCGGTCTGTTTGGTTAACTGGTTTACAACTCGCTGTCTGATCTGCAGAGGCTCTGGACAATCGAGTAGACGGAGTGTTTCTTTACTTAAACATGCTATAAAGAGTGTTTAACTCGTTATGAAACAGCCTCAATCTAATACTGATGCCTCTATATCATTCATTCACAAAGTCTGGGGAGTGATCCACAGGTGGGTCACAGGAGATTTTATTTGGGCCCCCAAATAAAGACTACAGAGGAAATTATGCAAATTTGAGAATTATAACCGCAGTGCACCTTATATAAAGTGTCACAAGAAATTTAAAATGTGTCCATTGTTTTACTGACAAGAGAAAAGAACCATGGCCTGTTAATTCTATGCAAGTGCACTTATTTTGTCTCATAAGACTCTAAAATGTCCTATGTTGTTGTCCTGATATGTGGAAATAAAAACTGTGAGACAGCCTGTTCACTCAGTCTAAATTAATTTATTTCTCATTTCTACAGTTTGTTTATATGTATACTGTATGCTTTCAATGAAGCGTCAAGATGACATGAGGTGATGCAGAAATGGCAGTAAAAAAAGGTCAAGAATATTCATTTAAGAACGAATGAACTCTTCACATAATTTATTGATAAGGCTCAGTGTGACTTTTAAAAAGTGGGCTCAGAAAAAAAGTTTGGAAAACACTTCTGTATGTGATCTACACAAGCAAAGGAGACCATCGTCTTTGAGAAAAGATCAGCTATTTCTATGAAGTTATTCTTAATAATTGCCACCAGGTCTGATTCTTCTTGACATCAGCTGAAATGAGTACAGCAGGCAAAATATCAAGTTTAAGCCTCTGCAGCAGCACAGGATCCGCGTAGCCTTGTAAACTGACAATGAATCTTCCACTCTAAGTTGATCAGCTGTTTATAACGGTTCGTGGTCTGTCAGTTTAAAAGATAAGCCTCTTATCTTCAAAACAAAAGCCTGCTGCTCTGAAAATACACACTCTGACAATGAGTTAAGTGGTTATCTGTCTCACTGATAGCCACACCCTGTTAACATAATTGCTCAATTTAACAGTGACAAACATCTACGCCTTCTAGAAGATCAGAGATTATTTCTTACAACTCATAAACTCTGCGAAAATTCTGCAGTAATTTTAACTCTGATCAATGTGAAACAGACACAAAACAGTTATTCCGGTCCTTTGTTGTGTCTAAGAGGGACACCGCTGCTGTAGTCTTCATCTCAAGTGAAGTGAGCATTTCAGCCCAACATGTTTCACTGGCCTCTGATCATGGTCATTTTTTTTAAATCATCAATATTATACATATTTCCACTTAAAGTAAAAGTACACAATCAACACACTGTACTTTAAACATTCTGAAATATTAGAAAATTGGCTCCTGTGAGTGGGGATGTTGTGTAAAACTGAAATAAAAACAGAGTGCAATAATTTGCAAAAACCTTTCTGCCTATATTAAATTGAATACAGTACAAATACAATATATTTAATGTTCAAACTGATTAACTTTGTTTTTGTAAATATACAATTATGATTTTTATGTCTGCAACTAGTTTCAAAATCCTTGGCACAAGAGATATTTCCCACCGTGATACACCACCTCTTCTTTTAACAGCACTCAGTAAGTGTTTGGGAACTGAGGACACCAATTGTTGAAGTTTTGAAAGTGAAATTCTTTCTCATTCCTGCTCGATATATGACATGAGATCTCAACAGTCCAGGGTCTCTGTTGTTATACTTTGTACTTCATAACGCACCACACATGTTCAATGGGAAACAGGTCTGAACTGCAGGCAAGCCCAGTTTAGTATCTAAACTCGTTTACTCAGATAAGTTTGGCCTCCAGAGAAGTAGGCAGCTTTTCTGGATGTTGCTGATATATGGCTTTTTCATATGGCCTTTGGAGGATGCCCCTTTAATACCCAACCATGATACTATCACCTGTTACCAGTTACCCTGTTTACCTGTGAAATGTTCTAAACAGGTGTTTTTTGAACATTACACAATTTTCTCTGTCTTTTGTTGCCCCTGTTACAACTTTTTTGGAATGTGTTGCAGGCATTAAATTCAAAATGACTGCATATTTACAAAAAAAAATGAAGTTAATCAGATTGAAGATTAAATATCTTGTTTTTGTACTGTATTCATTAGAACAGCAGTCAAAAGGTTTTTGCAAATCATTGCATTCTGTTTTTAATTTATTCAATGTTTTGTTTTAAATGGGGATGTACTCTAAGCAATGGGTTCCTACCTGCACACAGAGCTTGTAGGTCAGTTAGAACAGTTTTGGTTGTTTCATCAAGAGATTGCACGGGGTTCAGTTGGAAAAACATGATAACATGTATGTCCCTGCATTAATTAGGATGATCAACATTTGAATCTGATGAATTGTAGGGTTGTTTATTTATAATGCCAGGCCACTGTCAATCAAGTTTGATCAAACCACACCCACACAGTAAAGTTAACTGTTAAACTCTAAATGAATTGCACGTAAAGATGTACTTGTAAATACTTGTAAAGTATTATTAATATTATAGGAAAATACTGAATGATTTGAAACCATGTTTGCAAAGGCTTTAAGTTCTATTCATGGAACTTACACAAGCACATGCTTATGCCAGCAATGCCTCGAAAAGCAGAACTGAGTTCCTCTTCAAATAAATAGAAAGCTGTGGGACTAAACAGAGTGACATAATGTTCTCATTGGGCAGAACTGAACTTTGACTAATGTCTGAAAACTAAAGAACAACTTGGTTGTCTGTGGCACACAAAAGTGCTTTATTTCAGACCCCAATGACCTTATGTATTCATTTTGTGTAATGTCACATCTTGACAGAATCTGAGCTTCTATCAGCATCTATTCGTATTCATAGACCTGCCGAACCTGATGGGAAATTATGTGGATCAGAAGAACTCATACCTGTGTTTCCAACAAATACATAACTGTTACAGGTAAGATACACAGGAGACAACAGTGATCGACTGTTTGTTTTGAGTGGGGACAGCACCTAACAGCCCACATCCAGCCCACCTGTCTTTCATGTTTCCTGTGGAGGTGTGTGTGTGTGTGTGCGCTCAACAAAAGTAGGAGAAAGCTGGTGACATTTATATAATCCAGGAGAACACAGACTGATTGTTTGGGGATGTCCCATGAAGCGTGAAACCAAACTTAAAGCAAAGTAAAATGGAAACTGACCCTCACTCTCTGTCCCTATCTCACACTGCATTCTACAAAACTCAACTTTCACTACTGTTTTCGTACCAAAATTTCTCATCCTCATTTCTACACTAACATTTGAAACTTGTTCCTCTTACTATCAGTCCATTATGCATTTGGGTTGGTATGTTCCCCAATAATGCCCAAGGAATTAGGGGAGTAACAATAAAAATAACCTAGGGAAAAAGAATGAAGCAAACTGAAAATATATACACAAACATGCTTCATCAACAATTATCAAGTCAGTTAGTTCTGACCAGGTAATTTGATGGGACAAGAGACATTCAATGAGTGCTTACATAGAGTACAACATCACTAGGACGTTTAACTACATGTATCACTCGACTTTACATGAATTCCAATAACTGTTAGCCTACATTGACTATATTAATTATGACTAATTAATTATGACAAGGCAGGAGACAGGAGGACACAGGAGGCATCTTGTACATGATTCGGGACTTATTACTTTGGGGTCTCTGTCACACACTTTTTAATCTGACAAAGTATATGGAATTGGCAATTTTAACAACAGAAAAATAGCTGTGCGTATGTGTTACCATTAGGGATGCACCGATACCACTTTTTTTCCAAACTGAGTACAAACACAAGTACTTACATTTGGGTACTTGCCGATACCAAGTACCGATACAAGTAATTAATAATGCCATTAAAGTTCTTACAATAACTTTTAAAACATGTCTTATTTTCATTGTGTGTAACAATACTTAACTATACACATTACATTTTTAAGTTATTTGTAGTAAATTACTCTCCTGATTTTGTGTTCCCTATTAAGCTGTGCAGTTTACTGTGTATGTGACATATTTCAGTGTAATAATTTCACAACATCATTATGGACTTGCAGAATTAAGTTTACGGTTATAAATGGTGTTATATATGATAATTATTTCATTATCATTTACAGCATTTTAACTAGTTTTTTAATTTAACATTTACATGTGTAGTATTTAAGTTTCTTCTTCATGTCTCTCTTGTCTAAGAGCTAATTAGTTCCTACCTGTCATTGTTTAGGGGGGACAGGTATGAGTGTGGTGCCATGTGTGCAACAGTTTTGTTGACCCTGCTGTGAACCCCAAAGAGTGAAGTTGCTTATTATGCTTATTATGAAGAAAAGACGGTTACAGACTGGTGGCGGTTTTTCTTTGTGTTCCGATTAATTTGCTGAGGCATCAACTAGTTTACACCCGCCAGGACTTATTGGACAGCGGCTGGCTGCGGTCTACAGGTGTACTCTGTACTCTGTGCATTTATTTCAGTTTTACATGGACTTACATAGAAGTTTACAGACAGTTTCCAAAGTCACTGCAGTCATTAATGGATGATGTTGAGTCCCTTGCTTGATGATGACGGCGCATCCAAAAAAAGAGGGTAAGCATCAGCAAACACCTTGAACTGTGCATTGTGGTGGTTCTTTAGACGTTTACTTGTATCAAGCGGCTACTTTTCATGACGTGGTATTGGGTGTGGGGTATCAGAGTAGTTTTATGAGTACATGAGGACAGTATCGCACCGATACCCGATGCTTGTTTCAGTATCGGTGCATCTCTAGTTACCATTGTTAAGAAATTATTTGCATAAATATAGTCTACAGTTACATGGCTTAAACATATAAATTATAAGATTGTTATGGTGCTTGTAGAACTGATGTATAAAAGCAGTATCACACTCAAGGTCGTGCTGTTGGACTGAATATAATCACGGCTGTGATTTTCTTCAACCGAATCAAAGCCGTGATGACATTCCGTCCAGTGGTATAATCTCTGGTGAGATAATGCTTAATGAAAAGTCAAAGTAAAAACTTACAACAAATGACAAATGGACATTAATCTAAAATACTGAATCAAGCAAAAAACACACTGAGGAACACTGTCGTTTCAATAGGGAGTAAGGATGCCTCTACCACTGGAGCCTTGCAAAAACACACAAATACATTCTCTCCAAAGAGGAAATAAAATGGTTGAACTGTGCACATACTGTGTCATGCTAACAGCAGGCAGACTAAAGTGCAACACATAGACTGAACTGCAACACACAGACTGAACTACTGACTGTCTTACAGCTCTCTCCATGCCTTTCCCCATATGATGGGAAACAGCTCCAAGAGAGGGAGGCAAATAGACTTGGGACAGTACAAAACATCTCAGCTAAGATCCAGAAACAGATTTCATCCCATTTCTGGATGTCAGGGGGCTTCTTTTAACTGCATCTGTCAGCGCCTCACCACAAGACTCTTGTGACACTTAAAGTGAGCGAGAGATGTAAATTCACATTAAGTCAGATATGACTGTTCAGAGATGTTTAACTACAAAAAATAGATTTGTGTCTGATTTAGGACCAAATGTGAAAGTCGTCAAAAGCATTCTGGTTAAGATTCGGAAAAGGTTGTGGTTTTGGTTACAGGGTTAAGATTAATGAGTATGTTGTGTCTGTAGTCACTGGACTTTTTCTGAGTTAAACCAATAAACCAAGACCTTTCCCTACTTAAACTGAGAGTTGATAAAAAGTAACAGTGCTGTATCAGATATTTTGGTGGGAAATTAATGATATACATTGTTGGTGTCAATATTTTTGCAACTTGCCCAATATGTTAACTAATAACATTTTCTCATGATATTAATAGAAAATCTTTTCAAAACATTCTTGCTGTTGCTAATTAGTTGTATATCAACATTAGTCATGGCAGACAGGGTTACTGTAATGCTCCTAATGAGCTTTCAGTGAAACCTTTCACAGATTGTTCTAGGTATTACCCTTCATGTTGAGCTTTAGGTAGAACTCTCTGAAAGGGTTCCAAGTGGAACTTTTATATGAGGTTCTACCAGCAACCAAAAAGGGGTTTCCTATGGGGACAAGCCAAAGAACCTTTTATGGATCTAGTTAGTACCTTTATTTCTTAACGTGTACATATAAACCCCCTCAGCTGAGGTAGGGGAGGACATCAACACTCTAACCTACATTGTTGGTTTTTGCCAGCAGCAGAGTGGGAGTTTCCATTTGAAAAAACCCCAAAAGAATGCAGACGGAGTCGCTCTTTAAGATATATTTAATGGCCGATATGAACAAGAGAAAGGATAAAGGCGCGCAAAAGTTTTATGGGCACCTGACAGTTGTATTTTGTCAGACTTGACCCGGTTACTCTGACCCTGTCCTTTAATGACCACAACACCTAAACAACAGAACTCTGATGTAATAATAACCTGACTTTTGTAACTTGTAACTGGGGTTTATCATATTTATATTTACAAAAATAAAAAAAGGAAAAAAAAGAAAGAAAAAAAAAAACAGTACAAAACAGCCAAAACAACCAAAACATGCCCAAAACAAAAAGAGGTCAAATTTATAGGAGGGAATTTACACTCTGTGCTGGCTTGGTGCTCATGTGAATATTAAACTCACACTATCCTCTTAACAGTTTAAAATAACCTCAAGAAAATCCCATGCCGGTGATATGCCACTTCTTCAAACTGCGTGTAAGACAAACTAGATTTAATGTGTGCAGATTGTAACATAGCTGGTTTGTCAGAATACAGATAACATACAGTAACAGAAATTAAGGAAACAGCTGAATTTAACTTTTTTTCTGTGTATTTCAACATCAAAATTAGGTATGTTAAAGCAGGTGATAAAGCTGGAAATTACTCTTCTGGAGCTTTCCTACTTCAATCTCCAACAAACTCATATGTAAACTCATAATTAGCTGTTTATTGTATGCACTGAAAAGAGATTATTTTTATTGTTGTGCACTTTTTTATACCAAACATGATATCAAACCTCTTAGCAGCAACATTAACTTCTCCTAAACTTTCATCAAAGGAGGAACAGAAGAAAGTGAACTGAATTTAACCTAAAACTCCCCAAATGTATTTGATCATCTGAATTTGAGCTATGTTCAAACACTTTGTGAAACTGAAACTTACACTTTTTTAGCTGTTTAAAAGGGATTGTTCAGATTTTTTGTGAGGTTGTATGAAGTACTTATCCATAGTCAGTGTATTAGCCACAGTAGAAGGCAGTCAACACATCCCCAGTTTGGAGAAGCAGCAGGAGTACCTTGAACAAAACCAAGCAATGTTATGCTGTAGAAAGGGCCTGCAACAAAGTGTATTTTTAAAAAGGACCCACCTAAAAAATCAACAAAAGTTTAAGTGTATGCTATATTTAGAATATTAAAACCACTTAACCTTTATGTCAGACAGCCTTTTCTGACAGAAAACTGTTGTTATACGAGCAGAATATTGCTATGACCAGAGGCACCAGACTCCTTTGGCAAAAACAGTAATTTTACCTTGCAGAACACAGGACTTGCTGCTCTCCTGCTGTCTGGATTAGTTTGTTTGCATTATTGTATGACTTCTGTGTTTTAAAAGGTTCGTTTGAGTTCACTGAAGCCACAACATAACACAAACAAACCAACAGACTGAAGCAGCAGTAGACCAGCAACTCCTGTGTTCTGTGAGGTAAAATTACTGGTTTTGCCAAAGGAGTCTGGTGGCTCTGGAGAGAGTGATATTTGACTTATTAAACAGTAAAAGGCTAGGTGTGGATAAGAAAAACTGGGTGTGCCACACCAAATTTTCTCTACATCAGAGTAGAATAGACAGATTTGCCTACAACATAGGTATTATAAAGTAGTATAAAAAGTGCTTCTGTCATTGTACAGTCCATTCTTTGACTGTGACAGTGCAATCATTCTTTACATAAACTTTTCAAACAAACCAAAAAATACCTACAATAGAATATATAACAACTATGCAAGAGTAGGATCTACACAGCATTCCCCCAAATGACATTTACATGAAACTTAATTTTGACACAACCTAACTTTGCAACTTAACAGTTTCAGGGGAAAGACAGTGTGGCTTGACCTTAAATGATGCAATCGTTTCATTAGTCTAGAGCTTTTGCAAATTTCCTTTCAAATGTCAGCAATGAGATGCTATTAAGTCTATTAGTTTCTGGTCATCAGTGTGAGTCAATGTGAGAAGCTAGACCATTAGCTTTGTTTTATTTTGATAAACTAGTGACTATATTCTTGCATTAGCTGCAGGCTGGGCAGTACTTACTACACTGTTAATGTCCTATGATGCTAAGGGGGTTCACAGGACAAGCACAACATCGTAACTGACAATAACAAGTGATGACAAGTTCAACACTGTAAGCTGATCATCTGTTCATAACTGTCAGTTGTTATCTTGAAAACAAAAGCCCACTGCTCTACAAATATATACTATTATATGAAAGTTTCTAGTATTATATACTATACTATACTGAGTCTTTCATTCAGAAAATAGACTTCAGAGAGAGGCAGAAAGAGTCAGAAGCAGCATGTCAGAGGGAATGTCAGAACATGCAGAAGGGACAGGCAGTGTATTTCCTCCTCACACCTCAGCTCAATTCAGATCAAATACATGGTGTGAAGAAAAAGCCCCTGTCATACTTGTTTGCCTTTTTAACTCGGTGACCTATAAACGTGGGAAATCACAAACCACCCACAACAAATATTAATGTCAGTGAGGTGCTATAACCCTAAACCTTTTTTGTCTTACTAAAATACAAATAACACAATGTAAAGCTTCTTAAAAATTTATCAAACATCTTACTCTCACTCTCATTTTAGGTGTAAAGTGAATGTTCACGTCAAAGTGATACAACATGAAATTGCGTTTTGGTTTCATTAATCACACCAACAAGTTTCACAGCAGTTCTGTTTTGCCATACATGCAATTCCCTCTACTATCCAATAGAGGCACCTACACCACAGCCTCCCTCCTAGTCTCTGACTAACCACATCTCAAAAAAAAAAATTCATCTCATCCTCACTACATGTACTACATGTGAGAGGGAAAACCCTGTCATGTCTCTCACAGAGAAGCAGTAGATGAAGTTGGACACTGAGAGTGGAACACACAGCGGGTGAGTTGAGTGAATAGAGTTCTTGTTTTAAATGTGTGTCAAAATATTGTCTTACATTACTGTGTTATCTCAGAGGATACTGTGGTTTCTTATGGTTTCAGTCAGTGGTCTGTGGATCAGTGTGGTTGAGAGAAAACTACTGAAAAATTCAAAATCTATGCAAAGGATGCAGGGCTAGGAGGGTTACTTTAAAAATGCATTCCCATACAATTACTATTTACCTGTTAAAATGTTGTCAGTAACCTAATCTCAGTGTCACGATATTGAAATAATGTAACTTCATTTATTTATGTTACTTTTGGATTACCTTAATACCGAATACGGTGAAATTGTTGAGCCTGATAGAATGTTTTATGGTGGTTGTTAGGTTTATTGTTTGTTCAACTATAGCATTAATTGGCACACTTTTATTATTCCTTTATTATTCCCACACAGCATGCTGGTCACTAGCATCGCCACCAACAGTCCCAAAATATTTTTTCAGTAGTAGTAATATTGACAGGTTAGCTAGCAAACTGAACTTCTGTGTAGCATCAGTCTGTATGGTCTGTGAAGTTAACGTTAGCAGTTGGTCCGTTTAGCTAATGTTAATGGTTCATTTGTGGAGCTAATGTTAGTGGTTGGTCTGTGTAGTTAAAGTTAGCAGTTGGTTTGTGTAGCTCATGTTAGCACTTAGTCTGTGTTGCTAACATTAGCAGTTGGTCTGTGTGGTCTGCGTACTTAATGTTAGCAGTTCATCTGTGTAGCTAACATTAACGTTTGGTCTGTGTAGTTAAAGTTAGCAGTTGGTCTGTATAGCTAACAACAGGTGTTGGTCTGCGTAGCCAGTGTTAGTGGTTAGTCTGTGTAGCCAATGTTTACAGTTAGTCTGTGTATCTAAGCTTAGCGGTTGGTCTGTGTAGGAGATGTTAGCGGTCATTCTGTGTAGCTAATGTAAGCAGTTGGTCTGTGTAGCTAATATTAGCTGTTAGTCTGCATAGCCAATGTTTGTGGTTGGTCTGTGAGACCCTGCTCTCTGCCTATGTTTTCTTATTTTTTCATTATTTTGTTGTGGTCGAGAGCTTTACCAACCCGTAGCATTGGTATGTGACGACCTGGGAATAAGACTCAACAATCAACAACCTTTCGGGTGCATTTACAAACTGTTTCCAACTGACAAATCCTACATATTCTACCTTTAACCTTAATGGGATACTCAGTACAAATGAGGTTGTCATGTACTATCAGATACTTAAATGAATCCAGTAAACACTTTTACATAGAAGATGAAGCAGTTCACTATGATTAAAAATATAGCTTTCAAATGTGAACTGGAATTTAGTATAGTTTCCCCACTGCAGACCCCAGAGACAGAAATATAGTTTTATAGTTCAGATTTCTTCTTATAATTCACCCAAAATGGGCAAAAAATAACCAACTAGTCTAATTTTCAGCTTACTTAATGATACACAGTGATTTCACTGTTTAACTCTGTCATGCCGCGTCACTTGAAATGTGTTACACCCACTCCTTAATATATATAATGTACTGTGGAATGTAGAGCAGAGCAATGTGCTCGGACCAGTACGTAAAGTATGGCATGCTGGAAATTACCTGCATACTGTCATGACATTCTTGAATAAATATTTGAAGTTTGATTGAAAGCCACCTCAAACACAATTCAGGGTCAGTGGTTTTTTAAGTTTCAGTCTATGTCATTATAAACAAACAAACCAGAAACTAGATACAGATATGTCACTCTATGCACGACCCCCAAAAAACTCCCACTAAGGTAAAATCCCAGAGAGGCAGCAGAAAAGGTACGCACACTTAGTTGTACACTTGGTCACTTTGTTGTGTGTAAAAGCTGATTTTAGAGTTAGTGGTTAAAGGACAGTAATGTTTGTCATGAGCTTTGATCCTGTTATTCCTCTGAGTCATGTTAATATCTACACTGAAAAAAAAAGTTGACAAAAAACAAATTTCAAGGCAACCGTCTTCATCAGATGTATGAATTCTGAATCAAATTCAAACTCTTACAGGAGAAATATTTGGAAAAATGACCACATAAACAGCTGATCAACTTACAGTGGGGGACTCGTCGTTTCTTGTTATTATCAATTTACAATGTTGCACAAGTCCTGCGGAGCTCCTGCAGCCTGCAGAGATTATATAAGTAGGATCTCTACCCATTTAATATACTGTCAACTTGTTGTTTGAACTGCAGGATTCATTTTCCATGCGAAATTGCTATACATTGCTCATTTAAGTTTGGATATAAACTAAGTTTTCCAACTTGAACTTGAATCTTTGTGTTTTAGTTAGTTAAATTCTTAACCATTATTCACTTTCATTTCAATAAGTTTACTTAAATTTTAAAATACAATTTTTTGTAGGGTTTCTAAAACTCAAAGATTCAAGTTTATCTAAAGAGGAAAAGTAAATTATCACAGCAAAACATTAGTAGTTGGTAAAACTATTTTCAAAATATAAAAGTTTGAGTTGGGCTCAAAACTCAAAAATCTATTGAAGTAGGTTGCCTTGAAAGTTTTCTCAGCTTTTTCATGTTTATAGTGTAGAATTAATTAGGAAGAGCAACACAAGCAGTCAGATATGTTTGCCACAGTCTTCCTGTCCACCCTCCTTTATTTTAAACTGGTTAAACTGGAGATGTGTTTCTGTCTGTGTTTGTTGTCAGTGGTGGACAGAGTATGACAATCAAATCAGTAGATCTGAGGATGAGAATTATCAAGAATTACAATGCAAAAATACTCCTTTACAAAAGGTCAGAAACCAATACCAGTATCAGCAAATGTCTTTGATACTTCCCAAAATAGAGTATGTTGGAGAGTATGTGAGTCTATGCACCGATCCATTAATCCCAAAATGGGAACTTGCGTTCATTGTCTGTATGTATTTGTTCATGTTTTACAAAGAGTTCAACTTGGGCCTGGCCATACAACAATGAGAGTATTCATATCATATCCACACAGAAGTATATTTTAACACACTGCACTGTCGGCTCAGTCCTCACATTATCGTATACACAAAGCTCAGGTATCAGGATCAGGATCAGAGAGGAAAAAAACAGCATCACTAATTACTAGTTTGTTTATACTGATACATCAATGTGTAAGCAGCATTATTCGACTGTGGCTGGTTCAGGTGTGCAGTCTGAACAACTTTGCAGTTATTAAGTTCAGTTCAATGATACCAACCTAGAGGCTGAGCGTTTCCAGAGGGTCACAAACTTAGTTAAGAAGACTTTTATTTGAATGTTGTTTTAAGTTAAGTATCTCCTTGGTAGAGCTGCAAACAACCTGTAGACTTCTAAAATGTGACAAGGGGCCCTTGAACAATGTTTCTTGTAAGGGGTCACAATCCAAAAAGAATGGAAACTAGAATCTAGAATCGTGTGATATCTTAATCTGAAGAGGAATTTATAGCTGTCAGATACATGTAATGGAGTAAAATGTACAGTATTTAATTCTCAAAAGTTCTGGAGTAAAAGTATAAATTAGCATAAAAGGAGAAAAAAACTTGCTGATTCTGTTGTAAAGCTGCAACAGATGTCAGGCAATATTAAGTCTCCAGAAACGTGATTAAATTCAGTGCAATCAGCTCAAATATATGACAGTGTGTGTGTGTGTGTGTGTGTGTGTGTGTGTGTGTGTGTGTGTGTGTGTGTGTGTGTGTGTATTTGACAGGATGGACGGTCAGTCGAGGTGTTGTCATAAGCAGCTGCTGCTGCAGGTGTGGTGTGGTCTCCTCACTGTGGCCATGGTAGTTATGGCTGCATTTCTCACTTCAATCAAGACAAAGTCGACTGAGGTCAGTACATCTGCCACAGGAAGAGAAAAGAAAAAAAAATAACTTGACTAAACAGTAATCCAGTCAGAACAGTTTCAGGATACTTGTCACATGGATGAACAACATGTCTGTTTGGAATTTAATGGCAACATGTCAAGTCTCATGTGTGCTGGTAGATTTCCACTTGTAATTCTCAAGATGGAACATGACAGCCATACGTTGTAAAATGCTATTGAAACTGTGTTTCATGCATGAAAGTAGATTTTCAGTGAGTCACAGCAGCTCCAGTCTATTTTCCGTCTTCATTTCAATAACATTTCTTTTTGCAAATTTAATCTAGGTTTGGTAACATTGGAAACACCAGTAAGAGTAAACTATTTTCAAAGTATCAAAAAAATCACACCCACTCCCTTCAGGCCTCCCCCACAACACTCCCCCACAACACTCGCTGATTACTGCTGGAGGTCATGGAGCCATTAACCACATCCAACAACCACGTGTCTCATTCATATGAAAGCAAACACCAAACATTATCATAAACAACGTAAACAACCCACATGGCCGTTGCTGGTGCTCACAGCTAGTGTATTAGTGTTGGGATATTCAGGCCCCCGTTCTTGTGCGACTAGCTCACTATAACTTTAGCAACATATCTGCTTAGCCTTGTGGAAGAAAATGAGACTTTTTCACAAACAGTGCATACACACAAATTTGTGCATACGAATGTCTGTTATCTGGAATTGTTCATACTCTGTAAACAATTTTAGAACTGCTTCACATGTACGCACAAATGATGACAGCCCCTCAAAATGTTGAGACACACCTTTTAACTAAATGTAGAACATATTAAAACTACATTCATTAATGAAGACTTTTATTAAAGTCCATTGTGAAGTGTTTTTATGGTTGATCTATTTTGTTTTATTTTTCTTGCTTTTAGGGTTTTATCATAAATGTCACGATTATCTGTTTTTAAGCATTTTGTGTTGCATTTTATAAATGTATTGCGCTTTTATTATTATTATTAGCAGTAGTACTTTCCTTAACTTTCTTCTCATCTGTTTGTCTTTTTCTGCATTAACTTGAATGTCAAACCACTTCTTTTTCACCCGAGACACAGTCCATTTCTTTGGGGACACAACATGCAAAGGACACAGTTGCAAAAGCATGCCTTTTCTGGTTTCCATCTCAACCACAGGCAGCACAGTGTGTGAAAACTGGTGAATCAGAGTAAAACACGTTATTTCCTGATTGTTTCACAGCAGTTATGATCTAAATGCAAGTAAACACCCCACACACCACAGCTACGCCTGACTCTGCCTGAATGTGACATTACAACAACTTCTCCACTTTCTCCGTTATACTCTTCTATGCAAATATAGTTCCTTAAATAGACAGAAGGGAACATGGCAGTATGTAGATTACAGACAGTGGGCATGAGCCTGGCAGTTTAGATGTAGATTTAGATTTTGATTCACTAACATACGCCTGGTGGTATGAGCAAAATAAGCTGGTGTCCACCTTTGTTGAATCTCCTCCTAATCATGAATTCTATTAAAATTCTGAATGCTTTCAATGATGGTCTGTGTTCCCTCTTTTAAAGGATCAAGACTCTACAGTCAACGTCAGTTCAACAGGTACACTCATCAAATTTCAGCTAGCACTTCAAATGATGCCTTTTAAAGTAACCTCATATTATTGTAAGAATTAAAGGGATGGCTTGGATTTTCTGAAGTGGGGTTGTATGAGCTACTTATCCATAGTCAGTGTATTAACTACAGTAGACCCTGGTCAACACGCATCCAGTTTGGAGAAGCAGCAAGACTCCCGGTGTAGGAAGCTAAGCTGTGGATAGGGTCAGCAGCAAAACAATATTTTAGCCACTTAAAATGATTAATATCAGCTTAAGTATACGCTACATTTAGAATACCCACCAGACACCTTTGCAAAAACATTAACTCACAGCACACAGGGGCTCCTGGTGTACCATTGCCTCAATCTGTTACTTAGTTTTTGTTATTGTGTGACTTTGGTGATTATTTTAGATTCACCAAAGTCACCCAATAACACAAAGAGACTAACAGATTGAATCAGCGGTAGACCAGCAACTCCTATGTCCTGTGAGGCAAAATAACTGAGCAAAAAAGAATTGCGTTTGCTAATGGAATCTGGTGGCTTTTGAGGAATTTATATTTGGCTTCTATAATGTTGGTCTCCAGCTGGAAAAGGCCATCTGATTGTGTAGAATATCTTCTGCTGCTTCCCAAACTGAGTGCATGCCTACCTCCATCTACTGTAGGTAACACACTGATTATGAAAAAATACCTCAGACAACTCCACTTAAAAAATATGAACTATCCCTTCAAAGGTTATGTAAAATTTTGATAAAAACATGTCATATTTACATTAATGTTTGAATGAATGAATGCATGAATTTGACTCAGAACTTTTCTTTTGCAGTCAACACTTTTTTGTCTTCCAGACAGTCAATAGGTAAGTTAGACTATTTTTTACTACCAATTTCTCAAACTGAAAGATATTCAAGATGTAACTAACCTGATGTTAACCTAACCTCTAAATTATGTTCCTTTTCAGGACCCTTCTCATTCATCCAGCTAATCAAGGGTGAGTACACTTCCTCTTCTGGTTCACATTCAGATTCATTTCATCACTTCTCCTGTACTAAATTGATGTGTTCAGATGATTGTCAGTATATAAAGAAATCACACTTCTTTTTGTTGTTGCTGTTTTAAATAGCAGCAGAGAGCATGAGTCACCGTTATTACTTTACTGTTGTCTGTGGTAACATTTTTCATAAGCTTGAGGCCAAATCTAAAATGTAATGAGAGCTTTGATATGTTACATTTTTAAGTCTTCAGTCCTCCATTTCTAAGATCTGTTTTTTTTTTAAGAAAAAACGGCCAAACATAAGTGATGAAAAGTCAGGTTGAGATATTTCCGATAACAACAGAAACATTTTCAGCCTTTTGGAACATCAACAGTCAGTGTCAGGTTCTGTTGTCAGTGCCAACATTTCAAAGAGCCAGTACTTCTTTCTAGAGCTGTCATTTTACTCTGACTTTCCGTGGCCACACAGTGAAAACTTCACTGTAAAAGAGACAGAGATGCCACTTTCTTGTCCACAAAGTCTCAAGCCTCTGTGTTTTGAGTAAAAGGCCTGACTCTTACTTTTTACGGATCTCTCCTACTGTCATTACGTGTCTGTTTCATAACAACTGCTGTCAGACGTGACACCTACAGGTGCTGAGTACAACAGGTTCAGACATGCTCTCTGGGAGCTGCTGAAAGTCATTCTGAGAAATGAAGGAAGTCTTTAACATGAAAACAGGGCCGAGTGAGGGGAAGTGGCTGCACTGAAGAGTAAATAACAACAAAGTGACTCTGGATTTGAACTCTTTAACTGTTTATTTTTCCAGTGCTAAGTTCAGACTGATTGAAACTGAGCTCAGTGGGTCTAACTGGATCCTGTCAAATTAGATTATAAAAGGGTAACTTCAGTTTTTTCACATGACTTTCCGTCTAAGTGACCATCCAAACTCCCACCACTTTTTACTCTGTGCTTGTTCAACTTTCTCATTTCCTGTTTCCTGTACTTAGATATGCTATGTTCTAGGCTTGTCTATGTTGAAAAGAAAACCAAATTTTGAAGATGGTGAAAAGACGTTGCTGGGTGACCTGTAAAAGCCACATATGTATGTACAGTCACATCCCTAATGATAGCAAAACGCTAGCTAAGTAGCTAGCTAATCTATATCAATCGGTAACTAGCTAGTTGGGCAACTAATTTAAGATGTGACTACATATGCTACTTTTACGAGTCCCCTTAGCACAGGGGTCAGCAACCTGCAACACCAGAGCCACAAGTGGCTCTTGAGCATTGATGCTAAGAGCAAAATACTAGCTAACTAGCTGACTAATGATTGAAGTAGATTAGCTAGATTAGGGGGCATTTTGCTTACATTATCTAATTCAGGATGTGACTATGTAAATATGGCCCTTTAAAAGTCCCCCTAGCAACATCTTTTAATCATCTTTACTTTTTTTTCCCAACATAGACAAGCTTAGCAGATAGCCTATCTAAGGAAACAGGGACAGGGAAAGCTGACCAAGGTTCCAAAAGATGTGGGACTTTGGAAGGGTCAGTTTTTGAAATGTCCTGCTACATGCAATGGGCTCCTACATAAACATACTTTTCTTTTTGCCATAGTTACAACTGTTTTTGTCCTTCCTTTACTCACTCTGAAGTTGGTGGGACTCAGTTGGGAAAAGGTGATGAAGGAAATTTGAACTAAACTGTTAAGTTGTGGGCTTATGTTGAGTTTTACCCAAGTTTGCTAGAGCATTTTGTATGTTTGACTCTTAATAAATAACATTCCTTCCATTATTGCTAACATAATGAATATTTAATGATATTGAGAAATTTGAAACCAACCAAAGCTGTACTTTCTGATCTTCTTTTACACTTGAACAGTAACATAACAGTATATTTGTCACTCTCCAGTTGAAAAACTATCATATCTCAGAGATTAATGTATATTTCATTCACACATAATTCATCTGCATGAACACACTGTCAGATTAAACCACTGACTGACAGAGACGTGCAGCACAGTCTTGTCATGTTTCCACTCTCATGCACTGTGTTCCTCCCACCATGCTGCCTTTTTCCTGTGTGAAGTGGGTTCCTAAAACCTCAACAAACTCAAGGCAGGGCTGTAATGTGGGCTGAATGCACCGACTGAAAGTATAATTACAGCCCACAGCTACAGACATCATCAGCTTGTCAGGGGATGCTTTGTCTGCCAAGTGGAAGGAACTTAGCCATTAAGTGAAAGATCAACTTTGTGTACCTGATGTCTTCATTCAACTTGAGTGCGGATGTTTCAAAGGGCGCCCTGTTAACTTACAGAACTGTAACCCCAATTCCAAAAAAGTTTGGAAGTTGTGTAAAACACAAATAAAAACAGAATGTAATGATTTGCAAATACTTTTAGACTTGAATTCCATTGAATTCAGTACAAATACAGGATATTTAATGTTCAAACTAATTAACTTTATTAATTTTTGTAAATATACACTCATTCTGAAAGCGATGCCTGCAATATGTTTGAAAAAAAAGTTGGGACAGAGGCAGCAAAAGACCAAGAAAGGTGAGGAATGTTTAAAAAACACCTGTTTGGAACATTACACAAGTTAACAGGTTATCTAGTAACAGGTGACCGCAGGAATTTAGGGATTTCACCATCTACAATCCATAACACTCAGAGTGTCTGGAGTAATCGCTGCATGACCTTTGACCCCTCAGATGGCACAGCATTAAAAATTGCATTGAACAACCACATAATTGTGTAAAGGATACTAGATTTCCTTGGGGACACTTTGGAAAACTGCATCTACAAATGCAAGTACAGACTCTACCATGCAATGCTTCTTCTTCTCCTCACATCTGTGAAAGCCCCATTAATGCTAAAAGGTACACACAGGTTTTGAAACAACATATGCTGCCATCCAGATGACTTTTCCAGCTTTTTCTAGAGACATAACTGCTCATTTCAGCAAGACAATGCCAAGACACCTTCTGCACGAGTTACAACAGTGTGACTTCATAGTAAAAGAGTTTAGCACCCAAACCACTGTATATTTACAAAAAACAATGAAGTTAATCAGTCTAAATGTTAAATACCTTTGTACTGTATCATATTTGCAGAATAAAGGCCGAAAAGTTTTTGCAAATTGTTGCACAAAAATGTCCCAACCTGTTTTGGAACTGAGGTTGTAGAGTATGAGCCAAAGAGGTCTCATATGGCATGACCTCAAGTTTCATGTGTGATTAGTGAAAATGTTTTTATAGCTGACCAACTAACAAAGAGTTTGGTGAATCTTCCAACAGATCCACACACTGACTCATGGATAGAATCACCCAGATGTGACTCCTGCTCCCTCATCCTGGATAATGACTCAATTTACTGCAAGAAGGACAGCCTCTACTTCATCAACGCCCAGGTCACCTTCAGCAAGAAGAACGATGAGAGCAGATCTGTGATTCTGATAAAAAAGGATTCGATCAGTGGACGTACCACGTCACTGGTTGAGGGAACCTTCCTGAACACATCAGAAGGCACTGTATGGGTAGCCAAGATTGTCCGCCTCAAAGCGGGAGAGCATGTCATTTTAAACATCACAGGTGATATTCTAAAAGAGAACACCTTCTGGGGAGCCTTCGAGCTTCGTTAGCACTGTGGGTCTCCTGGATTTGTTACTATACAAGAGGGGAAATTTGGAGTTGAACTGTATGTATTAGTACTGTACTGTATTAATAGTCCTAAACTAATATGTCTGAACAAAGGGCTCACCTCTATTTTGTTCCATTATTTTGTGGCAGATATTTAACTCAATTGTAATATTAATAAATAATAAACTTAAATGATAAAGCAGTTTTCAAAACAAAGTTAGAAAGTGCTTTACATGGTAGATGGTGGACCCATAATTTTAACAATTCCAGAATACAATAAATAAAATCAGGCAGTTAAACAATGGAATAAACCACCCCCAATAGTATAGTATAAAATGCTTTTTTTTTTTTAAAGTAAATTTTGAAAGGTGATTTAAATGTTCAAATATTTTGTACCACATATTTAAACCAATTTTATACAACAATTATTGGATTTTCAGGGTAGTAAAAATTCCAAAGTAAGCCAACATGGAACACTAAAGCTCCATCAGGCAGGGTGAGGAAGGTAGGGATGCACAATATTTTTTTAAATATTAATTTTATTTATATTGCACCTTTTAAAAATAGTTTACAAAGTGCATTGACAGACAAGGCAAGAGCAGGATACCCAGGGGGGCTGTATAACAATGGAAAGCTAAACAGTAAGGCCAGACAAAAGTAAGATTAAGCTAAAATTAAGGTGAAATTAAAACACAAAGCAAATGGTGCAAAATATGTGAGAATACAGAATGATAAAAGAGGTGAGAACAATAAAAAACACAAAAAGCATGTCAGTATAAATATTTAGGAATAAAGAGGAATAACATTAACAATTAAATGGCGATCTAAGGCTACAAATTGACTCATAAGGTGTAAACAAATCTGCTATGTACCTTGGGGCCACACCCAGACTTTAAGAGTGATATTTTAACAAGAAGGCACTTACTTTTAAGGTATATATTTTGGGTTTTATGGAGCATTTTGCCAAAGATTTCAAATTAAATGCCTTCCCAGCAAGAATATGACATCATTTCAAAATCTTCACTACATGTGGCCCAGATTTAGTCCAGCTATGTTCCCACTTCTAACCAAAATGGCCTTGAATTTGGTTAGATTTAGGTTTTGCCCACACAGTTTGCATGATCTATGATATTCCATTGTGTTAAGCAAAGGTAACTATAAAAACAATTATAAGATAAACTGTCAAATCAGATGTTATTACAGTCAATGTTTATCTGCTATATTATCATTATTGGAATAATAAATAATAATAATAATAATAATATTAATAATATTTATATATAAATATATATATCCTATAAACAAGAAAAAACATCAATCCAACCAAAGAGGAGTCTCTACTTTTAAGTTTGCCAGCTGGTTCTGACTCTAGAAATAGTGTGTTGTTTGGTGGTGTTGTACATTTTTAAATAAATGTAAAATGTTAAACTTTGACATAAAAACAGTTGTTTTCACTGCTATGTTCTTGTGTAATTTATGAAATTAAATGTTATATTGCGTTGCTTTGATTTCAAGGAGGGAAGTGAAAGAAATGAGGAATAAAAGCTGTATTTTGTGAAAGACACTTAGTCATTTTACTGACTTTTCATTTGCGCTGTGAGCTTGCAGCTGACCACACGGTGGTGCCACCGTCCACCAAATAATAGGCAGCATGACAGACTGCATGTACTGTGTATCACACTCACCAGTGTTTACATTATGCAGCTGGATAACATTTTGTTTATTTCATGTCAGTGTATTTTCAAATTCCAATTTCACAAAACCGACGGTACACTAATATAAACAACTTCTACATGTTCAGTGATTGAAAAAGTAGCAGGAGGGAGAAATACACGTTCAAAATCAGCCACTAAAAAGCAAGTGTTCTTCAGTAAGTGCATAATCCCCCATTATTCTTAATCTATAAATTTTCTTAAATTGAATAATCTTGAGTCTTATCGCTCTTTTCAGTTACACATACAAAGGTTTAGTATTTGTCATATATATACGTTTCCCCACACTTCTCACACCTCCCACACAGTTTTCTCTTTCTGTATTAGATTTCCAAGTAAGTTTGTAGTCCATTGTAACACTCAGAAATTTAGCTTTACTCACTCAGTATAAACTCAGTCTACTACTATTGCAATATTATCATCCTTTTTTCGATTTTCATCAAACCACGTCTTACGTTTGACCATTTCACATGCTAAACTATCTACATCTGTCTTTAAATCATGTCATCTGCAAACAGAACATACTGCAATACTTTGGCACTTCAAAGATCTCAATCTCTGATCTCATTAAATTGACTCTTGTAGGACTCCACGTTCAACCTTCATAGAGTTATTACACCAGCAAACTGTACAAACTGTTGCAGATTATCTAAATAACCTTTTAATCACTTATATACACTCCCCCTAATTCCATAAACCTGTAATCTGGGCAGTAGCAGACCATGGTCTACTGTAGTGAATGCATATTGTAAATCAATAAATACCCCAACTGTATATTGCTTTCTTTCTATCGCCAATAAGGATAATAATGGTTCATCTATGACTGATTAATCAGTCGTGAAGAATTTGGTTGATCAAGCAAAATTTAATCAATCTACTATCAAACAATGATCTGAAATACAACAGATCGTTTTTATGAGCACGCCCCACGTTTTCCGATATTGAAGAATATGTGTTTAATATATAGTCCTTTACTTCTTCATGTTTCATAGGCTATGTACAGAATGTTCATAGTTATTCATAATTATTGAAAAGAAACAGACATGATGCGCCACCGCAGTAATGGCAGCGCCACAAGAGGGCGGAAAACACAAAGCAGCCGCTGCATTTGTCGACTGGCCTGAGGTTATCAATGTACACACACAGACAGTACAGTATGTAACACTGAAGCAGGCTGAAGTAACAGGTGCAAAACAGGAAGCCACATATTTGGTGCAACATCAGTCATACTGCTTCTTCTTTATAAGACATTCACAGACAGTTGAACCTGAAACGCCCTCAGATCAGACTTCTTGTAGGCAGTTTGGTTCCTTTCTTGTAATGACTGCGATTATTCACAGAATTGCTGTGAAATTCTTAAGTAAAATATTACTAGTAGTATTACTCTTCAATAATGCTGGAAAAATGTATTTTAACAGGTCAAAAAGGTCTCAGCTATTAAACCTTGTAAAAGATGGTGAAGACGTCAGCTCAGTCACATTTACAGCATACGTCTACAACTCAACTCGTACGGAGTTGACAAAATGTCACAATTTTTCATTTCACAGCAGAGTTATAGTGAAAAGACATTTAATTTTTTTTAAATTGCGAAGAGTTCTCTTATTGCTAATCAAAATGCACATTTTTAAACCTCGATTCTTATTTAGCTTTGATTCAGAAGGGCTACAGAGTGGACATGTTATGGTTGAGATATTTCACTAGCCATCCATGACATCCACAGAGCCTCTAGCTGGCTAAAAACACCATTCTCCAAGCGTTCATTCTAACCCTAATGCAAATCATACCAACTTCATGACTGTAAAGCACCGATTAACAGACACGAACATGCAGTACAGATACTGACTTAGAATGAAACTGACACACTTTCACCCTTCTTGTTACTAATACTTTAAAAATAGGATTGCTTTGGCTTTATGTGATGTGTCAAACATTCCCTTCGTGTGAAGTGCCTTCACCTTATCACTGGTCACACAACCTGTGAACATGTTAAGAACTTTAAGATCAGGGTTTGGAGCAACCACGCAGCATGACATCACTTCCAACAGGTATCTCAGGCTACTGATTTCCTCATATACTCCTCACAACACTTGCTCCTTTGTTCTCTTGTCTGTATAGCTCTGCTAGGATTGTTTGTTGGCCTTGTCATTTCTGTCGGCTTCTTCACAGTTTTTCTTCACAGAAAAACTGAAATCTTGTCTAAATCTAGAAATACATCCAGCATAAAACCAAAAAGTAAAAATAACATAATCAAATACTAAATGATATGAATGCAAATACCGTAAGATATAAGGAAAAACGTAAAGGTATGGAAAAGAATTAAATTAAATAATGGCATGTGACGGGGCATGTTGAAACAGTTCTTCAGTTAAATCTTTGCAGATATAGAGTTTTATGTGATCTTAGATGCTTAATTTGCAGGGCATCTTTGGTGAGTTTCAAATCACATCACCTCTAATAAACTTATTTTGTTTTATTCTAATAGCTTTTCTAGACATTTATACAATTAGTGTCAGTTTAATTTTATTCTTGTCTCCTCTTAAGCTGAATTCCAACTGAGCTTTTATACGCCAATACTCACAGTAAAACAAAGTATACTTTTTAGAAGGTACAAATCTTGCATATGGAGCAGTGGAAGACATACTTAGATAGGAATCTGACCTGAGAACACACTGGGAACCAGACGAACCTGCTCTGTACCATTTTATTTTATCTGTTGTAGTTGTTGTATGTCTCTTGATCCTGACTGTTTTATTTTGTTGCCTTTGTGAAACACTTTTTAATGTGAATTTTGAAAAGTGCTCTATAAATAAAGATTATTATTATCATTATTATTAATAATAATATTGAGGAATTTTCTTTATTTTTTCTTTTTCTTTTCTTTTTCTTTTTCTTTTTTCTTTTTCTTTTTTACGTTTGAAAACGGGTCACCATTCACTTCATTGTTTGACAACTCCAGCAATGTTTTGTGCCCTAAAACCTAAACCCGACCTTCAGCTGGCAAGATGGTGAGTAGATAATGACTGAATTTTCATTTTTGGGTGAATTATCCTTTAAAGTGACTGCCTGTCCCACTGTCTGCCAGACCCCGTTAACATATTTCTCAGTTAACGGTTATAAAATTCTACTTCTTCTATAATGTTATTAATGATTTCTTACAACTCATAAAGGGACACAAACACATTGAGCATTAATTTGAACTCTTAACGGTTGTGAAACAGGCAAACAAAAACAGAACGCAATAGAAATTTCAAAGGAAGAAAACCGCTGCTGTGTATTTCAACTTAACATGTTTCCTTGAACTCTGATGGCGTATTGTGGTCATTTTATGATTTACTGCAGTAAATATATTACAGATTTGTCATTTAAATTGAGAAAGTTTCATAACCAGTTAAAAACTACTTGTGGTAGGTTTAATTAGAATTACAGAAATATTACTAACAGTAAGAATGCATCATATTTTACAAGCTCGCTATGTTTTGTATGCAGAATCCTTCTCTGCAAAGTAAGTAACTCCTTCGGCATAGTACTTGAGTCATTGTGTGTCACTGTGTTTTTTTAAGCTTAATCTAAAGGGTGTTTACTTTGAAACCTTAAATTGTATTTTTTGCTTGAATGCCTCATGTAAATGGCAGTTTTGAAAGACACATAAGAATGTTTTATTAATCCCCAAGGGAAGTGTTACAGCCAAGACAAGTCACACAAGAAAGAAACATATAATTACAATGGGAAGTAATATTCAAATGACTAAAACAGACTAAAGATAGTTGAAAACAGTTACGCAAATCAACAGAATGATTCAAATATAAAGCTTCCTTCTCTGCATCAAGCCATCTCATCCCATCAGAGTATAAACAGGTGATGATTTTAAAAGTTAAATCAGCTTTAGTGCTGTGGGCTCTATAAACACTGAAAACTGATACTTCCTAATACATAATTTTCACTTCCTGCCTCGTGCACATTACCATTAGATATTAGTTGCATTTATTATGTGTAATTATGTGTTTTTATTAAAGTTTTTATACAGAACGGGGGAAACACATCTATCACCACTTCCTCTGACTTGTTAGTGATTATATTACCAAATGTCAATCATCTGACCTTCAGTCATATTGGTAGGATGAACTTCCTTTATTCTTGAGGGTGTTTTTTCTGTATGTATTTGTTGGTTTATTTAGCTCTAACTTTGGTCACATGTGTGTGCTCATGTTGAACAAAGTGTTCATCATGTGACACTGCCTGGGAGCAAATACTGACAGCTGGTCTTGTGGAAATAAAGTTTAAAAAACAAAAACAAAGGATTATTTTTGTTTAGAATTGTGCTGTAATTCTTCAGTTTCCAGTATGATGAAGGAGGGAGAAATGTGGGTAAAGTTTCACTTATTTCAGCCACTGCAGCATTTGCAAAAACAAAATCAACAAACTCAGTTGTTTCATTGCTGCAACAAATGTCAAACTATGTGACCACAAAGATCAACAAGGCAAGGCGAGCGTAGGAGGGATCTACTGACAAATTCATGAAATGCAGGAATTGATGCCCTGAAGATTAGAGAAGTGGATCTCAGACTGGAAGCTGTCTTTGAGTCCCCATCAAGTGGGAAAGTCTGAAAACAATGCTTTTTGTCTCCCTCGAAAAGTAACTGTTAGAATGCACTTTACCAAAGCATTTAACTTCTGCTAAAAAAGGCCAATAGCAGTAGATGTGAAACTGAGGAAGAGCTTGCACGCTCTGCAAGTCCTCAAAAGGTTACAGGGAGAAAACAGTACTTGTGTTAACAGTACTTGTGTCTTAGTCACACAGCAAATTCCTCTTAGTCACAGGGACAACATCTGTTCACATTCTATCTGCAACTGTCTCACTAAGCCCGGTCAAATTTTAGTGGTGATTGAAGTCTACGATGAACTAAAATGATGGTTATCTGTCCTCTGTCGTGTTCCTGTTTGGACTTTTTCTGACATGTGTTGTTATGATATCTTGAAGCTGCTCTAACCAATATTTTCAACAATGGATGCAAAATGCCTTAAAACAATAGTTCAGATTTTTTGAGGTAAGGCTGTGTGAGGTATTTATCGATAGTCAGTGTATTACCTACAGCAGATAGTGGTCAGCAGGCCACCAGTTTATGGTAAGCAGCAAGAGTACTGGTGTATGAAGCTAAGCAAAGTACTATGGTGAACAGGGTCACAGCAAAACGAATTTTAGTCACTAATAATATCGATTTAAGTGTTTGCTGTATTTAGAATATTTTCACTGGTTTACTTTGCCATTAGACAGCCCTTTTCTGATGAGAAACCACCATAATATAAACCAAATATCACTCTCTCCAAAGCACCAAAGTAATTTTCCTCGCAGAATGAGGGAGTTGTTGGTCTACTGCTGCCTTGATCAGTTAGTTTGTTTGTGTTTTTGTGTTTTCAGAAACTTAGTTCAGATCCAGCAAAGTTTGCCAACAGAAACAAACTAACAGATAGAGGTGACAGTAGACCAACAACTTCTATGTTGTGCAAGGTAAAATTACTGTTTTTGCCAAAGGACGCTGCACTGGTTTCCCATTTGAAAAGGCTGTCTGACAGCAAAGTAAAGTGGTGAAAATGTTCTAAATATAGCATAAACTGCAGCTGATGTTGATTTTTTTTTTCAGTAGATAAAATGTGTTTTGCTGCTGACAATGTCCACAGCAGTAAATTGCTTTGCTTCCTAGACCAGCACCTGCAGCTTCTCTAAACTGGGGGTGAGCTGATTGCCATCCACTGTGGGTAATACACAGACTATTGATAAGTATAAATGGATTTTCTCTCCTGTCGCATCTCACTCCCACAAAAATATTATCATCCCATCCCAATCCTATGGCAGATTTAAAAAATAATAAATCCTGTCCCTCCCAGTCCCACAAGAATGACTGTCTTGCTCTCACTAGTCCGCACATGACATTATACACATTCTTACATATAAAAATCTAACATGCTGTCTTTATGATTCCTGCTCCCGTCTGCTGCCACTAAGTTTTTTTTCCTGTACCACCTCAGTCTCGTGATGAATAGTGACTCCCATCCCGGGGGAATCCCATGGGAATCCCGTGTTCTGCGAGATTCCAAAAAAACATGTCACCCTCTAATAAGTACCTTATACAAACCACTGCAAAAATGCGAACTATCCCTTTACTTGGACTCTCTGCTGCCACATCATCAATTCATCAAAGGTCTTATCTCAGAATTTGTTTTAATTCATCGTAATTGTCTTCAATGATATTGTAATTTTATCTGGTCTGTTTTTTTTTACTGTATTTCTTCTGTTTGTATTATGTACTTCACAGCATGATTATTTTAGCTACTACACATTGTTTTGTTTTTGCAAGACATCTTGACACTATTGTAAATGAAAATCCCTCCTAAATAGTCTTTCCAAGTAAAATAAAGGTTGAACGATAACTGAGTAATGTGAAAATTGTCACTAGTTGTAACAAACCCACAGAGGATCATGATGAGATGTCCTATCTCAGACATCATATCTTATCTTAACATAGGAAATCCTAACTAGAAATGTAAACTTGATTCTTCAATTGGTACTCGTCCTGTAATGCCTGTATCCGTGACGACAGCTGTTTCACTTCACTTGTCACTGTCGAGTTTGTGAGTGGACGGGAAAAGATCAGCATTCAATTTTAGCTTTGATGAGCCAGAGGAATTAACTACGTCTTGTGGGAGAGGAAACCCCACCTTTTTGGGAAGTTTTCTTGGCAATTACCAACCCAGGATTTGAACGGACAGAGTACATCAATTAAAACGGAAAACTGAATCATCTTTGAAGTCAATGCATACCTATTAATATATAATGTGGGAAATTTAAAGCACCATCATAGGTTTTGAGTGGGCTTTCAATCATAGTATTTTCTGTTCATGTTGTTCTCCATCTTCACTGTCATTTCCGTACAAATCTGTCAACAGTGGTGCTGCCATTTCTAACAGTCTTTTTTTTTATTTATGACAGGGTCTATGCCATCCTTACTTAAGATTCCTAACTTCTTCACTTAGAAAAATTCTGTAATTGGTAAATTCCTGTTCTAAGATAGGATAGGATGTTTTCCTAAATACAGTTAGGAGACAGTCCTTAATATCATCCTTAACTGAGATTTCAACTGAGACCTGAGAGGATTTCAGACTTAAGTTTCTGTAATGAAGCCCTTGATGCTCCTCACAGCTGAAAAATAAATCAATTTTTTAACTGACAAGGCTGTGGTTACGGTTTGGTTAGGTTTTGGCACAAAAACACCTTGGTAAGGTTTAGGGAAACATCATGGTTTGGGTTAAAATTACTACTTAGTTAAGGTTAGAGGACCTTCGTTGTCATGGTTACAAAAATAAACACATGGTTAAGGTTATGGAACAATGACCTCAAAGGGATTTGTCACTTAGACTCAAGCATATGTTGTTTTGAGACATTTGTTTCCATTTCAGTGACAAAGCTCTGATTAACTCACAGTACACTCACCTCGTCAGCATCAAATGGTGAGAGACTCTCGATGGACCGCAGTGACCTGCAAGGTGAGGGTCAGAATATAAATTTATGTCCATTATGTTAACGGATACAAACAACTTCTGGTTAATCAGATTTTCAGAACCACACAAATATCCCTTCAAAATAAGTGTCTTTCTTTTACAGTTCAACAACAACAGAATTTTCCTACAGTTCTTAGATGGATCTGTCGCACTGTGAAAGATTTTCAACAGGTCTGTTAACAATATCTGGTGAAATCGTAAGACAATCAGAATCAGGTTTAGTGGTAGGTTAGTAGGTACATACAAGTAATCTGCCATCGTATTTTCGTGTATACCAATAAACATAACAAAAGAAATGTTAAGCCTAAATAATAATTTTGAATATTGATTAGCACTGATTAGTAACTCTTAGTAACTTTAAAAAATAAAATGGATATTCACTACGACTATACTGTGAAATAAAAAAAGTAGCATTTTGTGAACTCTGTAAGACATCAACGCCATCAGATTTTCCATGTGACTGAGTTGATGTCTACACTTAACTTAAAAAAATTAATTACTAGGAGACTGGCATACTACAAGGTTTATTAATCAAGAGTTTGACCTTTTAAAACATATTTTCCCAGTATAACTGTGGAGCAAAAATCATCTCAAGAATGAATGACATACAGCCTTTCTTTATACATTAGTAAATGTTCAATAATGTCCCTTGGCTGTAATTTGTGAAACTACATATGAGCCTACACACACTAAAAGAGCTTAAATATCCTTTTTATTCTGTCCCATAGAAGCGGTTTATATTTATAAATCCAGCATTTGAGTGACTGCATGATGGAGAAGGTTCCAGGCAATTATATTTAGTGTTGTATAAACTCTTTAAGTTTTACAACTGAAATGCAGTTGCAGCAAACCTTGTGTCATTCCTTGCAGTTAGTTTAATTTTAAGTTTAAGTTAATTTAGTTCGTAAGTTAAATTAACAAGTCAGCTAATTTGAAAATAAAGAATCACAAAGAAGGATTAGTTATGGGCCTTTTAATATTTTCATTTTGTCTGATAAATGTTATTAATGCTCCTTTAATATATCTGGGCTTTTGTGTAGACCACATTTCACCAAATACGACTTTGGAGAAATGCATTTACCCTAATCAATATCATCTCTCTTTCAACCTATAACTGAGCAAATTATCAAAATGATCCAAAAAAAATTAGGTTTTGTGACACGTTGATGTTGTAACTATATGTTAGCTGGTTGAAAGGAGTGTGAACAGAATGACTAGTGTTGTGCCCCGTCTTGTATGGATCTGTTTTATTCTTTGGCCATTATATTTGTCATTTTATCTGCGCCAAAGGAATGTGTCATTTGATATGTAAACCCGTCATGTAACAACCCATTCAAAATCAATAAAATTTGAATTATACAGAAAATAATAGTATTTTCTGCTGCCAAAGCAGAGACAAGAAAGGTACAACAGATAAGGAGAAATCTTTAATACATCTACTGAAATAAACCATAAAATGACCATGATATGTGATCAGAGATCAAGGAAACGTGTTAAATTAAAATATTGGTTATTCTGACACCAAGGGTCCAGCTGAGGTGTCAGAGAAATTTCTATTACATGACTTTTTGTTTGTCTGTTCCTCATTAATTAGACTAGAGCTCAAATTAATGACGATTGTTCGCTGAAGGAGTTAATGCCTGTTTATGAGTCAAAAGCAAAAATCTAGCTAATAATATTAGAGAAGGCACTGAAATTTACAACGGTTTTATTTGAGCAACATGTTAATGGAGTCTGGCTGCCTGTGAGACAGGTAGCTAACCACTAAATTTCAACTCCAAAGTGTGCATTTTCGGAGCAGCGGGCTTTCATTTTCAGGATAAGGGACTTAACTTCACATTGACTGACAAATGACAGTGATAAGCTGTTGATCAACTTACAGTTTAAGACTCGTCCTCATTTGTTATTGTCAAGTTAGGATGTTTCCAGCCTCTTGCGGGGGCGAGGAGAAACAACTCGCTTCAACCACAGACAGTATATTAAACAGGATTTCTGCATGGCTCAAACTCGCTACTTGGACACATTTTCCACACGCAACTGCTGCAATTTGCTCTCTTAACGCCTAATAAGTCTAGGCTTTTGTCAGTGAGTCCATTTCTGAGTAGCCCGGCTGCTGCCGTGTTTCGGTTACCATGGTGATCTACTGTGGTTAAAAATGAGCAAGCGTCGCGATAAAAGGAATCATGGGAAGAGCCCAAACACAGCGGTAGCCAGGGTGGCCAGGTCCGCGGTTTTCCTATGGAATTGGGCTACTTTTGAAGTGTTGCTGCGGGTAAAGGGTTTTTTGTCCGCGGGTTGGGCAGAACTATTTTGTAAATTACATGAATAATACCTATGAATATTTTTAATTAGCTAAATTAATTGATTACAGGCCAGATCAGCATGTACACACATGCATACACATTTATTTACGGTAAGTATATGATTAAAATATAGTGAAGTAACATAATAAGATGTTGCAGTAAGGTATTGCTTTAACTACAGTAAATGCATCTGAAATAAAAACATTACATTTAAGTTGTCCAGACGGACAGGAAGGAAGGTAAGAGGGGGACATGTTTCACACAGACCTGGCAACCCTGCCGGTAGTTTGCTAACTATAGATGACATTTATGTGCTGCTTGGCGGCTAACTCGCTAATCTCACTAGGAAGAAGTTAACGGCTAGGTGAACAAAGCATGTAGCATGTAAGGTAGCTGCGGGCATCTCCCTCAGGAGTTGGCAGAGGTCAAATTAGAGCTAAACAGAGAGTTGCTATCGGACTTACGTGTGTCAGATGTTCAGAAACACGAATCCAAATGAATGCTAATGTTGCTCCGTGTCTGTAGGATTTGCTAACACGTTCATCATAGCAGATTTATAAGGTCATAGGTCATAGTTGTGTTTATGTACAACTTGTTGCGCTGCCCCCAAGTGGCCAAATGCACTATATTCATCCATGTCTGTTAAAGGATAATTTTGGTTTTATTAAAACTTATACTTTTAGCCATTTATTATAGCAACCTTGTTCTCACCAAAACTGAGATATGGGCACATGCCTATATCACTTATCATAAATCCAACAGGGTAAGATGATGAGAGATTAAAGAACAGATCAGTCACATTATCTCCGTCTCCACTTTATTTTGAGGTAATAATTAAAATGAGAGCAGTCAAAATGTTGGTATTGGTCTCTCATTGTGCAGAACAGTGCGTATGTACAACTATAGTAAGCACAGTATGTCAAAGTTGAAGCAGGAAGTCAGTCTCTGACACATGTCAGCTGTGATTAGATCGCGGTCAAGGCGCCCCCAGCTTAGAGAATCAGTGGGAGCGCTGGTGTAGGAAGCTTAGCAACATATTTTAGTCACCTAAAACAGAAAAACAATATCTGTTCAAGTGTGCACTATATTTAAAACATTTTCACAGCTTTATTTTTGCCATCTGACAGCCTTTTCTGACAGGACACCGCCATTATATACACCAAATATTGCTCTCTCTAACCCAACCAGACTCCATAGCAAAGTCAGAAATTTTGCCTTGCAAAACACAGGAGTTGCTGGTTTACCATTGCTAGTTTGTTTGTGTATAGTGGGACTTTGGTGTTTTAAAGGGTTAATTTGGATTCACCAAAGCCACAAAATAACACAAACAAACAACTGAGGCAGTGGTAGACTGGCAACTTTCATGTTCTGTGAGATAAATTCACTGTTTTTGTCAAAGGAGTCTGGTAGGACAAAAGAGAGAGATACTTGACTCATTTAATGATAGTTTTCTATAGAAAAAGTTTGTCTGATGTTAAGTAAAGCAGTAGAAATACTCCAAATATAGCACACACTTAAACTGATATTGTTACTTTAGGTGGGCCAATTTTAAGTGGTTAAATACGTTTTGTTGCTGACCCTGTCCACATCAGTAGCTTAGCTTCCTGGTGCTTCTCTAAACTGGGGGTGTACCGACCACCATCTACTGTAGGGAATATACTCAATATCAATAACTTCCACATACAACTTCACATTTTTTTATTTTCTTTTATGTTTTAACCTGTGTGTCTGACTTCATGAAATCATTGCTCTGCTGAACTTGTTTCCATGTTTCCTGACCTCAGAAATCAACTTGTTGAATACGTTATTATCATCAATAGAAATGATGGCCAAAACTAAAAGAAGAAAACTCAAGTTATAAAAAATGTAATTATCCTTAAAAAAATGTGTGCATCTTTGTCTGGTTTTTGATGTATAACAAATACTGTTGTGTCCTTATAATTTAAAATGCATGAATTTCACGAAGACAAACTCCTGTGTACTTATTACATTTTAATGAGGGTATATTTTCATCCTAAAATAGTGTAAATTCAGCTTCTGAAACTTCATAATGTGTATGTTCAGCTTTAAAGCAGCTAATTGGCCTCTAAGGCCTGTGGGCACTGGCCTCATCAGGCTACATTCCCTATGTGCTGTTTGTCTTAGAGGCCTGTCAACACACATGCAACATTTAAAACATGCTTTACATCTGTCAGCACATGTACACACACTCTGTAAAGCAACTTTTATTAGATTTATCTGTAATGTATTTTCTCCCACAAAACCTAACACAGTTATTTATTATGACAAATTGATTAACGACTTCGGAATCAGCTCATTTCATGGTTATGTCTAAAGCATAATGTAAAATCTCAGATTCAGATACGTAATCCAGTGGTTTTTAAATAAGAGTCTGCATAGGAACAACTTAATTAGTTTTAATGTATCTGATGGGAATTATTGATTATTTTTATTTTGCATTGTGTGCCAACTTCCCAACATCAAGACTGATGAACTTAAATAGATGGGACAGTAACATGTAGAAAACATTTCTTGGTGTATCAATAAGGGCATGTTATCCACGACGAGATGTAACAAGACATAGTCAGATCTAACAAGACGAAAACAACAAAAAAGATGGAACAACACAAGAACATCATAACGATACGAAGACAAAAAATGAGCAAGAAATAAAAGATGTAATATAACAAAAAATACATTTTAAGATGGAAAATGCATAAAAGATGTAACAAAATGAAAATGATGTAAAAGACATAAAAAGACGAAAAAGACACAAAAGACGTAACAAGATGAAAATTACGTAAAAGACAGAATAAGATGTAATAAAATAACAACACAAAAACATCACAACAATACAAAAATAAGATGTGAACCGGACAAGGCATAACAAGACAAAAAAGACATGAGATGGAAAAACCATAAAAGACAGAAGACATAAAATGTTGTAAAAGATGTAATAACACAAAAACACGTAAAAAAAAAAAAAAAAAAAAAAAAAAAAAAACAAGATGAAAATTACATAAGAGACATAAGACAAAAAATACGTTAAAGACATAACAAGACCAAAGAATGATGTAAAAGATGTAAGAGGACAAAAATAAAAAGATGAAACAAACAGAGGAGACTGTGGAGAAAAGGTTAACTATACACAGAAACAGCAGGTACAAACATCCTTCAGACATCTTGCTTTAATCAGTACTTGTTCTTCCCCCAGTCTTTTTTTTCACACAAGTATCTGTACTTGTACATGAGTAAAGGATGTGTGTAGTTTTGCCACCTCTGAGAGGCTTACAGCGTACAGTACAGCGGGAGATCGGGAAGGTAAAACACCTAATAGGTGCAGCGTAACTTCTTGGAGGCGTAGCGGGGGTTTGTAGGCCACCAGACTATACAGTCTAGTGGCAGCGGAAGCCACCTTGCACTTGTGGTTACACCTCATTTTGGCCCAGTTTATTCCTTTACTCATCAACAGCTCCCTTGAGCCCACACACGGCAACACTGTAGAAGGAATGATGAGACAGAAACCAAAATCTTCTGATGTGGATTTTTTGTTTCTTCAAAATCTGGCACCTGCGATTGTGTCACCAGACCAATCTAAAAACGCAGCTCAAGGCATAAACGCGGCATCTTGTTTGCCTACAACAGCTTCCTTCCTCCGCTTCCTCCCTCCCTGGCCTCCCACACTCTTTCCGTCCTTTCCTTCCTGCCCTGAGGTAATCTTTGCCTGCATTGTGGCTGAGCTCCGCTGCGTGATGACCACACAATCCTGGGATTTCATGACGCAATCCATGAGCAAAATCAGCAAAGAACAAAAGAGGCCTTTTTCAAAGTGTTCCAGATATTGCAGGGGGGAGTTAGATGTGGGAAATATGTCACCGCAGGAGACGACTGATAATGATTCAGTCACACAGGGAAAGGGAAAGGGCACCCAGATATGAAGGCTCAAACTGGGGAGCTTTAGTTTCCGACTTCATGAAAGGAGGTATTTGTCCCCAGTGGGAGTTTGTGAGTTACATATTACAGATGACCTCTGGCTGGGAAAATGTTTAAACTAGGAGAGGTTCAACTGATTATTAAGCATGATAAGAAGTATATAGGTGGCAGGTAATATGTTTTTAGGGAGGGTTGGTGTCACTTTTTATTTTCAACAATTTTAGTATATTTTCCAAAAGAAGAAGAGAGAAAAACAACCAAGCATGCAGGAAATGAAGATGGGTATACATTTCTTAGTGGACTGATTTCATGTTCGTGTTGTCTTTTGATTTATCCAGATCAAAACATGACAGCAACCTCATTGTTTGTACTGACAATTATTAATTTCCTCCAGGAAAAATGTCTATTTTTCCATCACCAGTATGTTCTTTACTATGTCCAGCCATTGTTTAAGACTGGGAGGTTGCTTTTTATATCAGCAGATATAGCTTTTTTGCAGGCAACAAGGAGAGTTTCACAGAGCTACACATCACTTCTTAACACAACATCCTCTGTTATCAATCAAGATACAATGTAAAACTGCCCATAGAAATTTGATAACCGTAAATGTCTAATGAAACCAAAAACTCAAAGTACAATAATACCATGATAAATAAGTCCATGATACAATATTTATGGCTATATTAAAAATGAAACAAAAACAAATGACTTGAAAAAGTAGCCCTTATTAAATAATAAATCAACAGCATTTTCGGTTTATATAAAATTTTTTGTTCCTTTAAACTGAAAGTGCTTTCATTCTTTAATAAAATATGATAAAATAAAATTAAAATAAAACAAACAAAAAAAAAATAAAAGTAGCCAGCCACGACCCAAGCATGTGTCAAAAAATGGCATGTATTGTCTTTGTCTTTAATTATTTATGTACAACTGTAGAAAAAACAATGCAGCAGTCAGTATCAGTCTTTTTATAGACATAAACCATGAAATATCAAGATAATATCACGGTCCAGTGTGTTGTAATCTGCATGATACAGCTGGATGGCACTGCTCCTTTGAATAAGAGACTCAGTCTTTGGTTTTGGAGGAAGGTATTAAGTTTCAAGCCAAAAGGCTGACGTCCAAGTAAAGTCATAAGTCACTGGTGTGGTGTCCAAATCAAGTCAAGTCTTTTTTGATTTTTTCAACTCCCACTGGAGTCTAAGTCATGTGACTCGAGTCCACACCTTTAAGGGTTAAAGATACACTTTCCCAAAATATGGTAAGATTTTCAGTTTAAAATGAGTAAATCCATATTTAAAATCACGGAGAACTCTGTTGCACAATTAAAAAGTAATCTCAGTTTAGTAAGTTTAGTAAAAATGTTTAGAGTTGGGACCTATAAAGAGGGGGGAGTACAGCTAACTCTCCGCTGCTCTGTATTCCTTAACAAAATGTTGCATTATTTTCTAGATAGCTAAAAAAAATTAACAAAACATTGCATTGTTTGCTAGCTATTTAAAAAAAAAGCTATTTTGTTTGCTAGCTAGTTAAAAACAAAACAAAAAAACATAATATTGTTTGCTAGCTAGCTAAAACAAAAACCATTACATTATTTGCTAGCTAGCTAAAAAGGAAAAAAGTTACATTGTTTGCTACATAGCTAAAAAGTTCTATAACCTAATTAGCCTAACTCATGATGGCTAGCTGTAAAGTTAACAATACATTATGCTAATTGATAGCACTTAAAAAACATTGCTAAATTGTTTGCTAGCTGGCTAAAAAAAGACAAAACATTACATTGTTTGCTAGCTAAAAAAAAGAAGAAAAAAGTTATTGTTTGCTAGTTAGCTAAAAAGTTCAATATAATTAGCCTACTCATGATGGCTAGCTAAAAAGTTAACAAAACATTACTAGGTATTTAAAAATTACAAAAGCACGATATATTGTTTGCTAGCTAGATTTTTTAAAAAAAGGAGAAGTTTAACCTCCTCAGGTTTACATTTAAAGTTAATTCTGGATCACTTTAGAGTAAAAACTAAGCCCAGGTTTAAAGAGAGGTTTAAATGAGAGGTTTAAATCTAGGAAATTAGGTCAGCCGAGTTAGTGATCTCCTTTAAATCTCTTCTTAAAACATACCTTTATCAGAGAGCCTTTCCTAATTTTCTTATTCCTTAAAATGTTTTTACTTTCTTATTTTTCGCTGTACTATTTTATTTTATCTGTTTCACCTGTTATCTGGCTTTCAAAGCTGTCTGTTTTATTTTGCTGCCTTTGTGAAGCACTTTGTAATGTGAATTTTTAAAAGTGCTTTATAAATAAAAAATATTATTATTATTATTATTATTATTATTATTATTATTATTATTATTAATGTATCTTAATTTTAAGCTAACTCAAAAGTTTGGTACAACATAAATCAAAGTTAAACCATGATTTAATCAGGCTTAAAAATGATTTTGAAAGCAATGGAGAACTAAGAGAGCTATGTCTTTATTTAAATAAAGAGAGGGATGAACTGTAACTGTATATGAGCTGTACAGTCTGAGGTCACTAGATATCATAACTAAGAGCCTCATTTGGTGAATCTTCTTATGAATAATCGAAAGGTGGTGGGTGAGTGAGCAGGAGGAAGTGCAAAGAAGCAGGAATATATGTATTTGTTTGTGTGTCATGTGGGTGCATATGATGATGGGGACGATGATATCATCCTGTGACATCTTGCGGTCGGTTCGTGTTTGCATGTTGGAACGAAACAGTCAAGGCCAAGCATGAAGACACGATTTCACCACTGATTTTCACACGCAACTAATCTCACATACACACACTTAAAACTACAGTGTTAATATTCAGAGTCACGGCACTTGAGTCTTGACATGTTTCCAAGATACACAAACACACAATTCACTTAACGCCACTCTGCACTCTGAGCAAACAAACAGGTGATGACGAGAGAAAGTGAATGAGAAAGAGATTCATAAGTGTTAAAAAAGATGACATATGAAAACGGAACATAGCTGCCAAAAAGTCCACATGTTTGAAAGGTCAGTATCAAACACAAAGAGTCAAGTGAGAAAGTGAAATGGGGAAAGCGAGGCAGAGACACTTGCCAATAAGGAGAAGTGTAAAAACCTGTTTGTTGGGTTGTTTAAACCGAGTTGCATCACCTCCCAGTTCTGAAACGGAAAGATGAGAGTTGCCAAGCTTTCTCTTTTGAGACTGAGGTAGTTTTCAAAAACTATTTGTGTTTTTATGTAGATGTTGTAAGGAAAACGAAAGAATCTCTAAAAACCACAGCATATTTCTCTGGGCGCATTTTACGTCTTATAATTTATTACTCATGCTTTTGTCTGAGCATATATGTTAATGTAAATCTTGTTGTTTTGTAAATTTTGCCTTCATGCATTTATATGTATTTTTCATGCAGTCATACCTCATATGAAAAGTAGATTTCATTTTGAATACTGTAAATGTTAAAATAGTGGTATAAAAGTATATTTATTTTAGTTTATTTTATTGGCCTACAGAAGTAGAAGCTCCTCTTCAGTGGAGTCTGCCATGTTGCCCCCACCATTCTTCTATAGTAGCCCAGAATGGACAAAAAAAACACTGGGTCAAGATACGTGTTTTCGTGTTTTGTGCAGGTTTCCCAAACAAATTCTCCTACTCTCTAAGAGTAGAAAAGAAAAGAAGTTGTGGTGAGTGGTATTCACTCGGTTGCAATCTGCTACCTCACCTCTAGATGCCACTAATTCCTGTACACTGGTCCTTTAAAACCTTCTATTTAGTGTTTAAATCTATTATATGTAATATTTTTGCATTTAAATATCTAAAAACATTAGACATATATAATACATTTAGTTAAGCTGTGTAGTCACAGTATTCCAAATGTTTCCAACAACGTTCAAACACAGAGAAATCCATAATTTATTCAGGGTAACTATTGCTAGCTATTGCTAGTTAGTTGCTAGTTACTATAACTAACAAAGGACACGTCAGAGAGTGAGGAAGGAAGTCGGTGAACGTGACTAAACATAACTTTAATAATGAACAAGTGATGAATGAAAATAGGAAAACACAACTGTGCAGACTGTGGCTCCAAATGACGTCACAAGTGCAAGATGGCAGCACTCGAATCTGTGATATTTTAACTTCATTTTTATACAGTGACAAGAAGTAGAGCCACATTGTCCATCTTTTATTTATGTCAGTGTATCCCATATATTCCATGTTTTCCTGGAGGTTACAGTAACTAGCAACTTGCTAGCAATGGCTAGCAGAAAACAGAGGAAATATTTGGGATAATGTAAGTACATAACTAAACAAAATATAATGTATAACATGCATTACATTTTAATGCAGAAATGTTACACATTTTAGCTTTAAATGTTAAATAGAATGTTTTAAAGGAGTAGTGTGTAGCATTTAGTGACATCTAACGGTGAGTTTGTAGATTGCAACCTAATGTATATTGTTCGACTCACCCTCCCCTTCCAAGCCTGTAGGAGAAGGTTGCCGCGAAACTCACACAAAGCACTAAAAAGGAATCAGTGTTTGGTTTGTCCATTTGAGCTAGCGTAGAAATATCACCATTGATATTACTTCTTTCTCCATGTCTGTTTACAGTTACATTATAATGTGTTATAAGCCATTAATTAAATGTCTAAACAGCGTTTTTAAAGTGCTAAAGAGGGGCGGTTACAGTAAAGTTTTACCAAAATAGCTGATGAACAGGTGGACTGTTTACACAATCTCACATTTTTGTGGTATTTCAAAACATCTGGTCCGATGAGAGCTTAAAATGTTTGTGAGCTGTGGATTTATGTGTCAACCTCAGCAGTTACAGACACAGCTTACATTCTGTGGGTGGCTCAGGTCAGTAATGAGCTCAGTATGTTTATGTGTTTATGACTCTGTCTGTCTCACTGTACAGTATTTGTGTGTGTGTGTTTGTCTGTACGTGTGTGTGTGTGTGTGTGTACATGTGTGTGTGTACATGTGTGTGTGTGTGTGTGTGTGTGTGTGTGTGTGTGTGTGTGTGACAACATTGTGTAATTTTTCAAAACCAAAAAGCAGTGACCGACCACTTTCCCATCCTGAAACCGCGACTCCCGTTGGGTTCCACGCTCTGGTAAAACTCCACTAAAAATTCTGTGACTTCTCTTTCCCTCCCGGCCGCAGCTCTTTTCTCTCTCCGTGGCCCAGGTTGCTCCGCTGCTGCCGCTGTCTCCTGCACTGTCTCCGCTTACAGAGTGACATCACTGGAGTTTCCCTTCTGCAGAAGCAGCTGCCACAGCATAAATACTACAAGCTCTCTGGCAGAAGTTCACTCTAACACAATAGCAACACAAAGAGAGAAGTATCAACACAGCACCAAGCCAAGTGCTCGACCGGTAGATATTTCCAAACAGGCAAGACTAAGATCTGAGCTGTGCACACAGTATGGTGGCGTACACAACTGCACCAGGTGATGTGGAGATGGGTGTTGAGGAGAGGACGGTCGTTCTGGTGGAGAAGAAGTCATCTACACAAAGGATGTGGAAGGCGTCCGCGGCCCTTCTATTTGTGGCCCTTTGTGTCGGAGGCGTCCTGCTGTTTGCTTGGTACTGGACCAGAAGACCAGAGATGCGGGTAAAGAAATAAACCTTCTTAAAACCCTGCATTTTCTCACAAAAATCCAAATTTCTGTTTTTATATCTCTAATCTGTTTTTTTTTTCCTTCGGTACAGACACAGTCAGGTCAAACAGGAGCACATACTGGGATGGAAGCTACTGAGAAAACAGGTGATTATATGCATGGGCGCTCATTTATAAAAAAAAAAAAGCTGAGGGGCTTTTTGGGGGGATATATTTGAGTCTTTGTGGTTTATTTTAGACAAGCTCACTTTGTCTTCCTCTCCTCAGATCCACACAACATGCTGAGGCGCATCGGCAGCAAAGCCAAGGCAGCCATCCACTTAGAAGGTGAGTCATGGCTTACCTTGATTTGGTCCTCAGCAAACAACGGGGCTCATGATCTCAGCTTTCAAAGGAGCCTTTCAGACTCTCTCTCGTGATATCTGCAGCTTCTGTTTTAGAAGTATGTTCATCAGGAGCACTATAAGGAAGTTGTTGCATAAGTAATTCATTGACTTCAGGCAATCTTATATTCCACTTTCCTAATTACACACCTGTTAATTATTCACTCCTGTGTCTGACATCCTGTGGAAGGCAGTAGATGTGCACAGAGACATCATTATTTGTATCTGTATCTGTTCAAACAACAAAAGGATCTATATATGTAGTTGGACAGAAAGCTCTAACCTGAGACTTTCTACAATCATCAAAATGATTTAATATTAGCATATAATCAATTATGAAATATATCTCCACATTCTCACACTGTTTTATGAAGTGTCTGAACCCACCACCACCTTCCCCTTTACTGAAGAATCAGAAACTGCAAAAAATGTTTTAAACATCAAAAGATTCTGTTTTGCATTGGAAACAGAGAATCGGTATAGTATGGAAGTATCTAAAAAATATACTTCAGTTGAAGGAATTAAACAAAAAATTGAGAAAACCCCTAATTTCACTCCACTAGATTTTTGAGTTTTGAATCGAACTCAAACCCTTAAGTTTTGAAATTAACTAAACTTAGTTTTGCTGATCCATAATCTTTTGTTGAGATAATTAAATTTTCTTCTTTAGATGAATGTAAATCTTTGATTTTTAGCGACCCAAAAAAATGTGCATTTCAAAATCTGTTCACAGTGAGCTGTGAACCTGACTTGTCATCATTTGGGCGGGCATCTTTTTCATTTTTACAGCTTGTAGTCTTTGCCGAGGTGTTTGGGAAGCTGACTTTTTCTGAATAATAATGAGCAACTTTGGATTGAAAAAATAGTAGTAGTAGCTGAGTAGTGTATCCCTCATTTCTCGGCTGTAACAGCGCCTCTTCCTGCTCTATTTCCAGGTAGCTATGACGAAAGCGAGAGCTCAAATCACCAGCTGGAGTGGAAGAACGGTCAAGGCCAGGCGTTTGCTCAGGGTGGCTTCCGACTGGTGAACAATGATATCATCATCCCGCAAACCGGCCTCTACTTCGTCTACAGCCAGGCGTCGTTCAGGGTGTCCTGCAGCGATGGCGACGCTGAGGGAGCGGGAAAAGGCCTCATGCCTCTCAGCCACCGGATCTGGCGCTACTCGGACTCCATCGGCAGCAGAGCCTCTCTGATGAGTGCAGTGAGGTCGGCGTGCCAAAACACCGCTCAGGATGACAGCTACAGAGACGGACACGGCTGGTACAACGCCATTTATCTGGGCGCCGTGTTCCAGCTGAATAAAGGAGACAGACTGTGGACGGAAACCAACCAGCTGTCAGAGCTGGAGACCGAGGAGGGAAAGACTTTCTTTGGCGTCTTTGCACTTTGAAATGACTCTTTGCTGTGATGCTAACAGAGCAGATACAAAGCTCTGCACAGTGTCATAAGTTTGGACTTTTATTTAAATGTTATGTATGTTTTTTTGTTTCTTATTTTTTACTATTCATCTTCACGATGATGTAGAAATGTTTAAATCTCAATGGAGATGAAGCTTTCAGCCGATCAGATGCTGCTGATGTTTTAAAATCCTATAAACTGTAACAGTTTGCAACATTTTTTAGGCACTTTTTCTACATGTTGACCTGAGATTGTAGTAGACCAGACTTTTTCTGCTGTATCAGATGACAACAGCTCTTCACTAGAGAGTTTACGTTCAAGGATTACGAGGATTATGTATGTGCAAAACTAATATCGTGTACTATTACAACTTGTATGTATTTATTTGTATTTATTTATATTTAAATTGTTGGGATTAGATGTTAAAGATTATATTTATATACTTCATGTGCACATAAACCTAATTAAAATGCAGAAAAACTGACAAAATATTCAGTGTCACGACGAAGAATGAACTCATTTCATAGCTGAGATCCCAAATAGAAATTTGCAGCTGAGTTGGCAGACAGCTTCAGCCAGCCAGGAGGGTATAGCTCGCTCTCTGTCACACACACACGCGCGCGCGCACACACACACACTGCAGCGAGCTCAGTCAATTATTTGGCAAAAGTCGCTCTGAAATTCCTCCTCAGCCAGCAAATACTTCCTTTGTTAGATCAGACAAGACGAGGGGAATTTCCTACTTTTTTGTGTGTTGCTGAGTGCTGTGTCAGGTGGAGGCCCACAGAAGCCTCAGCCCAGAGCGGGTTTTCCCCAGTGACCCCCCCCCCCACACACACACACACACACACCCTCTCTCCCACACACATACCCTACAACCTCTCTCCTCCGCCTCCACACCACCAACTCCCTCCCTCTATTACCACATACCTCATCTTCAGTCAGCTAGAAAGAGACATGACATGAGAGCGAGTGTGTGTTCAGTGTGTGTCTATGTGCGTGTATGTACTGTGGGACTCCCACACAGCTGGTTTTGTCACATCGTCATCATCTAAAAACACACTTCATACAAATATCGGATGCTGTTAGGAGCAATTTGTCTCCTTTAGTTTCTTTTTAGTCTACAAACATCCACTTATTGTCTCAGTAACAAGGTTCCCACTGGCCTTCGCAGCTGCTCGTTGTGTTAAAAAAAAAAAACACTTCCCACTTTTCGTTAATGATCTCTTCTTCTGGGTTTATTTGCTCTATGACTCCCGCAGGAAAAAAGTATCGAGTTTCACTGACAAATATGCTCAACCTGACAGAGTTAATTCCTCAAAAGGTCACCATGAGTCAGAAAAGCAATAAATAACTGGTGACATCTAGTGGAAGATGTAAACATGCTCGTCTGAGTAATCCACAGGAGATTGAGACTCAAGATAACAGAACTGCTTAAGAAATGGTTTATATTTTTTCTGAGGCTGAGTCACACCCACAAGGATTCATTTTTAAACCTGATTAAATCATGGTTTAACTTTAAATCATGTTGCACCAAACATTTCAACTAGACTGAAACTGGGAACGGTTCAATTTAAACTGTTAGATTAAATTTAGACTCAATTCAGTTGAGTTTTATGATGCGTCTTTTCTTTCAGTCGCTCCGGGTCATAATTCAGCCAACAGGTTTTTCTCGAAGGAGAAATTAGATCTTCTCTGCTGAACTATCATAAGTACTCACATTTAGACTAACTAACCTTTTAGCAGATGATATAATGTTTTGTTAACTTTTTAGGTGTCAAACAATGCAGTGTTAAGAAATACAGAGCAGAGGATGACACAGGAGCGGATTTTCACCCCTGCCAGTGCCAGTCACACAAAAATACTCCTGTCCCTCTCCTGTCCTGTCCCAATCCCATGAGTAACGAAATTTACTCCTATCCCGTTGGAATCCCACAGAAATCACGAGTCCTGCGGGATTCCCGAAAAAATTTTAGCCTCTAATACAGAGCAGCCAAAAGTTAACGTCTTTCCTTCTTCCTTTATTATTAGGTCTTGACAACAGTAAGTTATTTAGTTAGTTTAATTTGGGTAAACAAAGATCTTTATTGATTAAACTCTATTTGATTTCAGTTTAAATGAGTGCTCTGCTTAATTTTAAATCTAGATTTACTCGTTTTAAACCTGATTTAGCTAAACTCTTGTTAGAACTAATCTGAGATTAAATTAATCTTTGTTGGTGCAAACCCATATTAAAACATCATATGCTGAAAAAATTAATTGTGGAATTGTGGTTTAATTTAATAAATAGGATGTAGTGCATGAGTGTCAAACATATGTGTGAGCCAGAACCTGCCTATCAAACAGTTCAATCCAGTTTTAAACATTGTGCAAAATATTGTCAATCAGCAGCTTCAGTACAGAACAATCTGTATCAGGCCTCTATGGTAAAACAATATTGGTGGAATATTGGAAGGAAATGTCAGAATGTTTAATATGTAAATGATTTGTTCACTGTAAAAAAAAATAGTAAAGAAAAGCTGCAAAAGCTGCAAGTTGAGACAAGCTACAAATCGTTTTTCAACTTAGTTACTCAGATTGAGAATTTTATTCAAATTACTGTCTTAAACCTACAGGGCACAGTGTACAGGGAGTTTTTTATTGGTTATGAATCTCAATTTAATACTTATGCCTACATAAACATCTGTTTATGCTCAAGTTTGCTATCCCAAATATGGATTTTTAATGACATAATATATGTTTTTAACTTACAACAACGTAGTTTCCAGTAAATCAAATGTAAAAAATTAAGTTTTCTTAACTGAAGCACAGGGCGGCATGGTGATGCAGTGGTTAGCCGCCTCACAGCAAGAAGGTCCTGAGTTCTGCCTTTCTGTGCAGAGTTTGCATGTTCTCCTCGTATCTGCGTGGGTTCTCTCTGGTTCCTGTGATGAACTGGCGACTTGTCCGCCTCTCGCCCAATAGGCTCCAGCCCCCCGCGACCCTTCGGGAATAAGCAGTTACAGGTTACAGAAAATGGATGGATGGAACTGAAGCACATAAGTAGATCTGAATAGTAATGTGAATTTGACAAATTTGAGATAGCACTTTGAGGGAAACTCTTCTCTTAAGTTTTCTGAACTTAAGTGTAAGGCAGAAGATAACTTAATGTTCTTTTTCATTAGCTTCCACTTCAGCAAGTGTATGTGATGACGCCAGCATTACTATACGAGAGTGAAAATGAATTTCTAGGTCTTGACAAGTTGTTGGACTTATAAAAATGTAAAATACTACAGATACTACTACTCCAGTACAAATGCTATTTAAATAATTTGCTTATAATGACCACATACAGCCATCATTTTGGGTCTTTTCATAGATGACAACATATTGAAAACAATTTAAAACTATGATGATTCAATCATGATGGAAAAATGAAAGTAGTGCACTTGAAATATCAGCAATTTAATTTGTACAGTAATGTGAAAAGCCTCTGAAACAACGGTACTGAAACTGACTTTGAAACAAAATTCAGTGCTGAAGCTGTCTGTTTCTTTACTTTCGTTTTTCATTTTCTTTCTTCCTCATACAGATTACCATCGAATTGACATTTGTTAAATTAATATAATCTGCTAGTAATCAGTTTTACGCGGGCAGACATGATCAGTATCTGCAGGCACAATCAACACACACGTCTTCTAGTCAATAACATCATTAACCAACCTGTGGTCGAGTGTTTACCACAGATGTTGACTGGCTGGGTACCACAGTTTACTATTTCATTGTGGCCTGAAGCCAAAGATCTCTTCTTTTGCTGTCCTGTAAAGAAAATCATAGCATGGTGCCACCAATCTCCTTTTTTTACATTACAAACAAGGGTAAGTGTAAGTAGAATATGGGGAGCATATTCTGATGCTCTATTATAGCATGTTTATTATTTAAGATTTCAGATGTAGCATATTTCAGTTTATATTGTATACTGTAACCGCTGAGTAGCACATCTCAATAAGTAGTTCATATCATGACCACAAGAGCTTGTTTTCACCCAAAAGGAAAAGGAAAGTAGCGCCTCCTCTGCAATGGTTCAGACAAACAAACAAAACCTTGACAAAGTTTTGTATTTGTGGGAATTATTTCAAAAGTTGAATCTGCACATTACTGTACAAATCAATTTAGTTAGAAATAACTTATTGAGGGAGGGGTGGCGACTTCATGTTTTCCAGAAGTTGGGATCCCTACCGAAGTGTCCAATTTGAGATTAAACTGGGCTGTATGTGACTCATAAACTAAAATGAGTTTTAAGCTGAAAAATCCTGCTGGAAAGAAATACTTATACGTTTCACAATATCAGGTAATTACCACTTTCAGATTTGTTTAACAGTGTAGCGTTTGGAAATTAAGCCTGTATTTCCCATTGTACATTTAACCCGTATGTCCACTGATGCGAAAGGTATCACTGAAACACAAAAATACCCAATGAAAAAAACAATTATTTTATTTATGGTACCCATATATTTGCATACACATACTCTGAAATATATTAACATTTAAGATCTTAGATATAGTGAATACAAATATCCCCAAATCCATGTATATTGTCATATATGTGCAAGACAATAGAACATTTTTCTAAATTATTTCTGCATTCATATGTTACACTATTTTGATCCAGGTACTGTACAGTTAATAAATATGGCCTATTTCATTCATTTATGTCCTTCTCCGTACCCTGAGCTAAAATGTATTAGAATAACAGCAACATAAAGTGGGATAACCATAGTTGTTCAGTTTAAAGTGCACACTGAAGTATATATATATATATATTTAAAAATATTTGACAAAGTATTGTTTTACCTGCTGATAAAGCTGTTCAGGTATCATTGCTTTATAAAATCTGGAAATAGCTCATGAATGAAATAGTACATCCAGATTAACTGCTGAATAAATACAGTATGTCACATAACTTTATCCCTCTTTGAGTCATTTACAACTTATCCAAAAGGCAAGATGGGAAAGAAAAATACAAAAGAAAGAGAGCATCCATCAAGATTGTCTGTTATGGGAAAACATAAAATAAAAAAAAAACATCTCTTGAAATAAAAAGTCTTAGAAGAATGACAGATAACATATTCACATATATAAAATCTTGAGAAAAAAAAACTGTGCTTTCTTTGAATATCCACAGAAACAGCCATCGTAGAAGCCGCGCATCTCGCCACACTGCTGCTGTAGAAATATAAACTGGCTTTCGTTTTCAGGAGGCAGGAAGTACAAACTACTCCTCTGGCTAGTTGAAAGTTGGGAGTTTCCCAGTTTTGGATTCAAACATCCCAAGCTGGGAGCTGTTAAGAACCTACAAAATGTGAGAATGAGCTGCAGTGACTGTGCAGCAGCAACCGGTGATACCTCTGAAAAAGTACATCAGATGCAGGAGGAGGGATTTATTTGATGGCTACAACGGTCGCGCATTATTTTACGGTACAAGACGTAACAAGATGGACTTTGTATGAAATCAGACAAAAACTAGAAACAATATGTTCTTTATCAGACAGTTTTAGACCCTTATTAGACTTTATTAGATGGTCATGTAGGACACATTACAACAGAACTGTACTGTAAACTAAAGTGTATTTTTTCTTACTTTTAGAAGATATTTAGGGTCACATTACAAGAGAATTAAATGCCATCTAAAGTGTATTATTTCCCACTGTTAGACCCTCATTAGAAGGTAATAAGGACACATTACAACATTAAACTAAAGTGTATTAGTGTAGTGTATTGTTTCGTACTGTTTGACCCTTATTACACTTTGTTACAACAGAACTGCACTGTAAACTAAGTGTGATGTGTCCCTCTGATAAAGTAAAGAAAGTAATGGTGTAATAAAGGGTATAATACTAGCTAATAAAGAAAATATTATTTCTGTTTTTGTCTAATTTGATACAAAGTTTTGTTATGTCTTACTGGTGTACTGTAAAATAAAGTGTGACCGCTACAACTGTACTATACTGCTAAATAGATACAACACAAATACAAAAGATACATTGTAAAACATTATTTCAAATGGCAAAACTATCAAAACCGTTCTCACACACGAGCAAGCTTGGATCATTTTCTCCTTTAAAATGTGTCTAAAAGTCGTACATCAGCAAAGGACTGGGTTTTTAAGATGCAGTGTTGTACTTGAATACATAGTCCTGACAACAGACATCCATACATGCCAAACTCCTTGGTCCTTCTAAGATTATGGCTATTTAATAATGCTCATCATCACGTCTCAATGAAACCAGTCTTCCACACAGTCGCGCTCAGCTGCTCCTCAGAGGAAACACTGGAGAAAAAAAAAACTGTACACTGCTTTGTCCCTTTGTAAATTTCAGTTTTCACAACTCTCCTGAAAAGTAAACAAAGAATTTAACAACAATCTCATGACAAAACAGATCAGATATTACAGAACAATATAAATCACTACTGTATGTGCTTGTCTAGTCAACAAACTCGAGAGACAAAAAGTGGAGACGATATAGCAAAGACACGAACACAAACATTTCCTTTTCAGATCCTCAACGCGGTGTCTCCACAACAGAACGAGAGAACGAATGAGGGAGAGGAATGATTGAGAGATCACGTGACCTTTGAAAAGACCTCGAGTGCTGCTAGTCTGAGATGTGCTTGTCGCCGCGTCGTTGCTGGGTTGAACACAGTGAGATCAAAACTGTGAGGACGGGTGTTACCTGCGTGACTCTCCCCGAAGCTGCCAAGTGTAAAGCACTCCCATGTACTTATTTGTGCTTCCACGCCGTATTTTAAAACAGTGTCACTACACCGCTGTGCTCAAGTGAAAGTCACAGTGTCTCCTTGTGTTTTGTGTCCCCCGTGTGCATTTGTGCGACTGCCCCCTCCCCCCTCCGTGCCTCGCCTACTTATACAGCAGCGGGATCTGGCTGTTGTGACAGTGGTTGCGGCTCATCTTGCTTTCGGCCGGGTAGAGGTTGGAGGAGTTGGAGAAGGAAGGTGGGAGGGAGTGATTGTCCGTGGTGGGGTTGGGGTAGCCAGGTGGGGGCAGCAGAGACTTGGGGTCCGGCTGGGATGAGGGCGGCGGGGCGTTGTGGTTCTGATTCTGGCCCGAGGAGGGTCGGCGGCGGTTGCGTAGAGCCTGTCGCTCAGCCAGCTGGTTGCGGAGCGCCGATACCCTCTCTTCTTTCTGCAGACACAGAGAGAGGAGAGTAAGAGTGTTTGACTACGTTCACACTGCAGGCAAAAGTGGCACAAATCTGTTTTTTCACTCCCATGTGACCCAGATTTGTTTTTTCATGACAGTGTGAACAGCCCAAGTCACATGGAATCTGATCTTTTCAAATCAGGTTTGGGCCACTTTCATATGTTGTCCGAAATCAGATACCGGTCTGATTTTTTGGAAAGTGACCTTACTGTGAATTTATCCAACTTCTATGCAAGTAACTAATTATAAATGCTGCAGTTACTGTAATTAAGTAGTTTTTCGGGGTGCTTGTATTTTTATAAGTATTTACTTTTACTTGTACTTAAATACGTATTACTCTATGTAATCTACTTAGTTACTTTTAAAATCATAGTTGAGAACTGTGTACAATTTGAATTAATATCCAAACCTTTCATCTGCATTTTAATAGCCAATAAAGTTATGTGATGAAAAAGAAGACAAATGAAAAAAACAATGCTGCAACAGCACAGGTTTGGAGTGAGGATGTTGATGGTTAATGATTAATCAATTACTCGCCATTAAGAATTTAACAAAATGAAAACGTAGTCATGAATATTTAATCAATAGTCATGGCAGTAGTTTTGTCTGGCAAAGTCATTTGTTAAATAAGGAAAATGAAAAAACATGATAAAAAAATTGCAAATGAGAAAAAAACACATGTTCAGTATTTTAGAAGTTATTAACGATTAACTGATTGTTAACTTTTTCAAGTATTGGTTAAGGAAAATGCACAAAACCCTAAATTTTAGAGATGAGCACGACCACTGAGCAAAACAGAGAAGGAAGGTCTCTGAAAGCAGGATTTCAATCTCTAAACTCCTACAGTTCTTCTTTTTACTCTTTGATGTAATTTTCATGAATGAACACATCCTGACATGTAGGACAGGAAGCGTAGCCTTATGTGGTATTATTGGGGCGTTACTTATGCTAATCTAGAAGTCACTTGCACATGCACTAAAATATGCACAGGCGGATCATTTACAGTTATCTGAAGTTACGAGCATTAGCTGCATCTGACGTGGCATGTTTGTATGAGCCCAGTGTATGAAGAAACGTAAGAGAAATTTAAGATAAGAATACAAAAATGATCTTGCACAAGGCCCATTGTTCCACAAAAAGCTGTAATTAAAAGTTGTCACCCTTTCTTATCGTCCTCATTATCATCTGACCATGAATTTAATGACTTCTATTGCACATCGACTTACAAACTGAACTAGAGATGCAACCAATCTGATCCTGTGTCAATTTCAAAGTCTGACGTCAGGCATTTATCGCATATCTGACTCACCACATCCACATTCTGATTGTAAGACCAAAACGTCATTTGTTTAGGAGGCATTTTCTCTTCTATACTGCATTTGCATGCAATACTGGGGCAACTTGTGCATTTCGACTTCAATACTTTTGATAAAACAGCGGTGAAGAAATGTACAAGTTATATCACTCATGGTGTAACAACAAAGGAGCACAAAAATGTTGTAGCAAGTAGCAACATAACATTACAATTCACAACACTAACAAACAGCAGCATTTACATTTTGGAACAAAAATAACAAAACTTTAAGCCTGAGCAATGCATCATGGGATATTTATAGAAATAAGGGCCGTCTCTCAGTGTATCAGTGGCACATGCGAATGGCACAAGTCTGCATAAAATCCTACAGCGCCCCACAATGGTTGAAGGACGCCGTTATTGTTCTTTTGCACATGTGGGTCAGTTCAGACTGTGACCAGTTCACACTGGAATCTGATACTGGCTACATTTAAAAGAAAGTGTGAACAGCTTAATAAAAAAAATTCTGATCTGAACAATAAACCCTAGCTGAGCACTGAGGCTTGCAGTGTGAACACAGACTGTCATGTCTGCAAATTCAAATCATGTGGGGGTTACACTTTATTTAAAATTTCTCTATTTAGCATTTAGAAGTACTTATTACCATTATTTATAGCAGTAACTGACAATTACACAACTGTCAATTAGTTGTTAAAAAGAAAATTAATTGGCCACTATTTTGATTTAATTGGTTTGGTCATTCTCAAGTAGAAATTCCAAACATGCTGGGTCCAGCTTCTCATATGTGAGGATATGCTGCTTTTTTAATAGGATTTGGGTTTTGGCCTGTTGGTCATCTGACATCAAGACGTCTGAAGTACAAGATCGAGTACAAGGACAAGTACTTAGATTTGGGTACTTACTGATACTGAGTACTGATACAAGAACTTAATAATGTCATTACAGTTCTTACGATGACTTTAAAAACGTTTTGATTGATCAGATGTTCCTCACTTTCTAAATGTAACAAATTATTGTTGCTGCTTCCTGCTGCTGGTGTCACCATGGTTACTGTACACATTACATTTTTGGGTTATTTGTATTAAGTTACTGTGATGATTTTGTGTTCCTTATTAAGCTGGGGAGTTTACATGATAGTTTAGAGCTTTAACTATGATTTTAATTATACATTTACATGCGTAGAAGCATATGAGCTGCTTCCTCATGTCCCCTTTACCTGAGAGCTAATTAGTTCCTACCTGCCGTTGTTTAGGAGGGACAGGTATGAGTGTAACAGCCTGCTGTGAACCTGACAGAGTGAAGTTGGATGTATTGAACGGTCACGGTGTTTGGGTGAAGATGAACAGGAGAAGAGTTTACAGAAGACAAGTTGTAGCATATTAAATAGAAGTTGTAGCATATTATTACCCACAGCCAGAAGGACTGGAAAACACTGACAACCAACAAAAGATGGTTACAGACTGGTGGCAGCTGTGGGTTTTCTTTTTAAATTTCTTTTCATTGTTTTTGGATTAATTAGCCAAGGCATTCGATTAGTTTACACCTGGCTGGACTTACTGGACAGCGGCTGCGGTCTACAGGTGCACTCTCTGAGTTTGTTTCAGTTTTACACGGACTGTGAAACAATTTTATGGACTGTTGCCAAATAGAGACGCAGGCTGGCAGTTTAAGTTGGAGAGTGTTTTTCAGCATGACACTGCAGTCATTAATAGATGACGTTGAGGACGACTTCCTTGCTGATAATGACAGTGTGATTAATTTTTTGGATTAAAGGTACTATACAAAATTCATTATCATTATTATTATTGTCATTGTCATAACTATACTGTAGTGTGTCATAAACCATTTATTACATGTTTGTATCATCATAGAAAGACTATTGGGGAGGCTGATGCACAGTTTGTACTGTGTGCCATCTTCACAGTGTCAAAACAAGTCACAGCACAAACAAAATCATGACAAATAACTGTTTTCATACTGGATTCACTTGTTTGAGTCTGAAGTTTTCTTGCCTTGCCGACCCCTAACCCCACTCTGCTTTCACACTGCTGTTGGAATATATGAGCGGACTCTTGAGCACATCTGAGGCGGAATCATCTTTACAAACTGAAAAGAAGTAAAAAAAAAAAAACAAGCACCCATCTTCCCCTTCTAGGAAGAAAATACTGCATAGCATCCTTTTCATTTCAGTCTGTAAACGATGGCACATATACTGACTTCCTGTTGAGGACAGCAGCTGCATAAAGCCATTCAAGGTTTAGAGCTGAATTATCTTAGTAGGGGACCTCCTGATCAACAATTATCTCAATACATTTATGAATCAATGCCCAGAATTTCACACTTGTCTAGAATGCATGAATTAGCGTGCCCTCCTCTGTGCATCTCCATCATGTAGCGTCTTTTGGTGGTTTTGGACAGTCCAAGAAAGAGGGACTCCATTATTCTATAGCAATATTTTTGAAGTGCAATAACTTTGCACATACCTCATATGATATGTGCCTTAAGATGCATAAAATATTAATCCGATCCTGTAGGGACATACAATATTCTGACTCGTTTCCCATTTTCTCTCTAGTGAAATAATGGAGTTATGCTTCCACAATAGTACTGAATAAAAGAAGGAAGCTTCATGACCCTTTTCCATATCTGCCAGTGTGAAAGCAACCATAAAACCACAAAAGTTTGCATCAACATGCAATAAATAAAGCAATAAATTGCCATGTTTCTGTTCGTTATTCTCTATTTTCTCACATTATGCAGTAAGGTTGTCAATACTTCAGTACCTTTTCAATACCACATGGTTAAAACAATACAATACTAATACAATTTCAATCAGGAGAGACTAAGAGTAAAGAAAATGGTTTATTGGCACGTGCATGATATATGAAACATGATCAGACTTTGGCGGTTAGACCCCATTGAGGTGAAACAATATGTATATATATAAATGGAGGTGATGAAGCTGTGGTGAAGATAACCCCCCCGGGGTCTAGACACTGGTGGTGGTGGTGATGAGGTGCAAAGCAAAGACTGGTGAGGTGAAGTGGCTCCGGACTCCTGCTGCCTGGACCTGAAGACTGGAGGAGAGGGCGTCGGGGAGGATCGAGGTGAACATCTTCTGCTACCTGGGTCCAATGACTGGAGGAGAGAGGGGTGGAAGAGGGTCGCGCGACTGACTGAATGACAACTGATGGAGCAAAGACAGAGGCGATTTAAAGTTTTGGCAGCAGCAAAGTGACTGGCTATCGCGACCGTGGCAAAATCTGATTGGATAGTAAAGACGAAGGTGAACGCCCACAAGCAGCTGGTTAGAGGGAATAGGAGGAGAGAGCTGGAGTAAAGGAAAGTTATGAATGAAGGCAGCGTAATAGAAGGTCTTCCTGATTGAACTTACGCTGAGCTTCATATTTGATAGTATCGAAAGTACAGCAGCAGAAAAAAAGAAAAGATCTAAGTGCTCATTTAAGACCTCATTTCAGTTCAGTCCCATTATCCTGCCTCAAATTTGGCTTGCAGCAAAACCAGACAGTGTTCAGTGATTTTTTCAGTACCAGCAGTGTGTGCAGGTTGTTTATAGGGCTGCACCCTGAAAGCTGAAAATTCAAATCAGTCGACTGAGATTTTTCTAGTCTGGCTCTTTTTTTTTTTCCCCTTTGTCAGTCAGAGTGTCTTAAAATAACAGAATGAAACAGACTGCAGCTTACAATAATGCAGAGCCATAATATTTCATTGAGGAATTAGAAATAGAGAATCATTAATATCTATTTATAGCTGTCACACTTATTTTAAAAAATCCTGGTGACAACATGTGCTGGTGGTTGACGGATAAGAGAAGGTGAAATCAGTGGTCGGTAAACAAGTTTCTGCTCTTTGTTTTTTAGCTGCGTCATGGTACACAGAACAATGCCACAGCATGACAGGCTGTATACTTTACAAATCCAGTCTCCACAAAACAAACTGTGATGGAAACAGAAAAGAGTGATAGAAATGGAGCGCAGGCAGCTGGCAGCTGCAGCAGCCATTTCACCAGAGCGGACGGAGGAGTGTGCAGGACAGGTGACGCTTGATTGTTTACCTGTGCTTGTTTTTGTATGTCTGACAGCATTATGGAAAGGATCACTACAGTGAGAGATCTTCTTTTAAAGAGTAATATATGGTTTGTTTAACCTTTAATCAGCTGTTTTCTTGCTCTCACCAAAATAACCCTTTTCAAACTCCCTTTGAAAAACTGTAATTTTAACATCATTGTCGTCAGCTTCATTCAAACTCGACAGAAGGAAAATAAAACTCATCAAAAACATCGTGGTTTATCTTTCCACTGTTCCAACAATAACCACCTCTGGTTTGGTCAAAATAAACCCTGAATTCACAGTATGAAGGAGTGCAGAGGTGACTGCGGACAGCGGCCGCAGCGCTTTCAGCCATCTGGCGGGGAGCTCCGCAGTACACTGGGATTTTTAACTGAACTATTGGACGACAGACACTTCTACTTTATCTGACTGTGTGAAACACCACAGAGGATGAGGAAAGACATTTAAAGGCGAGTCTAACTGGTAAAACACACTCATAAAGGCTCATATAGGAATTTGCACTAAAAAAAAACTTATCAAATATTTATATTGTACAGACAAATTTGATTCAACAGAAAAAACTCATGTTTATGGACTTATTCAAAATTATCTACAGACCTTGTTGAGAGTAGTTTCATGAAGGAACTACTTTCTGTCTACAAGAATAAATCCATAACGTGGCTCCGATATGTAACTGCTCACAACTAAATCTGTGAATTATCTTGAGTCACCGGGTCTTTTTTTTTTTTTCTTGAGCGCCACAAGCTGAGCGCCATTTAGTCCCATTATACTGAAGAGAGGGCAGACACCTCTACTGCAGATAGCTCCAAAACTCTGTAACTCACATCGAAACTATCTAGATGAACAAATGGCACCACAGGGGTGAACTGTCCCTTTAATATTCTGGTATCATGACAACCGTATTATGCAGCATTCACTGTTCCAAAGTAGGAACAATTAAATCACACACACACACACACACACACATAAAAAACAGCAAGCATATTATACCTGCTATCTGTATAATAAATGCATATATATATATACATAAATATGTATTACTGTACCTACATGTCCATGAATATATGCATTATACAACATCTGCCCTTCAGGATGAACTGAAATGTTAACTAATACAGTCTAAGTGTACATTATGTGTCTGGCATTCGGATGTGCAGGTTTAATAATGAGGCCGATGTAAATGCGTGTGTTAAATAAGACGTATATAATGTGTTCACCTCCTGGATGATCTTTTGCAGCTCCCTGTTCTCTCTCTCCAGCTGCCTGGATTTCTCCTCGTCGTTGTTGTTGGTGGACGAGCCGGTCTTCAGAGTGTCTTGCTGCTCCGACTGCCACTCGCCGCGGGTGATGAGGCGCCGCATCTGGACCGCCACAGGAATGGAAAGTCAATAAAGAGCAAAATTAGGCTTGAGAGCGCAGCGTGCTGAATGAATAATGCATCTATTGAGAACATCTGCGGAGAACAGTTGTAATATTTGCAGCCCTTTTAACCAAATCTTTCTCATACGTGTCTGGAGGCTTAAAAATGATCACTGAGGTCAATATTAAGAGGTTGACTCTTCCATTTTTTTCTCAGTCTAGTGACATATTTGATGCTTGGCGCTCACTGCTGCGCGTTTTCTGCACTGTGCTTCCAGAAATAGCCAGACAGTCAAACAGCAGTGATGATAATGTGATGTTTTTTTGTCCCTTGGAGTTTCAGTTAATGAAGTTTGAATTTCTGTAGGTGGCACTCTTTCCTCTGTCTGCTGCAGCGCTCATGTGCAGCTCTTTTTCTATTTATTCCAAACAAATGATGATAGCTGCTGCCAGACATGTAAAATGTCTCACTTTATTGGTGCCAGGGGATTTTTTTTTCCTAACACCACCTGTTTACAGCAGCTACACGTCTAAAAGCTCGTTATAATACAGTAACTATACATAATGAAACTTCACAGACTGTTAATGTGATGGTGGAGTCACAAACTGAGGAAAGATTTTATCATTTAAAGTGGAAATATATTCTTTTCAAGCTCATACTTTTGTTTTGGCTTTCAGCTACAATTGGTTTACATGCCGTTGTGTTCAAAAGACACTTTTCTCTATTCACCCTCTGTGTTCAGCTCGTCCTCTGAAGCTCACTTCAGGCTAGATTCAAGGAGGACAGAGGATGAACTCATCAATTTGTTTGAGGAACAGTCACATCTGTATGGCACATTGGGCCTCATGCAAGAACCACTCGTACAAACAGAATCGTTCTTAAGTGGTTTATATTTGTGCTTTAGGAGAATTCTCATTTACCAGTTTTCTCATATTTTAGATTTTTCTAAAAGATAGAAACACAATTTATTTTGAGTTTGAAAAAAAAATTACACTTCATAATTATGTTGACATTATCCTAATTGACTGCATTTCAAATGAATATATAATTATAAATTTAGATATAACTACCTACTATCAGGTGTAGTGGCTGTATCTTCACATGCAGGTTTATGAAGTCACTGTCCAGGAGAACATCATGCGTTGCAATGTCTGACAGTGCAACATCTGCTATTACAGCACTTATTCTGTCCCCTATCGCTGTGACTGAGACTTTTCCTTGACACCTTCCTCCTGTTGCAGAAACCATTTTCATATCGAACCATTTCTTTTTTCTTTTTTTTTTCAGGGACAGTCCGACCCTCAAATGACACAGCATTAACAGCACTCGTTTTTCCTGTTTCTTGGCTTTAGCAGCTCCTTTAATTCTACTGCTGACACTGTTAAAATGATAGATTTTCCTTTATGGATCTACAAAAGCACGACTTCAATCTCAAACTTCAACTTAGAAAGTTCTTCTTACTTTTTCATGAATGAACACTCCCTGACATATGGGGCAGGAGCCTTATATGGTATTATTACTGGAATTATTGGGATGTTAATTATGCTATTCTAATGCATATGCATTTGCACGTGGATCGAGCCTTTGCTGAATCTCACGTGTTCATATGAGCCCATTGTATTAAAAAAAGGAGACTATACCTTCATCACCTACAGCTGCACAATCTTTATCTCTTTCCCTCTACTCAACCACACTCCCCATGCATGTTTTTGCAAATTAATCAATACTATCACTCTGCCCTTTTATATTTCAAGATGTTACAAATTATATCCAGCTACAAAAAATCCTTAATAGCCAGCAGTTAGTGCTGGAGCACAGAGAGTTGTTGCTATGGAGACGATATACGGTCTCGTCTAGTCACTTTGGTGTAAACCGGCAGGGTTAGGATTAGTTGAAAGTTTCAGCTTGTCTCATTCCAAATCTTTGGTATGAAGGGGGCTTTAAGGTCCAAAGGCCACTCCAAATTCTGTTCGAAAGTAGCTGTGCATAAAGCAGACGTGTTACAGAGGTCCTGTTCAGACCCGGTGTTAACATTCACCCTGGGTGATCCGATCACAAGTGGACAACTCGAAGTACAGGTGTAAACGCACTCAGGATGCATGTGAGATCCAATCACTAGAACCACATTTGGAGGTGCTCAGGTCCGCATGTGATCACATTCGCTCAGCCGTGCGAACACAAATGTGTCCTGGGCTGCCTACTCAACTCACATCTATCATTTGGTTTATTGTAATGCAAATTATATACGGGCTCTTACCTGCCGTGGATGTTTGTGCACAAGACCCCATTAAAAAACTGCTCTATTTTGGAAGTTGTTGAGTGAGGAGGAACTTTACAAACTTTGCGAAATGCTGTCTACGACAAACACTTAATTATTTATGCCTTCTTGTAAATTTGGCGAGTGTTATACATCAAGTTATTTCTTTCCTTGTGAAAAAAAAAAAATTGTTTCCATTTGTCCACGCAAGCCGCTGGTTAAAACAACAACACATTTTGAAAATGTGTTTATAAATTCAGGATTAAATGCAATTCATTAAAGTTCTATGCTATAAAAACACATCCTGCCTTTCTGACAGGAGCAGGCAGGAGAGAGGCTCTGCAGTGCACCAGGATGCACTAATTAATTATTGATGCTAATTAAGTAATTAATGAATTAATCCTTTCTTCATTGTCTGTGATGTGAAAACATCAGATTTCCACATAGTCAGAATAAGTTGAAGGGTGCATCAACCTGATCATGGTTAAGTTATAAAAGCCCCACACATCATGGAGCTTCTCTCCTGCTGTGCTGCTTACAGATCAGGTAACATATGAGGCTCATGGAGGCTGATAGAGGAGTTTAGTGTGGAGCTGAACTAAAACAAGAAAAGGAGCGAATACACCTTCAAATGGTCTGTGATGGAGACTAAACTGACAAAATATCCATAGCGGTTATTTGCATATAGAACGGGGAAGTGAGATCCAATCACAAGTGGACACTCGAGAGGCACTGTAATGCAAGGTGTGAACTCAAGTGCTGAGAGCTGTCCACTTGTGATCGGATCATCGAGGACGAACGTTCATACCAGGTCTGGGCAGGGCCGCAGTGACGTCACCAAGTAACAGAACAAAGGCTGGATTACAAACGAAGTGTTTTGGACAGTAATATTGTTAATTATCATGTGAAATATCACCTTCACTCTCATGTGCAATGTTACTTATTCCTTATTATCATGCACAATCATGTTTAATATCATGTGTTATTTTTACATTCATTATCTGGTTCAGTACGACAGTTTATTACCTCTCAATATCACTGCCAATATTATGCTTCAATGTACTTGCCATACTACCTTGTCTATTTTAGCTTAATTTTGTATTTGACTTATTTTACTTCTGTTGTTATTCTATTAGGCACTGTTTCTTTGAATTTAGTCCTTATGTGCTTTGTATTATATATTTGACTTATGTCTGATGCTCTTTGTTGTTATTTGCATGTTTGTGTGATTTTGGAGCCATCTGACCCTATAATTTCCTTCAGGATTAATTAATTCCTATCTTATCTTGTCTTAATGACTTCACAGACCTGTTACATGAACAAAAAGCTATTTAACACACTAAAGGCACACTAAAACCCCAAAAAGCATCATATGGCCACTTTATGGAGTCTCTTATTTGGTGTCACAGCCAGTTCCAAAACCAAAGCTTGTTTTGGCCATTTTTAAAAATGCTAATGAAGTGTCAGAAGATTGTCACTTTCATGCACCGCGCCCTACAGGCTGGAGTTTGACCTTTGGTTTTACTGAAATATGAGTGCACTTCTCGGGGTGTGGAGTAGTTCCTAAAATTCTCAGTAATGAGTCGGAGCACCTTGGGTACGAACAGCACCACCAGAGTGATGTAGGCAGAGAAGACGATTGCTAGAGAGGCAAAGGCAAAGGAGGCGTCCTGCTGCGAAGACAGGATCATCGTCACCGGAGCTGTGATCAGGCACAACACCTGCAGGAAGAGAAAGACAGAAACAGAGACAGACAGAAAGGAGAGGTTGGAACAAAGGAGGAGGAAAAGAATTGAGGAAAAGTTAGGTTAAAAATAAAGAGAAAAAAGGAGGCAGGGGCGGGAGCGGGGCAGAGGAGGTGGAAAATAAAGTGTGAGAGCGAGAGCATGAGAGGGGAGGAAAATCACATCCATAAAAGCATTAGGCATCTGTTTATCATTCCGGGGAGGACTCCCATGTGAAAACAGCATTAAAAAGTCATGACTGAAGTGGCAACAGCACGTTGACAATCACCACATTGTCATCTCATCAGGGCCTGGAGCTCACAGCTTAGCAAAGAGGAAGGAGGTCCCTTTACAGACACTATTAACTATTGACATCATCATAAAACTGAAATGTGTATATCATAACATAAAATAATAACATTAGACTTGTCTCACATTATGGAGCCATGTGATGAAATGAGCGCGCAAGCTGCATTTAATGCTCTCATAAATAACCATGAATGATGATCAATGATAAATCCTCTCCTTGGCGGAGGAGGCGAAGATCAATCCATTTACTAATTACATATCCACAAAGTATAAGCTGATAAATGTTGGGATGCTCATTAAGATGCTTCCTCTTTTATTTATCAACTGGAATGCGGGCGAGCGCAGGAAATTTCTGGCAAAAAACGGCAGTGAAAGACTAAAGAAAGAAGAGAATGTTTGCCCGCCCTCGATCAAAACAGAAAACCTGAAGTGACAGAAACCACTTTTTCCAGACGTTTTACATCAATTACAAAGTTACCCCGTGTCGAGCGTGTCAGGAAGTGGCAGCTAGTATTTGTCTAAAGTGGCTAAAGTGAACATAATGGGAGCTATTTCAGTGTAAAGTGCATCCCAGGTGCCTCCGTTTGAGATGATTCACTTGCTATTAACAGCCACTGAAAAATGTTTATGACTGACGCCAGCGTTTACCACTGTACTTTACTGCCTAAATGGATACATTTTTCAAACCTATTCGTTACATAGGACAAGATAACAGCCCCAAAACTGTGTGTGTGTGTGTGTGTGTGTGTGTGTGTGTGTGTGTGTGTGTGTGTGTGTGTGTGTGTGTGTGTGATCTCCGTGCACAGATTTCTTCCTTTACACATGCTGGAAACTAAAGCTGAAGTGCAGAGGGTAACATTTTACTTGAAGGGGTATGCATAAGACTGTCATTACACCCCTTTCTGGTCTATATTGAAGATAAAGGAGCCCGGGCCCTTGGGACTGGACACCATGGACTGGACTAGAAATCTCGAAATACATCTCTACTGTATGTAGGTCTTTGTGTTTAATATGCCATCATTTCTTCATTGTGCCTGATTACCCCTGCTAAATTAAAAAATTAACAAATAATTAACTGATAAATAATTAATAAATATTGTGTACTATACTCTGTCATAAAACTGTTTTTATAATATTTAATCATGTCTTTATGACAGATCCACCTTACTTAAGGTCAAGGAAAATATTAATGACACACTTATGATGGTCTGATAGTTTGGACAGTGTCAAAATGAACAACATATGAGTTTAATGTCATGTTAAAACATTAAGCTAAAAAGCTTCTTTAAACCTGATCACGACAAGTTTTCATAAAAAGGACATTTTTGTCTTCATTAATGTCAAGTTGTCATGAAGACATTTTTGACTTGATCAGTGTCAAGCCAATAATAACAATACAACACACAAGACATCTCAAACAATGTCAACTTTGCTTTAAAAATGACATAATTGACTAAATGACAAAAGTCATAAACATATAGACTCATTCATGTTCATGACAGGTGTCATGACATGGTTATGACACTGTAATGGCAATCTTATGCACACTTTTTAAATAAAGCGTTACCGTACAGCAGATTCAGCTACAAAATGAAGCTGTGCGTGAGTTGCATGAGATTGCTGCGCAATAAAAGTTTGTGATGCACACTTTCATATTTTATTGATTTTGTTTAACATTCATTTCACCAAGAAGTCCCGCTGAGAGCAGGTTCATTTTTATAAAGAAGGCCTGAGATATGACTGTTGGTATCATAGCACCACAGGCACCGTAAGCATCAAAATTTATGATTCATATAAAACAGCAGCTTGTGCTGGCAGTATAATGATTTGGACAGAAATGTGTCCAGGGATCTGCATTTCAGAGGAAAAAAAAATCTCAAGACGTACTTGTGGAAAAGCTTGAATATTTTATCTACAAGCCCGTTTCTGTGTCTCGAAATGCTCCAACCAATAATTATACCAACATGTACTTTTCAGTATTTTACAGTATAGCAGATCATCAATTTGTGATGTTCAGCACATCCCAAAGGTAGATTTAAGAGAAAAAGTTGACATTTTCTATTCTGCTGTGCCCACAATGAACTTCTTGTTGTTTGATTTTAAAGACTGATGCTAAATGGGGGGATATTCATATCTTTTTAGGATGCTTTCACTCCTAACAGGTTTGGTTCGGTTAAAATTAACTGAGGTCCGTTTGCACAGGTAGTTAGGTTCATTTGAGCTGTCAATCAAACCCTGGGGGGGACGAACAAGAAACCAAAACCATTTTAAATGGTGGTCTGGTGCATTTTTCTCGTTACAGAACGAACTACAGTTTTATGATAATAGATATGTGATTTTAACACAATTTGGTGATCATCTGGTAATAGTGAAATCTGTTCAGTAAGTGATCTTTTAATTGATCTGTAGAAACCATGTATATATCTCTGCAAATCATTTGGTCACCTTGGTAACACATCAGCATTGATATTTTCCTTGATTAAAAGGCCAAAAGCTGTTTGTATCCTGCTCTGTGTACTTCAGTTCATTAAGTTTATTAAAAAGTCTGTGACACAGGAATAGGCCCTGAATCATTACTGTACAAGACGCCTCCATTTCGTTCTGTTTCTGCCTCTGAGTAATTATTCATAACATGCAGTTGATTTGCAGTCTAATGACAGTAATACTGCTTATAATTAGTTATGTCTTTGTGAGCTCTTTGTGGCAGTAAAAACATAAATACACATATTAGAATTGTTAAAGTGTTGCATAATCTTAAGTGAATCACTGGAATTTGATTCTGATGATGCTTTGATGACACAGGATGACAATCGCCAAAACTGTCCAATCAGTGGCTTCACACATTAGCATTCTGCTATAGAGGAAAAACGCTCGGGATTGTTTGTATTTCTCTAAACCAATCACAGGCGGAGCTAAGCCAAGGATGGGACAGTGACTATAATATATATATATATAAGTAATATAACAAATGGTGAAAACCTGCAACACTTTTGACCCAACATCCTGGTGATTTGGGGATGTCAGTGCTTGAACTGACAGTGATGGAGGCTGGCTAACAGCTAAAACTGATGACATAAAAGCAAAAATATCCAGTGGAGGACACCAAATTGTGGACAATACATTACTGAAGGCCAAGTTGGAAGTTTGGGAGGATTGTGATGTGCTCAAAGAGTGTGAGAATAAAGTTTTCATTGGCTTTGCTGCTTGTAAAAAGTCTCAAAAAGTATTTATTGTCACTATGGAGACACATCGACAGGTGCAGAAGCACATGAGCTGCAGCAGTTTCAAACACAATCACAGGTTGCAGGGCTTATGTTCACAGTTACGGTGTGTGCGTATCTGAAATAATTGCAGCCAGCAGATCGGCTCTGGTTCTCAGCTTTGCCTGGAAGCTGCCTAGCACAACCACAGTCTGATCCGCCGGGCACCGAGCAGCTTGACGGGAGCTGTTGAGGTTAAGGACTTTGCTAAAGGGTACCTCAGAGGTAGTAATGAAGGAGGGACAAGTGCTTCTTTTTCCTCTTTCTCCACCCAGATTTATCCTGTTGGTCAGGGGGATTGAACCGGCAGCAAACTGGTCAAAAACTCGCTGCTCAAATGCAATGCTGCCTGAAACAAGCGTCCGATGGCAGGCTTACACCCACAATCTACACCCAGTGAGTAAAACTAATCAACAGGTAACCTGTCAGTCTAGATGACATCGTGCTTATTTTTCTGGTCTCATTGAAAAAAGCCTGGGTGAACAGAAACTGTACCAGAACTAAAATGTAACAGGGTATAATTTTTCCTTTGGTCGGACCAAATGAACCAAACTACAGGAGTGAAAACACCCTAACAGCGTATTGCAACTGCACAGGAAGTATTCCAATGTGATTTTCTGTCATGCTTAGTCAGTTATCTTCTTAAATAAGGAAAACACACCACAGACGCTTCAAGGGAGCATCAAGTTATCTATGAACTCCATTAACTTTTATAAACTGCGCAGGATATCCCCTTGAGAATGCAGCTTTTAAGCCGTTGCAGCTGAAATGTCTTGACACGCTGGTCAGTTAACTGGTTTGCTCTGAAATGAGCAGGAAAACAAGTGGCTTCTGGCAGCCAGAAATCTCAAATAACCATGGAGGCACCGGTATTGATTAACCACCCCCCCCCCCACCCCCCCCACCCCCAACAGATATACTACACCCACTTTTTTTCTATGTGGCAATATAAAATCGCACTTATTGTCATTTGAATGTCATTCAGTGTGCTACAGAATGGTCTTTGCAGAGAAAGCAAAACAGCAGAAAGCGGCACCCAGAAACAGGAGCTCAGGCATGACTGTTTCTTTTTTGGACTCACAGCGACGTTGTAAATAGCCATCCCCACGGCCCGATGGTCATTGATCTTCTCTGTGGAGACAGACTTGGTCTCGTAAGCCAGAAATATGCCCAGCAGCAGCAGCAGACCCTTGTAGCCATAAACCACACCTACAACAGGAGGCAAACAGTGAGAGAATGCAGGCAAAAGAGTGAGCGAGTGAGTTTGCAGCCATGAACAAAGAAATTATAACATGATGAAATGCAACTGAGGCAATAATTCAAGCAATCCAGAGGCCAAGTATAAAGTATATGCATGAAACAAATGGAGACCTGAAACTGAAAGCTGAAGAATTGATTCCAGAAAAAAGAAAATGAACCAAAAGATAAATAAGTGTATGTTTGATCATCTTGTTAGTCTGTACTTCATCATTCAGTTTCAGCTTTTCATTTACAATTCTTTAATCTTTAAAATTGACAACATATTCAATCCAATTCAGAAGTGGAAACTAACTAAGAACAAATACTTTTCACTTTTACTCCCTACATTTTAGCACAAATATCTGTACTTTCTACTCTTTACATTTTCAAAATGGCCTCTTTATTTTAGGTTAAATTCATTTGAGGGGAACTATTGATTATTTTTATTTTGAAGCACTGTCCACTGCTTTTGCAACATCAAGCGAAAACAACATAAAAGATGTAACATAATGAGAACAACGACGAGGTGAAAATGACGAAAAAAGACGAAAGCAACAAAGCAACACATAACAAGATGAAAATGACATAACAATATGTAACTAAATGAACATGACATAAAAGATGAAACAAGACAAAAATGATGTAAAAAGATGAAAAAGGCACAAAAAACAGAACAACACAGAAAGATATCAAAAGATGCAAAAGGACAAAAAAATACTTAACAAGACAAAATTGAGATAAAAGATGTAACAACATGAAACAGACAAGAGAGGGAGACTCGACCACAAAGAAAATGTGAGGTTCAGTTAGTTTTGCTCAGAAACAGCAGGTAGAAATGTCCCTCAGAGGGAAACTTTTTACTTTTATAGTTTCACTTTATTTCAGAGGCTGAACGTTTTCACCTTTACTTGAGTAAAGAACTTGAATCAGTACTTCTACTGTTTCCAGTCTCTTTAAAAACAAGTATCTGTACTTCGACTTGAGCAAAGAATGTGTTTGTACTTTTGACACCTCTGGCCCAATTTGTCTAAGTTAAACAGCAGAGCTACTCTCGATCTTTTCAACGTGAAGAAACACCTGTTAGGACACACAGTATTTACACTTTGGTGAGATGAATTGTGGCCTAGTTGCCTCTGCTCCCAGCTCAAAGTGCTTCATCCAGACAAAAAAGAAGTGCTCTCGGTAATCTTTTGGACAAACAGGAGTGTTATTGTGCATGCTGCAGGATGTGGGAATGGATGCAGTCTTAGAGACATATTGAGAGATCAAAGGACAGATGTCAGATTGTTCATATTCACTGAAAAGTACTGAAGACAGTGTGTATCACCAGTTAAATAGTGGCTCTCTAACCTGCACACGCTCACTTACTATGACCCCCTTGATGAATTTCAGGGTCACTCCATTGATTTTTCATGTCAAAGTCAATTTACCAGTAACGGGGAGTACTACACATCCTGTGAAAACAGTTTCCTCTGAGGCTCTGGAGGGAGCTCTCTGAAGTCTGAGGAAATTACTCGAGTGACATCACCTGGATCGGGCTTGGAGACTACAAATTCATAACGGAGAGCTTGCACTTCAAACTGAGGGGGATTAAAGCTGCAGTACAGGGAAGGTGAACATACACAAGGCAAAATCTTCCACCTCTTCCACCAAATGACGCGCCCAACATGCTTTCTGCATTTTGCTGGACTTGAAGAACATCAAGGTTGCCAACTGTTTGAACTACCTGCAAACTAACATCTAATTTTAGGAAAAAAAAAACAAAAACAGAATTCTATTGATTTTCAGTGAACTAACGTCTATTCTACTTGGCAAGTTATGTATGACTCAGAGGTAAGATGGACACAAAGACACAAAGAACCCAGGTGACCAATGACAGAAGTTTTGAAAAACCTTTTTTATGGCTCCAGGCCGGTGACAGCTGTGGCCGCGGGCATTATGTTTTTCAGGTCATCCCATTCTTGTGATTGTGGCGTCTCAAGAACGCCTTGAGGGAGTTTCTTCAAAGTTGGTACATGTGTCCACTTAGACCAAAAGGACTGATTGGATTTTGGTGGTCAAAGGTCACTGTGACCTCATGTCCGCTTGGAGGGAATTTCTGCAAACTTGGTTCAAACCTCCACTTGGACTAAATAACGACCTGATTATATTTTCCAGTGAAAGGTCACAGTGACCTCACTGAACACAAATTACACACAAATATCTAATTGGATTAAATAATGAGGTAATGACATTTTATATCCAAAAGGTCAAAGGTCAACTTCACTGTGAGATCATGCCTCTGTTAAAATAGTCTTCAAGTGAAGACGGCATGTTTCCCACCAAAAAATAATTCACTAGTCTCACACATACATGGTGAGAACTTCCATTTTGCCAAAAAATACAATTAATAGCTTTTTTTTAAGTCCCTTCAAAGTTACAGGTCAATACAGTGGTACGTTTCATATTAAAATCCTTCAGAGTCTTCACTACAAACATATGAGTCTGGACAGACATGGATGTAAGCTGTAAGCTGGTTGGTGGAGACATACAACCGTGTGGCAGTATTTCTATTTTTTGACTGCTCTGTTTTATACAACCATTGACAGCTGACATCTCACTTATTAACAACTGCTTCAGAAATCTTGTTTCAGACTGGGACAACGTAGGAGGTCATTTGATGTTTGCAGAACTTTGCAAATCTCGGCTGTTTGTACTGCAGTAGGTGCTTCACCATCTGTTACGTGGCAGGGATCTGCACTCTACCGGGCGACCTCTTCTAATACTGTCATGGTTTACATGCTAAACTAAGATGTTGAACAAATCACCACTGTGCATTAAGTACAGCGTCACAGAGCTGCTAGGAGACTCTTAGTCTTGTTACCAAAGAAACATCTCTCTCACAAGTCCCACAAGTGTCACACAATCGCTGGAGTGCCACTTTAATTTATGTCTTTAGCTTCTTAAACTTATGAAACCTGTCAAAATTATGCGATCGCGTAAATTGCTTTACATGACTACTGCTTCTCGTGTAGGAGACAGTAACAGCTTGATATGACCACTGAGGGAGTAAGTAAGTATGACCGAGTTGTTCAGAGGTAGAAAATTAAAAATGTAGATACAATGGATGCTTGAATATGTTGAAAGGCAGTCAGAGCCGGGCTGACTGACAGAGAAAAGAGAATATAACCGTGAAAGAAAGAGAGAGAAGCGGGGAAGAAAAGAGAATCTGTGACTGAGTGGGTTCGACACTTCTTCAGACTGTCCATTGTTTCTTTATACCGCCTGGTATTAAAGCGCCATCTTTTCTTTTTGGAGAAAGGAAATGCTATGGGGCAATGGCCCAGTTTGTGACCCACATTATTTGAATTTCAGCACCATTATACTTTCATAAGAGCTGCCACACTAAGAAAGACAGCGGAGAGACAGACAGGGGGGAGAGGGACTGCGTGGGCCGACTAAAAGAGACGCAAAGATTAAAAAAAGAGAAAAGAGGAATCAAGCGTAAGGGGGCGGTGGGGGCTGAGGGAGGAGGCTGTGATATGAGACCTGTTTAATTCAGAGTGAATGACAGTGGCATTTGTGTGTGTGTGTGAATGCATATGTGTGCACATATGTCCATGTGTGTGACAAAGATATTCAAAACCAGAGCAGGGCAAAAAGCGATAAAGAGACAGATTGAGATATGAGAAAATAGAAGAGAGGGTCGATACCGAGCCACGTGTTCATCTTCTCTGAGCTGCAGTGCTCCAACAAGGGCTGAATCAGGACATCCAAATCTTCTTTAGGGGCCTCCTTAGTGAACTTCTAACTCACATGGCAGATGGAAGAAGAGGGGAGAGGAATCAGGGTGGGGGTGAGGGGGGTTGTAAAGAGGGAGAGAGAAGGGGGGAGATAATAAGAAACGATGAGACAGCAGCACACTGAAGACGGAGGCAAAAAATGCACAGTAAGCACAAGCCCCAGAGACTGCACGGTTGATCCCCTCGGGTAAATAGGTCTTTCCTGTATGTCAGATATAGATAGCTGAATTAAAACAGTATCAGATACCCAATAAAGATGAAATATAGCTGTTTAAAAATTCCTGTAGTTAAAGTCAAAGTGGGGCTGATGATGATGTAAAGCTCTTGTTCCTACAGAGGTTTAATGCACTTAATGAGGACAGTTAAGAGAACAGCTTAATGAGTGCAGTCCACAGGCAGTATCTCAGCGTTGTCTCTTATGTAGGTTTTGATAATACTCAGGATACAGCGTTCACGCAGTGTGACAGTATCCAATAAGCTGTGCTGCGTGTTTAAACCTAACATATCTGCATGGTTGCAGATAAATTAGTGCCGCACAATTAATCGCAATACTATCAAAATCGCAATACGGCAAAGTGCAATATCTAAATCGCAGCACCCTCCAGTTTTTTTTTTTTTGATAATGGAAAAATATAATATGTGACAAGACAGCATTATGCAGAGATGTTCCGGTCTACAAATCTTGTTCTCAAGATGAAAGAAACATGTTTGTTTGTACAGACCCCAAAAATGTCACATCATCATGCTGTTAATAGTTTTTTTTTTTTCATAAAAATGCAAAAGTTTCAGTCACAGAAACTGCAATAGACATTTTTTTTTTGTTTTACCATATTATGCAGCCTTAACTTAAAGTTCTTGTTCCTACAGAGGTTTAATGCACTTGATGAGGACACTTTAGTGTACTGCTTAATGAGTGCAGACTACAGGCACATCAATATCTCAGTTTTCTGTCAAATCTGGGTTTTGATCATACTCAAAATATGGTGTTTGGAAGCTACAAAGCTTTTTCGTCATTTTAATAAACATTTGATAAACAAACATGAATACACAAGTTGCTCAGCTTGTTTTTTTAATCTATTCACTGTGTTTCAACCTGTTTTTCTGCAGTTGCAGATAAAGATTAAACTACACCAGGGGTGGGAATCTCTTGGCACCTCATGATTTGATTTCAATTCAGGGGACCATGATGGGATTATAAAATGACTACTGAAGTGTAACCACTATTCAGTCAGTTCAGCTGTAAGCAGTTCTGGATATCATTAAAAACATTTTTTGATACCTTTACCGATACCTTGGCATCAGTACCTGTTCCTGAACAATACTTTTTTCAACACCCAATCGATTTTAACAAAAAGGAAATGAAATAACTCATTACAGTACAATTACTCACTTTAAAGCTACTACAAGGAGTTTTTAACTGATTATGAAAACAGTATCAAGTTAATACTGATGCCTCTATCACTAGAAGACTGACTCTTCCTACACAGTTATTCTAAAAGGCTGTCACAGGGTCAGATTCTCCTTGAAATCAGCTGAAATAAGCCTGTGTTTTCATTTTCTCAGGCAGATTTACAGTGAGTTGTACATTAGCCAGTTAACAACAAGCAGGATGACATTTGTATTTAGTTTGTTAAGTCTGTTAAGGTGATCTTAATGGTGAGATTTGGGCTTTAATTTCCTATTATCATCAGCATCAATTCAAGAGACAATCACAATGCATGTTAGAGTCAATTTTTCCTTCACCCTTGGGTTAATATTATTAGTGTCATACTATTTGTAAATTAGATTCCAGTGGTGACTGCGTAATTGTTTTCAACTCCATCATTTAATCAATCATTGAATATAATCGTTTCAATCAATTATTTCAACCCATTAAATCAGATTAATCACTTTACTCAAATTGAGGATTTTGTTTGAGGATTTTTTTTCGGGTGGTAACGTTATAAAATATGGTGACAGACATTCAAAGCTTCATTTGAAAAATCTCAGCAGAAGCTTCAAATGTACAAAATAAAAGACATTCAGTACAGCCCTAATATTACAATATTACATGCACATGGAAACACACTCACTGTAAGTCACTTTGGACAGAAGTGTAATGCAATGATGAGGTTTCACCTTTGTTGTAAAATGTCTCCACATACTAAAGGTACCCTGAGGAGTTTTTGAACACTAGTGGGGCTGAAAAGAAATATTTATAATGAGTAGGCTCCTGTACTATTTGTATCGAGTGATTTACCTGCACAAACATGTGGATACAAATGGACATTATGTTATGAGGGGTGACTTGGGACATCACCAGTGTTGATCAAGTTATATTGATATGATGTTTAGAAATTAATTATAGATATTAGTCACTTCTGGGGTTTAAATTTTAAACTTGATTAACTCATAGTTTAACTAAATTATGTTGCGCCAAACTTTTAAACTAGTTTAAAATCAAATGTTATATTTAAACCTCTCTTTAAATCTCAGTTTATTTTTTACTCTAAACCGAGATTAAATATAATTAATTTGCACCAAAACTTTAAACGTCAACTGAGGAGGTTTAAATGTTAAATGTTGGCCTTTTTGAGATTCTCATGGAAAGTTAATAGACAGACTGAACTGATATGATGCATCGCGTTTTTATTTCAGTAGATAATTTGGCCAACAAGTTTTTTTTTTTTTTTCAAGGAAGAGAAATTATTGATTCTCTGCTCAACCACCATAACCAAGTTAGCTTGGCTAACTAGCTTTTTAGCTAGCTAGCAAACAATGAGCAGCTTCTTTTATAGTTACTTGGTCCCAGCAGCACAATATTTATTTATTTATTTTTGGGAAAGTAAGAGTCTCCATACTGATTAAACTCTACTTACTTTAAATTTACATAAACATGGATTTACTGAATGCACACATACTGTGGATCTATGATTTTAGCGACAACTGGCAGATTTTTATCTATTATTACTTTACAAATTATTAATACTCCCGACCACCAGAGGGCAGCAACAAGGAGCATTCCTACGTATAGGCTACAATTTTATTGCCTATAGTTTATACAGTGGATTTGAAAGCAGCTATCATATTCTACAGACTTAAGAAAACATCTCTGTTTGGTTCAGACCCCCACAAAAAAAGACCCCACCATTATCATTTTAATGTTAATGTGTTTCAATTGAAATGAGAATAATGATGAAAAGACTTAAAATAATTGCAGTGAGCCTTAATTTTAGCTGTCTGATTCGTGTATCTGCACTGTGAATTTTGTGTACAGTAAATGCCACAGGGTACCTTTAACAGTGCTTATAAAGCTTATTCTTCAACATCCAAACACAAATAAATAAAACTATTCAAGTCATAAATGTCACTGTTGTAGTACTGCAGTTCAGCTGTGTGTTGTGAAATGACATTATATTTATTCTTCTTTTAGATTGCACTCTTTGAGTGCAAGATGAATCAAAATGAAAGAACATTTCTGCAAACGAGGCCCAGTGTCTCATTACGGCGTTATTGACTGATGATAGTGGCTGCGCGGTCTGTGCAAATGGGCGATGACACACAAATTATCTCATCTGTCTTTCGTACTCTACCTCAACCGTAATGTGCAGAGGATCCACAATCTGCCAGATCATGAGTGACAGGAAGTCGATAGCCAGCAGCACTCCAACTGTTGCGTAGAGTTTCCATGGCTCCAAGTGTTGCTGTGTGAGTTTGAACAAAAACACGCACACACACGCAAACACACACATACAACAGTCATCACTATCCAAGGGCATCACGAGCCGGTCCACAAACAAAGACAAACAACCAGGACAAATAATACGACAGGCGTCCTTGTGATTTCTGGATGACTGGGCGCGAATTGTCTTTCCGAATGTGTGTCTCTGAGTGTGTGTACAAGTGTGTGTGTCCAAGTGTATTTTAGGAGCAGTGGGAGTTTGCTTGTGTGTGAGTTTCTGCAGGCGACTCACAGAGAGCTGCAGTAACTATATTTGTGCTGCCACCTGAAATTGTTATTTATGCATCAATCATTCTTGAGAATTGGGACACAAACGTATTCTGAGGGACTTTTCATTTTTACTCTTCAATCATGCTGAGAAAATACATTTTAAAAGATCAAACTCTTGGCTATTAAACCTCCTAGGCTGGACTGTACCAACAAGAATTAATTTTTAAATCCAATTAAATCATTTTTTACTTTAAATGAAGTTGCACTAAACTTCTAAACTGTCTTAAAATTAAGAAAGACTAAATTTAAATCTTGCTTCAAACCTCAGTTTAGTTTTTACTCCAAACGTTGAGTAAATTTTAACCTGTTGCATCAGAACATTTGACTCCAATTTAAACTTCGATTCAGAATTAACTTTAAACTTACACTTGAGGTTTAACTTTTAAAATAGCTCTTTTGAGATGAATTGAGCAAAATAACCAAATTCTTCAAAGACTCACCCTGCATGAGCTTTATTGTATTGTTTTATTGTATAGTATTTTTTCTTTCACTCCAGTTGATAATTTGGCCGATATTTCTCTACCAAGAAATCATGAGTAGGCTAACTAGCCTTTTAGCTAGCTGGCAAACTGTGCAATATTTTGTTACCTTTTTAACTAACTAGTAAATATAACTATTTTACACTTTACCTGGCTAGTAAATTCAATGTTTTGTTAAGAAATACAGAGCAGAATACAGCACTTAAGAAAACACCTCCATATTGTTTAAACTATATTTAAACTATATTTAAACAATATGGATTCAAACATTTATTTAAACAAAACAATTATTCACTAAACTTGGATTTACCAAACTGAGATTTGTTTTTAATTGTGGAATTAACCTGGATTTATCATTTGAAACCATTTTTGCTAAACTCTGATCAGAACTTATTTTAGATTAAGTTAATCTTTGTTGGTGGAATCCAGTCCTAGTGATTCTATTTTTTTTTTATTAAACGTCAACGTCAGCTGCATCAGATCAAATCTGAGTTGACGTCTTACAGAGTTGACAAAATGTTACATTTTTTCATTTCACAGTATAGTTGTAGTGAACAGCCATTTCAGTTATTAAAGCTGCAAAGACTTCCTTTAATGCAAATCAAAATACACTTTTTTAAAACCATAATTCTTATTTATCTTTGATTTAGAAACCCTACAGACTTGAAATGTGATGGTTGAGACACATCTGATAGAAATTTAACTTAATAAATTTATCAAAAAATCTGAAGTTTACCAGTGCTCGAGCAGTTTAGTTAAGCAATTACGTGATAGTTTAGGCTAATCGATCATATTGAATTATACTTTTCTCTTATAATTTTCTCCCCAGATATCCGATCCAGTGATTTTGGACAGTATCCAACTACAATACTGAGTACTGGTTCAGCTCGTCCCAGTTTTTTACACCTGTGTTATCAGTGGGTATTTTTAGTTTCAGAATTGGAAGGCTTTTAACACATTTTTAAATTGTTTGAAGTTGTGAATGCATGTCTGGGACAAGAATGTTTTCTGGCACAGAGCAAATTTAGAAATAAAAACATGAAAGCAAACCAGCGCATTTCATAAATTACATATATCTCATATTTAAAAAAAATATATATATATACATACACATATACATACATACATACATATAAACATGCATACATTTATATGTATGTATAAATTCTTAAGGAATAAACTTTCACCAAAATTGTGTTTTTTCATGATTTGTCCCGGTTCTCAAGAATGGGTGAGAGATGACAGTGCATTTGTGTGGACAGTTTCTGAAGCGGCTCATATCCCCTTTATTATTCTTAACTCAAGCCATAATGGAAGTAATACAGCCGTAACCAAAAACAAGCGACCAGAATGAGCTCTCCTGCTGTGCTCGCCCTCTCACTTTCCACACATCTTTTTTTATTCGACCACGCTGCTCACTCACAGCACCTCCAACATAGTAGCAGCCATTCAAGCGTGCAATGACTAAAACTGAAAAATAAAATAAAGGAGAAAACACATTACACAGTCCTGAGCGCCTCTTCACTTGAGTTGCATGAAAAATGATTTGAAAAGCGCTCATTCTCCCCTCGATTTGTGAAAGTTTCTTTAAATACTCGATGCGGCGCTCTCTGGCAAAATGCCCTTCTGTGGACATGAAGAGAGTTGAAAGTCAACCCGATTCGTTGTGCTTTGGCTCAAATAATAAACCCCCCGAAGGTTGGATTTCTGCATAGAACTTTAATACTCATCCATATTCATAAATATTCCATAAATGGCTTAATCTCTTATTCTTCTGATTAGGTCTTAGAAATTCCCACAACACATCACTAACTGGCAGTATCTAGCTGGCTCCAGGATACACTATCTTCAAGGGGAGGCACACACACCCCCACACACAAAAACACACTCACACCCACACTTTAACGCACCAGCATGCAAATAAAGCTGGTGACGTGGGTTATCTGGGGTCTGTTTGTGTGCGTTTCTGTTGCATGTGTGTAGGTGCATGTGCTTTGTGTGTGTGCATGTGTAAAGTACAGTATCTGTGTCAGTGTGTGTCCAACACCCTTATCCCCGCACCCTCGCTACAACCCCGCCGCAATGAATGATGCCGAGCTGGCCTCTTAGAAGCTTATGTTACTAGGAAGCCTGCAAAGTTTTTAAACGGAACTTTTTTATCAGCCGGCGCCACACATGCTGCGCGGCCTGGCCTCCCTCTCCCATCCTTTCTCTGCTCTCCTGAGACCGCTGAGAGGCTTATCCCTCCCTCTCTCTCCCTTCCTCCCACTCTTCCCTCCTACCTTCTTCTTCTCCTTCTTTTCGTCCTTCTTGGTGAAGAGGGTGTGGACCCACCAGATCTTCGTGAACATGCTGCCGTACGCTAGGCTGAAGCCGAGGCCGAGGAGCCACAGGCGGAACTGGAGGGGGAGGAGGAAGAGAAAGAGAGAGGAGAGAAAAAGGGTGAGATGAGAAAAAGAGGAGATGTGAGGAGAATTTTAGGGAAGGGGGGGTAGACTGATGATTGACAGATGATTTCCCAGAATATAAAAATATAATTTAACCTATATTTTTAATTAAAGTTGCACTAGCAGTCAGTCAATCTAACCCAACCATGTATCACCACGGAAAACAGAAAATAATAGAAAAACAGAAAATATTACCTCAAACCACCATTATGATCGATGCTGCAGTTTTTCTCATTTGCTTTGGCTCAATTCTCAAATGAGAATTGCGCCTTTCAAAACAGTTTGAATAAATCTCTGAAAAATTAGTTTATTGTTCACAGCAGAGTGGAATTTCTCATTGCACACGTCTTGGCACAAGTGTGCAAAAGAGTACAAAACAAGCACAACTGTCAACAGTTTGCAGTAATGCTATGTTACACACAAAAACACATCTTTACCACTACGTCTGTGCTTTTACTACTTTTCTTGTCTTATTGTTTTAAGGAGACTATATACTGTAAATAAAAACATAAATAATATAACGTTTTTCTTTATCCCAAAGCATGGATGGAAGGAGTACTTTCTTCAGCCCTGAATAGTGTCTGCAGGTATTTTTTTGGGCTGCATAGATCCCCAACAAAATCCACCAATGAGGTAGTGCAGCCCGTAAGTAGCCTGAGAGGCGAAACCCGAGGCAACAAAAAGTCTGTAAACTATTCACTGCACCACTCACTGCAGCTCCTTAAGCTTACTGCTCTGAGTGCACTGTAATAACTAAAGGTGCCTCAGATGAAAACATTAACATTTTAATCAACTCCTTTCTTTCCTGATCTGGACTGTGGGGCACTGGACAGTAAAAGCTGAAATAGATTTTTAAAGAAAATCAGCTTGAAATTATAAAAGTGAGGGGGGGGGGGGGGGCAGAAATACAATTTTGAAGAGTTTCCCCAGTGGAAATTAAGCTCATGCATTTATCAACCTACAAAAAAACAAAATGTTTATGCTCATTTCTTTCATTAAGCCTGAAAAATAGAAATGTGTGCACATAATCTCACTCAGTCACACATCGCATACAACCAATTTGTAGATATTACAGGAGAGGGAGATGACAATAGATGAGAAAAAGAGCAGATAGATAGATAGATAGATAGATAGATAGATAGATAGATAGATAGATAGATAGATAGAGAGGCAGAACAAAGTATGAGAGAGAGAGAATAACTGGACAGGGACAAAGAGCAGAGAAGCGACAGAAATGGAAATCTACCTCTCGCCTCCACAACAAAAAGACTCAACATGGGTGACAGAGAAGTACTCCCACTCCTCATTAGTGCTGGGATCCCATCGTCTGCTCCATTCTGGCACCCAGCAAATCATGTCTGTACCACTGAACACCAAAATACATTCAAATGCTTAATGAATTATGTCAGGGTCTAAACTTTCACCCTCTATCATGCACCAAGTGTGCGTGATCAAAATCCTGAAACGGGTGATTGGTTTGCAGGTGTTGACTTGCCACAGGCAGGAGCATCAGAACTGTCAGGGCTGCACAACACCTGAATGTGGGTTTGCTTAAAGTCTCCATGAATTCAAATATTATATTGCACTATATGTCACCTATAGACAGTATCTAGCCCAACAATGACAAAAAAAAAGAAAGCCAGTTCGAAGGGGTTTGTCATTTCCATAAAAATAATTTTAAAATGTTGATGACTCACCCTGCACTCTGGTACACTAATTTTGCATCCAATGAAACGCTTTCTCTAATGTTTATGACGTCACCAGAGCAGAGTGTTTCTGAGTCCGGGCTTCACAGATGACTGAACAACAACACAACTTTATAGCTTGTATAAAACCACAACTTAATAACTTTATTAAACGGATTTTGGTGAAATTGGATCATATTTTATGGGGAAAATATTCTCTAGTTGTCCCTCTGATGTCCTCCACCTGCTCTGCCTCAATTCTGTGAGCTACAGAGTTTCCAGATGGACAAATGGCTTTGCTTGTTTCTTAACTGAGCGCTAACCGCTGCAAACTGTAGCTGCCATTAACTATTTTGCTCAGATAGCCATTCTAGCAAAACAGCAGCCTCCCACTGAACTCCACTGGACTGGGGCCAAATAACAGCCTCATCAGGGATATACCGAGTGATTTACAGAGTTTCTGAATGAATGAACTGACTAACTTCTGCCATATTCCCACAATAAATCCACTTTTAACTTCTAGTTGAGATCCCGAAATTTTCAAAGATCAAGATTCATGTCAGGATGAATTTTGGGCAAATGTGTATAAAATGATGCACAAGACATGTAGAATATTTCAATTTCATGGAATGGTAGAGCCATAAAAAACATTTTATACACATTTCACTCAGTATAAACATCACACAGCTTTAATTAAAAGCTGGAACAAGATGAAACACAATATGTTCAATATGTGACACTGTCAGACACTGTGAAATGAGATGACACATCCAACCTTCAAGCCAATTACAACAAAAAGAAGAGAAAAACTGTGTGGTTAAGTCCAGCTGAATACTAAATTGAATGTGTTTTAAAGCTACAGCACATACATGGATATCTGCCCTGTAAAGGACATTAAACTAAATGTTCATATTTTAATGAATTCTTATTCAAATTTTCATATTTTGATTTTTTTGTTTTCATGATAGCATCCCCAAAGTCTCTGTCTACATACAGTAGGAGGAGCAGGTCTTTCCATAAAGTCAGTCAATCACTCAATCACCTTAAACCATATTTACATTAAGCAGCAAGCATCAGTGTTTATCATATGCAGACGGTCACACTGAGCCAAACAGCAGCCTGCTACACAACACAACTGCAACAGACTTTCTTCTTTCTGATCCAACTCAGACACATCAACACACGTCTTGTCCTGCACCTTTTAGCTTGTTGAACGAGCCACGAAACATTCACCGGGGAAAAGGGCACTGCTAACGTCAGTCCTCAGGCTAGCTGGCTAATTAGCTGATCAGCTGCAGCACATTAAACAGCTTTTAAACTTACTTGTCACTTTGGTCAGTGTAGACGTCTGTGCCATCCTCATTCTAACAACTTGCCGTCTGTCCTCAGCTTGTAAGCTACACAGCAATTAAGTTTACTTTACCTCTAGTTGTCCTGCCTGTGCTCAGCCTGCCAACCACTGTCAAAACCTCCTTTCATTAATAAAATACTATTAATAACACATAAAATACATGATTTTTGACTGCAAAGAGTGATTATTAAATGTAATTTCAGTTGGACATTATGGGGTTGAATGATTGTTTAAAAAAGGCTTTCTATCTAATAGTTTTTCATCAAAACAAGTTTTGAAATTTGAATTTAATTTGAAACTACTTTTATAGTTCCCATGAAATGGCTAGCAGACACCCTTATTACATGTTTTCTGTAATGCAGACTAGGGACTAATGGACAATTAGTTTCCTTATGGATTAATCTGTTGATAACCGTATTTTCTTGATAAATCGATTATTAATTGACTAATGGTTTGGTCCATAAAATGTCATAAAATGGTGAAAAATGTTGATCACCGTTTTCCAAAGCCCAAGGTGATGTCCTCAAATGTCTTCTTCAAAAACCCAAAGATGTTCAGTATATTGTCATTAGAGGACTTAAGAAGTAGTTATAATAGTATCAAAATAGTTGTTGATCAATTTAATAATCGCTTAATCTTTGCATCACTAATGCAGACAGCCAGGAATTGACACTGACGGCACTTACAGTAGCCAATGATGATGGTGGGCCCATGCCCAGTTGTGTAAACCACATCAAATTTCAAACTTAAGTTTGTCCCCTAAGTAAAATATTTCCCCAAGCTAAGGGATTCATTTAGGAATGTTGCATAAACCCTCTTCGGCTGTCCTCTTGCCTAAGAGTTTAGAAGGCTTTCATGACAGTTACTGTCAGAACACAGCACACGGGCTTCCATACTCTTTAAAGTGTAATTTATGGTTACTGAGGTGTGTCCAGTATTCATGGTGCGGAGGGTCTGTGTGGCGAGTGTAGTGTCTGCGCTTCGGTCAAAAAACAAAACTCCACACAGGCCTCCACAAATCTATGTTGGCTAGTGGTTGTTACGTTAATTGGTTGGTAGGAAAGTATTCTGTTCGTGCAAACTGACAGCTGATGACCGGCATACATGGACTGACCGCGCTGCTGCAACATTTACCTAAAAATGCTTTACCACTGCAAAGAGAATGGTTCTACCGTGAACTCTGCACACACCGCAGTAACCATGAAGTAACCTTAAGTGTTTAGACCAAGTATAGTATATGACAGCACATGGGCATCCCATTATCGTAAATTGTTAGCTAGCTGAGCTAACACACCAAATTAGCCTGTATTAGCTAGTTTCCTCAAAATAGACTACACAGAGAAACAAAAAGAAAAAGAAGATGAGAATGTTGTTCTGAAAAAATATGAAAAACACAAGCACATAATCCAAAGTAAATTTTCTCCTTTCATGCTCAACTGTGTCATGAGTGAGAAAACATTTTAATGGATGTGAATTTGGTGTACACACTGAGTGCAGGAGGAATCATCAACAGTTTTGATTGTTTTCCAGGAAGACAAATTCTGAAATAACATTAAAAATAAAATACCTGAGAATATCTACAAAACTACTTTTTTGTCATTGTTGGACTGCTGTGTTGGCGACAATACAGATGAGATAAAAACACTAAAGTACATCGATTTTATCTTCATGGGGAGAACAAATGCACAAAATGTTCAAAAATCATAATTTATTTTCTTCTGTATTTTGGATTATATCTTGTTTTTGGTTGCAGCATCAAATCAGTGAAACCAAACATTTGAAGACAGTCCCCAGCCCTGCTCTTCACCCTGCCCTCTGGCTCTTTGCTGCCTCTGTCTCTCTTATTTGTGTCTCTCCTGTTACCTGGCAGACGACGGGGAACTGAGACCTGTGGACGTGATGACCATCAATCCCCAGCGGGAACACTGCAGCTAGAGCCATCATGCAGCCCACCGCTGTCATGTTGTTCAGGTACGGCTGGGAGTTCTGGATGTAGCTGTAACAGTGACAGAAAAACACATTAATTAAAACACTGGTAATTACTTATTTATGCTTAAAAGGTACAATTTGTGAATTTGTAGGTAAACAGGCGTTAATTATGTTGGTGGTCTTGCTGTTAGCTCTTAGAAATGTCATTATTTTTTGTTAATTGCTCTCCTGTTGTGTCTTTAATTTAAATTTTTATCATCTTTATTTTCGACTCTAGACAGTCTGGCAGTGTTTTAATTAGTGAGAAGAGCTCGACAGTGCAAAGACTCTTTCAGGTGAAAAACAAAAGTTTTTGTTATAAAACTCTGACATAAAAAAAAGGAAATTTGTGTGTAGCACAGATTGAAGCAGAAGTGAATACTAAACAAATTTAGCTGGAATCCAATTTAGTACAGGAGGAACCCCTGCTCCATTCTGTGAAGCTCAGCAGCAGGTGAATTTTTTTTTAATTAATTGGAAATTGGCACACAAACAATGTGCTGATTTCTCTGGATATTCCACTGATTACATGGTCAACATTTTTAATAGGGACTATTTTTTGGGTAACAAAACTGCAGCTACGCTATCATCTCTGCGAGCGTTTCACTACACGACCATGGCCAAAAGAATTGACGATAACAATACTATCATGATATCTATAGACAACACGACACATACAGAAGGAAGTAGTAATTCAGTAGAGATTGTGAAGGCAGCACTGCAGTAAATCTGTAGGCGCTGTGCAGTAATGCAGCAATAAAACTGAGGGAACGGGTAGTTTTTCTGTTGTCATTTCCCAAAAGCTGATAGTGAGACAGATGTAATTTAATAATAATCATGCAGTGATTTAAAAAGTCATTACGTAGTAATCATCAGTAGGCATACGTCCAGAAACTCTACTCATTACTACTGAAATTACCACACAAATCACCACTAGTTTGCTGCACATCTCAACAGGCAAGGGGAGTTTATTTATATAGCACTATTCACACACAAGGCTGTTCAAAGTGCTTTACAAGAGCACAGAAAAACATTAAAACTAAATGTTAAAAGAACATTAAAGTTGCATTTGAGATCATAAAAATAAAAGCTAAAAGCAAGCCAAGAAATAGTTAAAACATTACAGACATTGCATTTAAAAGACATAAAAACAAAAGCAAAAAGCAAACAAATAGAAACACAACAGCTACAAATTACCTTAACAAGAAGTTATGCATCTACTTTACAGGAAAGCTGCGGTAAACAGTAATGTTTTAAGCCCTGATTTAAATGAACTAACAGTTTCAGTAAACCTCATGTATTCAGGAAATTTGTTCCACAACTGGGGAGAGTAGAAACTAAAGGTTTTGATCGTAGCAACACTGAGTAAACCTGCTCCAAATCAAATAGTGGAAACAGTAGGTTTTGTGTAGATTTTGTATAGTTGTGATGACTAATGTTACCATGTTTGTCATCTTAGTTTTGAGCGTATGAATGCTAACATTTACTATTAAGCATTAAAGTTAAAATGAAATGAAAAGTGACTTATCCAGAGGAATAAGATGCTGTTTCTGTCGAGACAAACAAAAAGTCCCAAGATTCCATTAAAGGTATGTTTTTTTTCGTCATTTGGCTCAACCAGTCCTTTAATATGCTGTATATACTGTGTCAGTTTGCCATGGCAGCAACAATTCACTGTGGGCGTCTTAAGCTCCTTATCCACATTTCTCTGCCTACATCTTTGACATCAGATGAAAGTTTTCTTGTCACGGCACTGAAGTGTGGATGTGGTAATCACTGTGCTGTTTGTGGAAGTAAAGACAGGAGCTTAAAGGATAATAAATCAGTAATTATGATAAAAAGAAAAAATAAGCACAGTGATTTCTATCTGGTTGAGACAATGTGTTTATAGAAATGCTTCATTAAACACAATCTCAGTATTAAAATATTCTCAAAAACTCCAGATTTAAGATGTTTGTTTAACATAATCTGCACCCACCCAGCACGGCTGCTTTCCTCTGCTCTCCAGCTTGAGCTCCTCCTGCAGCTGTAGGTGTGTCTTTTATTCTTTCATCCCATTGACCTGCCCTTGTGTTGCCCCGAGGCCACGCTGCTTATTTACTGTACAGCCACACACTCGTGCAGCCTGCATACAAACACACTTTTACTCATACACACACACACACACATGCACACTGGCCCCAATCCAACCTTTGATACTTATGAAAAACCTTTAATGCCGTTACATACCATGAATATATGATGCTCAATACGCTGCAGGAGCTGTTTTCTGATGTGAGGTGCTGCTTTCTTCTCTTATTAAGCACCATGTCTTGCAGTTGCTTTGAGTTATGGTCGATCGAGGCTACTATTAGAGGAAAAACTGGCATCTTTTTCTCTTGTGTGTGGACAGTGTTGAATATTTTAAATAAAAGAAGAAGATGTTTCATTTAAAATCAGATTTTTAATGTTGTTGTTACTGGAAGATCAAACTTAGCTGTAGTTTCACTGCAGACATCAATAGATCACGTCACAGGCCAGACATTTCCCTTCCAGACATGTTTTAAATATAAAAATACTCTGCTATGATTAATATTTTGTTTAACGGACAATAATATCTGTAAAATATTTATTGTAATAAATCATAAAATGACCATGGTGTGTCATCAGAGATTGAGTAAACATGTTACGTTCATTTGACATGAGCTCAACAGTCGTGGTATTCCCCTTTGAAACTTCCAATCTGGACCAGAATAACTTGTTTTGTTTGTCTGTTTCATGTTAATCAGAGTTCAAATCAATGCTGTATTTTCACTGAATTAGTGTCTGTTTACGAGCTGGAAAAAGTCATTAATATCTTTCTGAAGAAGTAGATGTTTATAACTGTTAAATTGAGCAAAATGTTAATGGAGTTCGGCAGGCAGGACGCCACTTAACTCATTATCCAGAGTGTGTATTTTCAGAGCAGTGGGCTTTTGTTTTCAGGATAACAGGCTTAACTTTACATTGACAGACAAATGATTGTTATAAACAACTGATTAACTTATAGTGGAAGACTCGTCGTTGCTTGTTATTGTCAATTTTCGAGGCTGCGCACATCCTGTGCTCCTGCAGAGCTCCTGTAGCCTGCCTGTCTCTGCCGTGTCTGGGGAGGAGGGGACGGGTGGGTATTTAATGTACAGCCTAATAGTCCAACTCATTATTTGGACTGCTGTACTCAATTTTGTGCATGCAATGGCTACATACTGCTCATTTAACATGGGAGAAATGTGAGCCAACCGTGATCTCACACATTGATTGGTTGACTACCCTCTTGAAGCCTTGAATTTGGCATTATTGAGGTTATTGAGGTTGTTAAACTGCAAATATGCCTCCATTACATATCTTTGTTTGAGGGATCACTGCAAAAATGTGTTTATGTATATCTTTTATTTTTGGTGTATTGTTTTTTTAGGATTATTTTTAATCCCTAATATAGGTGTCAGTATATTTAGGGGACATAAAGATAAGAAAACCACATTTTTGAGTTGAAGTAACTGATTTTCTGGCCACTTGTTGGCAGTGAAACAGGTTGTGACCACAATAATTACATAGCATCACCCTCTGAATTAATATAGTAAACTTGTTAGCAAACAGCTGCTTAATTAGACCTGGTAAATTTAAGTCCAATATTCACTTCTTTTCTCCATTTTTGGTTTCCACCAAATCCTGAGGGAAATATCTGGCTCTTAAGCTGCTAAGGTCACCAGCTAGTCGCTAACTGTGTCTGTCTGCTGTTTGGTGCTGAGCAGGTCGGGCACAGTAAGTGAGTTTTTAAAGCTTTTCCTCTATAGACAGCTGCCTGCTGCAGTGGAAATCGATGCTATGAGAGCCGTGAGACTGAAACAAAACTGTAAAGTTGTGAGTCGGACGGCTAAAAGAATAAACTGAAACAGGTTCAGGTGATAATTCTTCCTCACTCTGACCCATTTCACACTGTTTTCATCGATTACAGCAGCTTCAAAAAGTGTCATTGTTTCTAAACTATTTCTCCTTTAAGACTGTGATTGTGTTTGACTTTTTTTTTGTGTGTGTTTTAAGTGGATTGGTTCTGTATTTTTGTCTTCTAACAAGGCAGTTGGTGACAAACTTGTTTTTGTGAAAACAGCTTACTGAATAAATTTGATTTGATTTGATCTGACTCATAGTGTTTTGGCTGCTGAGAGCAGCCCTCGGTGAAACTGTGTTTGAAATATAATCAAAGCTGGAAGAGGGCCTGACTGCCACACTGGAGCCAGCCAGAGATCCCCAAAGGAACAAACCTCTCCAGCTTTCCGAAAAACTCCTGATAAGCTCATGGATTTATGGGACTTTAAATCACTTTGACCCAGGTCAAACATAAAAATACTATGTTAAAAAGACATCAGAGATATGTTGCGCTGAGTTCACAGACATGTATTAAGCTTAGAAATCCCAGATCAAAAGGCATTTTTTAGAGGAAGTCTATTTGCATTTGGTCCAGGGCTATGCTTAAGCTGTGACAATGAAACCAGCTGCTAGATTGAGAAAAGCCACACCCAAAGTGACAACTTTGCAGTCCTTAAACTTGAGAAGCAGCAGTGTTGTGAGCAAATATTCACATCCACACTTGGAGTGCGACCACAGTGAATATCGACTCTGCTGGAACAGCTGGAGGTTGTTACAGGAAGTAATTTCCATTTATTAATCGGAGCCAAGGCAGCTCCTCAAACAGGTGACCTTCACGTAACAAAAACGTGTCTTTAACCTCCGACGCCCCATTTAATTCATCTATCAATTCTCATTATTTTCAGCTTTTAAAAAAATCCTTTTAACCATGACCTTCCTCTTTGGAGGACAACTTTATTTTCACAATTATCCGAGATATCACTCATAACTAATGCCTGCTGGAAGGACAAACATGGAGAGAGGAACAGCAAAAAAACCCACAACCTCAACCATTTGTTGACACTATACCACAAACACCCACTTCAATAAAGACATGACAACAAAGTGTTACAATTTAACGACAAATACGTGGGCGCCAACTCGTGATTATTTTCATTTTCAATTAATCTCCCAGTTATTTTCTAGACAAATCCATTCATTGTTTTGTCTATAAAACAACAGAATGGTGTAAAAACTACTACATCACTAATTCTTAGGGTCCAAAATGTCAACAAATGTCTTCTTTTGTCCAACCAACCATGCAAAAACCAAACATATTCAATTTACTATCATTTAAAACCAAGAAATGCAGTAAATTATTTCATTTGAAGCTAAAACCATTAAGTAGTTGACATTTTTGCTTAACAATTGACTTAAACATTTTATAGTAATTCTCTGTTGATCGACTAAGTGATCAATTGTTACAGCTCTAATGAATACACATACAGTATTTTAGGCTCATCAGCGTGGGAACTGAGCGATTGAGGATGTGTTCAATTTTTATTCAGTGTTAGTGAACTCACCGGACGTTGCCATTGTAGATGTTGAAGGTGAGACACACGATGCCGAGCAGGATGCCGAGGCCAGCAAAGACGGACACAGCTGCAAACAGCTTTTGAGACAAGAACCTGTACTCTTCGATCACCACTGTCCGATCAGCCGGAGGTCCAGCACCTAAACGGAGAGAGTAAGAGAAAGAAATGTGAAGAAAGAAAAAACTTCCGGTGCCATCGTCTCTCGGTGATGATACCCAGGACACATCCCACATCAGACTGTACTGATGGGATGATGCCTTTACCTGTAGTTCGTATATGGATGGATACAATGGTGTGTTTCCATTTAAGTATAAGGCTAGCCATAATCTAAACTTCATCAACAAACACCGTGAAAAGATGCAGTGCACCTCGCAAAACTTTCAGATTTCCCATCACTGTCTGTGGCACTCAAGCCCAAAAATCAATAGGAGACAATCTTTAAAAAAAGCTCACTTTTAGCCTATCAAAAAAAGGCCAACATCATTAACCCTTCACTAAGCTCTTTCTGCAAACAGCAACTGTCCAATCATAGACTGGCAACCGTAACTAAGGAGCTGCTGGCCTGTAAAGCTTTGCAACTCTCATCAGGCTGAAGCGGCGTGCATGCAGCGTATATAGTTGGGCAACTGGACAAACATCGCCTATCACAATGGGCTGAGTCCGTTGTCGGCTGTTATCTTTGACCGATTTTTTGGAAGACATTTGTCATCTTATTTTGCTAACGTAATAGTCTGCAGCGTGACAGCTGCTGCTCCGCAACTCACCACCCATCCAATGGCTCGGTACACACCCACTCAGCTGGATCATGAGTGCACTGAGCTGGATGAGGAGTGAGAGGAACCAGACTCTTTGCACTCTTTTCACATGGTGAATTAAGGATTAAATCGACCAAGCACGAGTTGGTGATTGTTAGATGAGTGGACAGACTAACAAAAACTGTTGTGAATTTTTTTCTGTCACGTTTGAATTAAGTGTATTTTAGTTAGTGAGCCGATTAAGCTCATCTTAGCTCGGTAAAAGACAGAATCTTGAATTCAGAAGGTGTACAGCTGTATCGCTGATGACTGGGCTGACAACAGCCAGTTGGAATATCTTAAAATATCACCCAACCCTACTCTAAGGCGAGCAGCACTTGGTGTTACACGAGTCTGGACAGTGGTGTCTTTTTTGTGGTTTTTCAAAAATGTGAAGCACACGTGAGGAAGGAAGGAAAGGAGGAATGGAACTTTGTCTTTATCTGCTCTAACGTAAGCTGCAAATATTAGCACGTACCTCCAGCCTCAAACTTGTGTTAGATACCACTGCATTTGCCAAAGTAATGCCCACTGGTAGACCCCAATGCCCCCATGTCTGAGTGACCCAAGGTCCAAGACAATCTGACATAATGCTGTCTAGAGTCCCCTCCCAGTGGACAAAAGAAGGTGCCCTCTAGAGAGTCCGTCACTCAAAATAAACCACAGTGTGTGTGTTTGTGGTCATGAAGGAACACGTCACCCAGCGCAGCTATGTAGCTCATTGATATATGTATGTAATCATACCTGGGTCTGCGTTATCTGGAATTGGAGGTAGTTTTATAAATCAAAATGAAATGAAATTGGAATTAAAGGTGTTCTGTCTTCTGCAGCTGCAATGATTGAAAGAAAATTAATCTGCAACTATTTTGATAAAAGACTAATTGGTTCAGTCATTTTTTGAGCAAAAAGGCAAAACATTTCATTTTCTAACATGTGAGGGTTTGCTCCTCTTCTGGTCATATAAGATAGTAAATAAAACATCTTTAGGTTTTGGATTGTTGGCCGGACAGAACGAGACATCTTGAGGTGTCTCTGGGAAACTATGATGAGGGTTTTTCACAGTTTTGTTATATTTTATGGACTAAATGTTTAATTGATTCATAGAAAAAGGCAATCTGGAGATTAATTGATAATGAAATTAATCACTGGTTGCAGCCCTAGTGTCACAAGGGCAATTACTACTAGAACCTGGATGTTTTACAGCTGAAACTACAGAACCGACAGACACTGAATGAAACAAATTTCCACGCAACTTGACAGCTTCAAAGGAATTAAAAACTAACAGAGTTACACACAATATGTATTTTATACATTTTTATTTCACTAAAATTAGCTAGAATGGTTAATTTTTCATCTGTCATATTGACTTGTGGCTAGATTATATTAAGTGGGAACTAGTGGCACTACATCTGCATATTTTTTATCTTATTTAGTATCTTTCCCCTGGACATCATTTTGGATGTGTTGAATTGCTTTTTCTTTCATAATGGCATTCCCAAAGAATAAGAAGAGAGCTATCAGTGCTTTAATGCATCCTGATATGCTAGAGGAAAATCACAACCTAATAAATTCATACAGTTCTATCTGCCTGCCACTGAGCAGCTGAAGTTCCCATGAAACGGCCAGCTGAGTGCGTATTGCTTACATGTGTCCTTTAAAAACAGGCAGCTAGGGAGGGACCTGCCTCAGATGCAGATGAAGGTGTCCATGGAGGTAATGCTAGGAAGGAGGAGCTAGGAAGGAGAGCAGTCCCATTAGCTAGCTGACTCTTGCCAGGCTGAGAGCTCCCAGTGAACACGGCGGGACCAGGACTAACGAGGCCGCTTCGACAACGTGAAATAGACTACAGTTAGTTAGTAGTTTTCTTGCTGGGTTTGTCATTGGTCACTTAGGTGACATATAGTGCAATATATGTGATTAAATCATCAATTTTGACTTCAGCTCTTTCACTTTCCCTACCCAGATTCACCCTGCCGGTCTGAGCCAACAACCATCACAAGCTTCTCTAAAATGACTGAGTGAGTCTCTATATGACTGCACAAACTGCTTGAGAGTGGAAAATGTTAAATCCAAGGAATTAGCATCCGATTCCCAATTACTGCAATTAAGTGGAAGCCTCATCGCTGCTCAAAACTTTTCATGATTGAATCATTGAGCTCTCTGAGACTTCAGAGGACACACATCTGATCTGATGCATGTTTGACTGATTCATAAGAGACTGCTGTATTCGATGTCTGTTCGTCTCAGAGACTCAAACCTGAAGCTGTAACACAACATACATCAGTGCTTAACCATAGATTACACAGAATTACATTAGACACTGTAAGTACCAAATAAAGTCAAGCATCCATTTTCTCCTCATGTTCTTTGTATATACTGGTGTCCTTTATTGTTCTCTTGCTACTTTTTGTCACTTTTTGTCACACTGAAGGCGGCATGGTTGTCAGTGTCAGACAGGCTGGTCTGAGTATTTCAGAAACTGCTGATCTACTGGGAGTTTCACAGTCAACCATCTCTAGGATTTACAGAGAATGGTCCAAAAAATAGAAACTATCCAATGAGCGGCAGTTCTCTGAGCAAAAATGCCTTCTTGATGCCATAGGTCAGAGGAGAATGGCCAGACTGGTTCGAGACGACAGAAAGGCAACAGGAACTCAAATAACCACTCGTTACAACCAAGGTATGCAGAAGACCATCTCCGAACACACAAGACATCAAACCTTGAAGCAGATGGGCTACAGCAGCAGAAGACCACACCAGGTTCCACTCCTGTCAGCTAAGAACAAGAAACTGAGGCTACAATTCACATGGGCTCACCAAAATGGGACAATAGAAGAGTGGAAAAATTTTGCCCTGTCTGATGAGTCCTGATTTCTGCTGCAACATTCAGATGGTAGGGTCAGAATTTGGCGTAAACAACATGAAAGCATGGATCCATCCTGCCTTGTATCAATGGTTCAGGCTGCTGGTGGTGGTGTAATGGTGTGGTGGATATTTCCTTGGCACACTGTGGGCCCCTTAATACCAACTGGGCATTGTTTAAATGTGTTGTTGCTGACCATATCCACCCCTCTATGACGACAGTGTACCCATCTTCTGATGGCTACTTCCACCAGGAAACATTTGAAGCCATAAATCGCAGTGCACAATCGCCAAATCATATTTTAAATGCCGGTGAAATGTGTGCTGCTTTGCGCCCTGCAATACAAACATTGCACATTAACACACACAGTGTCTGTGGGTAAATGACATTGTTCACCTGGAGCTGATGTTAGCTGCCACACAGTCTGGCTAACGTTAGCAGTACTAGCAGCAGCAGCCTGCTCTGCTTGCAGATTAATGTCCATGCTCGGTTACACATTGCTCCAGTTGAGTGGTTATATGCCACTTTATTCTGGCACAGTCTACATTCAGCCTTATTTTTATTTTCTCTAGCAAAACACTGCCAAACTACTCAGGGTATATGAGCTGTCATCTGTCCTACTATGCTAATAACAACATCTGGGGTTAGGTGGACCATCGAGACATTCGTGCTGGGTGAGAGGGGCTGCTGTCTGGGCTGGGCTGCCGCAACCCCGACTAGTGGTGGGTGGCTGCATAACATCTTAGACGCAACAGTTAACTGCCATTATACATAGATATAATATTGATAAATAGTTTAACTGACTAGTATTTCTGCTGCCAAATAGTGAGGGTGGCGACGTTTAATTGTATAGTGGACTGATCATGTACATCCCTAGTAGAAACACAAACAACAAAGTTGTTGTGGAGGAGGAAAGTGAAGAGCGTTGCTGAGGAGATGGACGTTGGCTTAGCCTCCTGCCACCACCACCCGACTCCAGATAAGTGGCAGAAAATGGGTGAACACAAGGACAAACGGACAACTATCAGAACACTGTTGTGTGTAAACTGTGCAGGAAAGTCGTCCTGATGGAGGAGACCGATAAAACAATAAACTTATTTTATCACCACCTTTAACAGCTTCCACCCTTTGAAGTACAAAACATGTCATCAGTCACAACCTACATGACCAATGATTATTGATACTGACCAATATGAAACTTGACTATCATGATAGACTAAACCAACCAATGTCAAAAGGGGGGAAGTGAAGCCAGGCTGACCCGTTCAAATAATCACTATGTTGTTCTGAAAGGTATCCATGACACAAAACATAATTTACATAAACCTGCTCTGTACATGTTACTCAATTTTAAAAAGTGTATGACCAACAGTAAGAAACCTTTAAGCTGCCAGTTTGCTTCTATGGTGGAATAGCTTCGGGAACCCCCCACACCTTTCCAAGGCTGACATTCACACTCACTTCATGTTGTGATTAGCCAGCTGGGTGGAGGTGAGGAAACAGCCAGAGCTTGAACTTCTCTCTCTAGCTCTCTCTTTTTTTTTATTCTTGACACAACTATTTCTGTCACTTGTCATGTGAACAACCAAAGCGCTATGAATGTCTTCCAGGAGAGACTGTCTTAAAATAAGCAATGTTATCCCCTGTTGTGGCGAGGTCTGGCTGTGGCAATGGATAGGTGCATCTCATGTATAATATTTGTAAACATATAGAAGGCCATGGAATATAACATTTTCTGCAAACTGAAGTGAACACCTAAATTCTGAAAGTAAAAACTTCAATTAAGCACATGCAACCAATTTAAATAGTTTCTATCAGAAGACAGACTGTAAAAATCAGTATCTGTTGAAGCCAAAAGCAATTCCAATATTTATTAAAAGACAAGAGATGAGAGAAAGTCAGGTGAAAGGAGACTAGTTCAACATGAGAGGCCTGTAAGTTGACATAGAAACACTTTGTAACACATTTTGCAGACCGGGGACACTAAAGCAACCTGATTCAGCTGCAGTTTGTGCAGGAACAGTGTGACTTTCTCAGTTCACAACTTTCCAAAAGCAATAAATATTGAGCCCAAGACAGGACTGGAAGTAGCCTTCTTTATTCTTTTATTCTTCTTCTTTATTCTTTATTAATTAATTAGAGGAAACAATTAACATTTTTGATTTCATAAAACCCAGAATACATATGAACTATTCCACGATGACTTCAAATAGCGCAGTCAACAGCAGTAAACAGCTCTACATACTGTCTCTTTTAAAACAGAAATTAGGGCTGCCCTCTAATATTCAACTAAACTGCTAGTGAGCAGAATCTTAATCGACCATCAAAAAGTCACAGACAAAAAACACACACCTCAAATTCCAGTCAGGAGCTGCATGTTGCTGTGAGGCCTGGCTGGGACGGGGATTGTTGCACAAGGACCTTTCCTCTTGTAATGCTGTACTCACCGGTACATTGATGGTAATTGTGCTGCAGCTGCTAGCTGGTAAGCTCAGTTAGCGGTCCTATTACGGCTGGTTCACACTACACGCCTGAGCAGCATGTGCGTTTGGCTTTACCTGCTGGTTTTTATGTCAGTCACACAGCCTGCATGAGCAACGCTGCAGCCAGGTGTCAGGTTCGGAGTCTCGCCTATTTTTTCCCGTGTGCGCAGTGAAAATGATCTGATAACAGTAAGGTCGACCTTATGTCACTAACATGACACCTTTCACTACCATCTCGTATCTGTAGAATATGTCACAGAAGGGAAGTGCACTTTCATTTTCTTTCTCTCTTTACTCTTTTTCACTCCCTCCTCTCGCTGAACATGGGGGAAAATCACTGATTGCCTTGTGTTTAAAGCTCTTTTCTTCTCTTCAAACCTCTTCTGCAATCTCAGTGTAGAAAGACAGGGCTTTCAGCAGCAGCCTTGCAACAGAATGACGCTGCCTGTGTTCAGCTGCTGCAGTTCAGCGAGGTAGCCGTCACACACAGGAACATGCATGTAGTCGAACCAGCCGTTAGACTGGTACCGGTGTTACCAGATGCAAAATACAGAAATATTGTACTAAAACTTTAACAAAAACTATTGTACATACAGAAACAGCCTGAGAAGGGGTCAAGTTAATATACCAACTGACAAAAGTATCCCGTGTGCACCATAATAGACTCTGTCATCTAAAAGAAACCAATAGTTTACCGCTTTGCACAGAATCGATCGCAGCTCATCACCCTCTGTTCCTACCTGTCAAAATAAAAGCCCCAGACTATGTCACAGCTCTACCTGCTCCTTGATCAGTGCAGAGCTGATGTGATTTGTTGCTCTTAACCAAGATTTCATTGCAGGTCAATGTAAATGTCAAAATTATTGCCTATTTTTGGAATTATTGCACGTATATCGTGGACATAATGGTACAAATACGATAATTATTATATCTGGCAACACTGACTTTGACAAAGCCTGTGAGACAACAGAGGTCAGTTTGACAACAGGGAATACAGTACTGAGGTGATTTACAATGGCTCCAACCAGTCAGGGACAGGAGGTGTGAAACGGTTGAGGAACTAGTTTGTAGGGAGTTTATCCGTAAATATACATCATCCATCGTGTTGATAAGGCCACAAGTATTTGTTTTGTTTTTTGCTTTTACTGTTAGCATATAACAGGTGGTTTGCTTCATGCCCAAAAATATATATTGAGATAAACGTGCAACGTCATGTCATCTAATGGCTTGAAGTAACAACTACTCGTTGACAAAGAAAACCTTAAGTCTGGGACAGCGCTGATAGCAATCATGCACTAAATAAAAATGCTACTTGAAATTATGCTGCGGGTGTCCAGAGTTGTTTCTGATATTGACGCATACACATGTAAACAGCCTACAGTTTTGCATCAGAGTATGAACTCCACAACCTCCATTAAATATTGATAATGCTGAAGCACTGAGAAATAAAATATACCAAAACAACAAACTGTAAATGAATCATACATAAATGCCAATTTGAGTAGTTACTATACTGTCAAGTAATGTAGGAAGCAAGAAGACAACTTTGGTGTTGATTAAGAGTTGGTTTTAGAAAGTGTGTGTGTTTATACTAACTAATTATTCATGCTTGTGTAGCTTTAGACCAGAAGAATTCCTCAGTGAGGAGGGTTCAGAGAGGGGCAGATGGACAGGGAGCCTCTTCTTACCCTCAACAGCCTCTGACTATCTGTCTGCCTAGATATGGGACTGCTGGCAGATTCGTGTGTTTGTGTCTGTGCGTGTGCGTGTGTGTGTGTGTGTGTGTGTGTGCGCGCTCCCAAGAACATCAAATATGCCGATGTGGACTCCATACAGTACTGTATGCATGATAAGTATGTAGACCAGAAGGCTTAGGGAGTAACAGATTATGTCAATACATACCGTACAGTACAGTTACAGATAAAAAAGACGTAATCAGATTATAGATACTTTAAGTAAAAATGGGGATCATTAGCAGGATTACAATTTTAAAATAAAGAATGATATACTACCATGCATAATGTGCACACAGCTGCCATTTCATTATCATGGCCTCCAGTGAAAAAATGCTTCACTGGATGGAAATTTCTCCATTTTTTTGTCACCAAATTGTGCAGAACAAAGAAGGGAGCAGCTGGACAAACTAATAAACCTAACAACAAACAAAAAACACTGCAACGCTGCAACAATTAATTGATTATTAATCGACTATCAAATTAATATGCCTCTATTTTGATCATTGATGAACTGTTTTGATTATTATGTGATTTAACTACACACTATATTAGGCTAAATAATTTCACTGTATTTTATATTGACATAATCCAAACCTAATACAGTTACATTATGTTAATATTGTGATACTTGGATTAGATTACTGATTACCTTTTTTTAACAACTAATTAGTAACTGTATCAGAATACATATTTAAATTAATCCTCTCAACTCTGTAAACCGGTAAAGTAAGCATGAATGATTTTGTTCAAGAAGGTGCATATGAGTGCAGGGGAGCATTTACACGTGTATACAGTGTGTGTTTCGTGTCTCTGTGTGTGTCAGAGAGAGAGAGAAATAGATGCAGACAGTGTGTGTGCATGTCAGAGGGGAAGCAGAGCAGGAGTGTCAGCACCGCGTGAGGCTGATGTGTCAGATGTCAGAGGAAAGTGTCAGAGTTGTTGCACCCTCGAGGGTCGCGAGGGTGTCAAGACGCCCATCACGCTCTGTTAAGATGTTTGTCACCGCCGTCACACACTCGATGTGTATCTGGTGTCATCTGACTGAGGAGTGACGTTATAAGAGGGATTCTGCAGGTTCCAACATTTATGGGTTTCACCATGTGAGAGTTCAGACTTTTGAAGACCGTTCTGATGCCACATTGGATGCAATTTCATGATCACACCAGCCAAAGTCTGCTGGAAAACCAGTCTGGATGACATGGCCCAGAATTATCTATTATTTATCTCAAAAATCTGTACTGCACAGCAGCATATAGCAGTAATTCCTACTGATACGAGTACTTAAATTAAAGCAACCTGGACCTGGACAACTCAATATTGTCACGATACTTTCATGCTGATTCGATAAGTACTGCGATTTGAAATGACCATTTATTGCAATATGTGTTTGTTTTTTTTAACACTAGACCACAAATCATATGCATCAAGAGACTGTCTATTGTGACTCATATTTCCAAAACAGTCAGTCAGTCAGAATTTCGTTTCAGTAGCATTATTTCTATACTGCATATAAAAATGATTTATTGAAGTAAACTGCTACATTTAGCTGTTCCTGCTCATTAAGCTAGTGCCACAAGAATAATATGCTAAGTAAGATATATAAATACAGATATATGTGATGCCCTCTCCTGGAACACAATATCTCCACCATGAATCTTTAAATCCAATGGAAATTCTGTTTTGACCCTTGGAGCTTGCTGTAGCCGGTCAGTGTGAGATGATACACTCACATATAGATTCTCTCAAATGTTGTGATTCTTTTTTTAAAATTCCTGAATGGATTTTTCACATTGATGCCTCAATGGAAATTCGCGCTATAAAAAAGAGAATCATAATATGTAAGAGAATCAATATTTTTTTTAAAGGAATCAATACCAAATGAGAAGGTTGTGAGTACTGATGTATCAGTCCTCCATCTGCCCATCCCTGTTTTTAAGTTCTTGTCTCCTGTGATGAATATGATTACATGATTTACGCCACTGGGAGCTGCTTTGTCTCTCGTGCTCCTCATCACCATCTATATGAGGAAACTCCATATGCATTTAAACCTGCCAAGTGGTGACCCAATACAAAACGGCTCTGCAACCCATTTTGGGCCACAACCTTAAGTTTGGTAAACATGTTCTAAGGCTTTTTGATGAAACTGAATTTAATGCTCTTTTCAAAACCTACAGATTCCCTGAAGACATTTCAATTTAAGCAACACATTAAAGACATGTGTTGTTTGTGAGAATGTTTGTCCATCTGTGCAGTTTACAGCGTATCTACTGTATGAACTACATGAGAGTCTCAACAGGGTGCACAACACATGATGATGCGTTCAATAGCAGCACAAATGTGCAGTGACTCGTCACAGTGTATATGCGCTTTACGAGTGTAACATATGCCATATGCTGCTGGAGCTTTAACAGGAACAAGTAAAAGAGAGCACAAAGATAGCAGAAGTGAAACTGGAACTGAACTCATCAAAATCCCACTAATAGAACAGAGACTTTCTCAACAGTGTGTCGTGGTGCTCACATAATAAGTTTTTAGATAAGGAGAGAAGTTTTTATGAGAAGAATGCATGGAATTAAAAAGACAGAAAAATGCTAAATCAGTGAAGTACTATTTTAAAGTCTGTAAAGCAACAATAAATCACCCGTTCCTGACAAAACTGTATTTTGAGGGGTTTTGATTTTTACTCCTCAATTATGTTGGGAAATATATTTTCAAGGGTCAAACTCTTGGCTGTTAAACCTTGTTATGGGCCGGCTGAATGACTTACTTACTAATGATTAACTCCATCAGATGGGAAATTTGATGGAGCTGACATCTTTCAGAGTTCACAAAATGTTACTTTTTTTTATTTCACAGCATAAAAATGAATAGCCATTTTATTTGTAGTATTTTTAGTTTTTAGCTATTTAAGTTGCTAAGAGATCTCTTAATGGGAATAAAAATACACATTATTAAACCATAATTCTTATTTAGTTTTGACTTAAAGGGCTATAGAGCTGATATGTTATGGTTGAGATACATGTGATAGCATTTTAAGTAAATGAGTTTGTCAAAAAATAGAAAAGCTTCCCAGTGCTGCCTTTTTGAAACCAGGAAGACAGGGGTCCTTCAGGCATAGCTAAACCTTTTTCATGCCTCAACTTTAAAAAGCTAATATTTTTTAGTATTTTTTAAGTAAATAAAATAAAAATAAAGACGGACAGAAAAGAAGAATAAATTAAATAATTATTAAAGAAAAAAAAAAACAATAACAAAAGACTTGTCACTAGGCCATGTTTTAGATCCTGAACACAGAAGTCAACAGTTTAACTCGGCAATTCAGTACTAACGCTACACAGTTCTCAGTCTTTTTACGTGTTTTGTAACACGTATAATGTGTTTAGAAGAAAAACTCTGAATTTCTTTTATGCAGAATGTAAGAAATATACATTTGTAATCTTGCTTTCATTAAGTCATTCATTCATTAAGTCTGTGTCCTTGCTTTTATTGAACATTAATTATTTTTATTCTTATTTAATTTAATCTTATTTGAAACTTTATTCTTATCATCCTTTCCTGTTTTCTTGCACTTCAATGTTTAATTTGCCACCTTTAATTATGCCGAATTTATTTAAATTTAAATGCTATACAACTTGATCTAAAGCACTCTGCTGTGTATGTAAGGAAAGTTTATTACTTATACTATGAAACTATACTCTACTCTAGATTGTGTCTGTATAATTGCAGTACTTCATCCTGTCTTGTGCATGTATGTCAACTGTCCACTCAGTCAAAGTGTTCGAACCATTTAAACCCTCCTCCGTCCTTGATCAAGGAATCAGGACAGGGTGTTACCATGGAGACCCGGCTCTATAACAGTTGCCACAGCGATTAGAAGAAGAGCTGAGCTGAAGTGGTTGTTAGGGCGACCGTGGAGAGAGTGAGAAAGTGAGACAGGGAGCCGCCTGGTAAACACACAGGAAAACAAGCAGAGGGGTTAAGTTGAGAACCCCTGTGTGTGCTCCACCCTGTCAGTGCGGAGCAAATCAAACGCGCCCCCCTGCCTCGCCAAAAAAAAAAAAAACTTTCCAGAACTGAGTCAGCTCCAGAGAGCAGGAAATTACTCATTTCCTCACAACAACTAGATGTCAGATGGATGCGTCTTTATTTGGTAAACAGTAAAAAACTAAATCGAGCTCCAAAAGAGGGTGCAAGGTAAAAAACAGAGTAAACAAAACTCACCTCTGACAAGTTGGACAGCAAGTCAGTTTCAACCCAGCAGGCTGTAAGTGGGCTAACACAGAGCCTGTCAGGTTGCAACAAGCCAAACTAAAGAGCTGGCAGCAGCAGCTCTTGAAGGACATGCTGGCTACATGCATGCAGGTCACCCGTCCCTCGCCACTGATGCTGACCTGGAATCGCTACCTCTTCTCGGTTCAGTTAAGCCTTGGCAACAGATCATTTCCTTAAAAGCCTAAAAAAGGCAGTTCTCTGTGGGCCACCGAGGCGTGCAGGATTGATTAGTGGCACACTCTGTCCAGGCACAAGTATGTCATCTCTCCGGGGAGGGACGGGCCAGTAAACAACCACAGAATTGGTCTTGGTGTCTGAGGCAAATCAGCAGTAATAGGTTTTCACAGCAAACTAGAAAATGGGCAGCAGGAGTTAGAGAGGCAGTGCTGGTTTGTGTGGGAGGGTTACTTATAAAATGTATTCTGGAACAGTTACTAATTACCTGTACAAAAAATGTAGTCAGTAACCTAATTCAAGTATCACAGTAATAAAGTAATGTAACTTGATTGCTTTCCATTTCTTTTGGATTACCTCAGTACCGAATATGATGAAAAATGGTTTCACCTAATGTTAAGAATATTTTAAATGTACTTTTAAGTAGCTATTTACACTTCACACTAAAACTTCAAGTTAATTGATAAACATATTCTGAGGCTTGCGTCTTTACCCTCGCACCATCCTGGTCACCAGCTACAGTCCCAAAATATTTTTTCAGTACAAGTAGTAGTAGTCGCAATTGGCTAGCTAACAGAATTTCTGTGCAGCTAATATTTGCTATTTGTCTGTTAGCAGTTAGTCTGTGTGGCTAAGCTTAGCAGTTAGTCTGTGTAGCTAGTGTTTTTTTCTGTGTGGCTAATATTAGCAGTTGCTTTGAGTTGCTTAAGTTAGCAGTTGGTCTGTGTAGCTAATGTTAGCAGTTGGTTTGAGTTGCTTAAGTTAGCAGTTGGTCTGTGTAGCTAATGTTAGCAGTTGGTCTGGGTAGCTAAAGACAGCGGTTGTTCTGCACACCTAACGTTTGCAGTTGGTCTATGTGGCTAACAACAGTGGTTTGTCTGTGCAGCTAAAGATAGCGTTTTTTCTGTGTAGCTAACATTAGCAGTTGGTCTGAGTAGCTAAAGTTAACAGTTGTTTTATGTAGTTAACGTTACCTGTAAATTTTCACAGCTGGCAGAACTTTCACTGTCTGTGAAGTTGTTTCTCTTTTCTAATTTAAAGATAAAATAATACATAAAATTCCACCCAGAGAAAGCATTTTTTCATAAGGGGCCACGATAATGAATTGGCAACTGTAAGATAAGATGTGATTCAACTCAGTCTTTAATTTAAAACACATTTTAAAATTATATTCCTGCGAGTAATCTCGATTTCTACTAAATGTATTTTCTGATTATGTCATTTTTTTCCCTGTTATTGTAATGGAATACAGTTACTTTTTGTTTTGTATTCCAATTACATAATCCTGTTACATGTAATCCATTATTCCCCAAGCATGGTGTGATGAAGGCCTGAGGTTTTCAAACCTCTGTAAGAGACACGAGGCAAAAGTACTGCATGAGCTGGAAGAGACCAGGTGAATGCCGGCGTTCTCAAAACAACAAGAAGCGATTGTATTTGGTGTGCTGATTTGGCCCGCTTACCAACATGGTCAGCCAGCAGTTGGAGCTGCAGCAGTGGGTGTGACACACAGCTCATGGAGGCAATTAAGATACTTTCATATCCTTAGACCCTGATTGCTGCAATTTGCTTAAAAACTCACACCCCTTCCTTCCTCAGAGTCATAACTCATTTAAATGTTAATACACAGACATGGTCTGAACACACACAGCTTTTAGATTGAGCGTGACTTACACCTACTGAGGGTATCATTATCTCAAATGTCCATCATAAATAAACATCCATAAACAGAAAAAAACATTCCGTATATTCAAGAACTCTCATGAGAAACATCACATTTTAAGTTTTCTCCATACTCTAAGTACTCCAGTGATAATTGTCTGTACATCTAGGGGTGCATTGCAAACAGGAACTGCTAATAGCTTATTTGGAATACATTTACAGTCAGGATGAAATGAAAAACACATTTTCAATCCTTTTAGATCACATCCCGAGTCATACTAATATTTAACAATACATGCCAGAAAAATACAACACATTTCTTTGTATTTAAATCAAAACTATGGAAAATCCAACCATTTTTTCTCCCTGCAAAAAAAAATATGATTTACGTAAGCTAGAACCAACCAACTAGCTAGCTAGACTACAGCTAAGGTTAGCATTCAACTATTTCCTCACTAACATTACTGTTTGATAGTATTAAATGATACAATGCGAAATGTGTAAATCAATTGTTCTGTTGATATTTCATAATTAATTTACTCCTTTTCTTTCATGGAAATATTAGGAGGTGGTTTATTCTAACATTAGCTGTTTTCTCATGGTAACTAATCGGTTGTCAAATATGTTGTTTTGCCCTGAAATATGGCCCGATCGTCCCCAGATTTTCACTATCCATTGTCGATTTGTCAACATTTGAGCTGACATCAGAGGAAAATTGTCTTGATTTTGTGTGCGTGGGCCCTCCCACAGTCAAAACTCCTCGGTTAGCAAATCAAAGCTAGCTGCTGCTCTGTTTGATTACTGTGAATCTGCTACGCCAACATTTTAACACATGTTTGACAGTGAGTGTGCAGGCGGCTCATTTTGGGCGAGCGTCAGCATCCAAATAACTAGCTTCACCCAAACTAGTGGTTAGAGAAAATCCAGCATGATTATATGTAATTTAGACAGCAAGAAAATCTAAAATAAGCCACACAAGGAGGGCTAATGTCACAGCACAAAGACGTGACCCTGTTGACTCACGGCAGCACAGACAGGACACAAACACAGACACAGGAAGCTGAGTGAAGAGTGTCATGAACTCCATCTTACCTATCCAAACATCATTACCAAACCAGGAGAGGTTCTTCTGAGAGCTGTCATAGTAACCGATCTTCTTGTAACTTCCTCCTATGTGATTGGAAAAAAAAAAAAAAAAAGCACAAAAATCAGAAAGAAAGATAAAGTTTGATTAATATTGCTTATGTAGTGTGTGGTGTGTTGTGGGGGATCAGGTTTAAAAAAAAAAAAATCATCCATTCTGGAGAATTGGGAAAAATCAGGTCCTACCATAAAAAGTTAAAAAAGATTCATATTAAAAACACCCTAATTCATTTTTTGGTGAAAATTTATTCTTTAAGGATTTATATATGTGAAATATATGTCATTCATGAAATGTTTTCAGTGCTTTATTTTTTTAAATTTCTTAACTTGCCAGAAAACTTGTCCCAGACAACACTTAAAAATATTTATAATATAAAAAATATTTAAAACTTGGATAAAAGTGTTTTAAATCAAAAACTAACAATACCTATTGAAAACATAGATATAAAAATGTACTCACTTCCTGGCTTAAAAAAGGCGGAAAAACTGCTCAAACTGCTTATTTTTCAACAAGTTTATTGTGTTTCAACCATAACATGTCAACTCTGTAGCTTTTCTATATAAAAGTTAAATAAGAATTATGGTTTAGAAATACGTATTTTGATTAGCAGTAAGGGAACTCCGAGCAACTTGAAAAATAAAATGGATAGTCACCAAGACTGTACTGTGGAAACTCAACTCTGTAAGACATTACATTTAATAAAAAAATACATAATCTTTTAAAATGTTTTCCCAGTGTAATTGAAGAGTAAAAAATCAAAAACCCCTCAAAATACAGTTTTGCCCCAATTCTCAAGAATAAGTAAAATACAAAAAACCTCGTCAGAAATGATAAATATTCATATTCATTCAACCACTATAAAGCAATTTTTCTGTCAAGCCTGTGCTTTCATATTAATGGAATGCATGGGTACAGAAATAAACACACAATGAACAGATAAAAGAAATGAGGGATGAAAAAGTGCATAAAGAAGGACAAACAAAGAAGTACCAAGGGGAGAAGAAGGAGAACAGGAAAGGAGAAAAAAAAAGGAGCTTATGTGGCGGTCTTGACCAGGAATACTGATGAGGTCCCACAGTGATTCAGGGATGCAAGTCAGGTCGTCTCATTGTGGATGTCAAATTACCTCGACACCACAACAGGAAATATGAGACAGAGCGCGAGGGGAAAGGGGCAGGATTATAAATTCTCATCCTTTAGGACGCCAAAGAGAACAGAGGTAGAAAATAATCCTCAACCTTATCCTGTGCGGGAAAACTCATTAAGTCACTGGTGACAAATAGGATGCCATTTCCAGAAACGGCTTAAAACGAAGGCTTGCGCCCAATTAGAGCGGAGCCCAGAGTCAACACTTTGCTGCATCAAGCCCATTCGCATGTACAATTATGGGACATTGAGGCCAATCGCAGTGAAGGCCGCGACAAACCCGCCCAAAAATAAAAAAGAGGCTTTGCTCTGAAACGAGCTGAAAGCAACAATCGATAAATGATGGATACAGTGATTTTTTTGATGAATGAGTGAAATTTACTGTTCAGACCAGATTGTGCAATACAACATCTGTGGGAGGACGGTGTGGGAGTGTTTTACCTTGCAGTTGCTCGATAAGAGTCATTGCCATCCTGGAACCCTGGGCGTCAAACACCACTTGGCCCTGAGACACAGACGAGAGGAAGTGTTTTTTTTTTTTTTTAACTTCAAATGATTAACTCCTTCCTCAGAGGAATAGCTTGACATTTTGATACATACACCTGTTTGTTTTTTCTTGCCAAAGGCTAGTTGAGAAGATTGATACCACTCTCATATCTGTACGCTAAATATGAAGCTACAGCCAGCAGACAGTTATCTTTATCATTTTTACACCAAAATTAGCATGTATCTGCAGGGCTGGAAGTAACTAATTACAAATACTCAAATTACTAAGATAAATACTAAGTGTTTTTGGGGGGTACCTTTATGAGTATGTTTTCAAGTCTATACTTAAATATGCATTACACAATGAAATCTAAATTGAGTACAATTTGAGTTAATATCCAAACCCTTCATCTACATTTTTGTAGTTATAAGACTATCTGATCATAAACCAGGACATGTGGCTGAAAAACTCCCCAAAATGCTGCAGCAGGTTTGACAACATGTTCATACCGAAAAGTTGCTAACATTAGCTACACATAGCTAAACAGAACAACCGCTAACATTAGCTACACAGAACAACCGCTAACGTAAGAGGTAATCCTAATGGAAAGTAAACAAGTTACATTGCTTTAATATTGTGGTATGTTACTGATCATACTTTTTAACAGGTAATTAGTAATTGTATCAGAATAATCTCCCAGCCTTGACGTTAGGTCAGTGAAGCGATTTGCAACACAAAAGTCATGTGACTTTTGTCGCCTGCAGTTTTAACCCCATTAATCTTGCGTGGCCAGTCTTTGGTGCAAGATTTGTTCTCTTTTAAAAGACACATTTCAGTGAATTTCACAATCACTGTGACTTTGTAATATCAAACACAGTTGTTCATTTGTCCTTTCACACAGAAATAAATTTTAAATTTCAGGCCTTTGCACAGAGATTTTAAAAAGAGCGTATCTGTATAGTTTTATCACCATGAAAGGCAACACCTGGAATTGTAAGAGTCAAAAACACAAACACTGCGTATTCATATATGATAAATAACTACAAGGTACCAAAATTAAAGAATAAATAGTTGTTTTTATCATTGGTACTTCTTTCTTTCATTCTGCACTTACTGAAACTCCTTCGAAGGAGCTGGTGTTGAGAGCCCTGTAGATCTCAGAGGTGATGTCATGATTGTTATAGTTGAAATCCTCCAGTCGTCGGCCCTTGGCCTTCAGCGGCGCCACAGTCTTATTGAGGGCGAGGGCCAGAGCCCACACTGCATCGTAGGCCAGAGGGGCCTCCTGAAACCCGCCGGTCTCCTCGGGGTTCATCCCACCCAGACGAGACATCAGGGCGGCGATAAACTCCTGCGATGTCTGAGAAAAACAGGACAGAGAGGACATCAAAGAGGAGTCCCTCTGAAGAAATGCAACGCACGGATAATATTAAGGGCATTTTCATATGTCTATTTCTAGACATTAATATCTCTATTACTCAGGAGGAGACTGTCAAAGGGAAGCAGCAGTGAATCATCTGGAACATTTATGGGGTAAGTCCTACATGAACACACAATGCTCCGCAAAAGTTCAAACAGTTTGGGTTATTTTGTAAAAGATTTTCCTCATTTTCAATTTTTAGAGTAGATTTTAATAACTAATTACAAACACTCAAATTACTGTAATTAAATAGTGTTTTTGGGGGTGCATGTACATTTATGAGTATATTTTCAAGTTTGTACTTTTGTGCTTCATTACGCTTCGTAATCTCCTTAGTCACTTGGTCAAGTCATAATTGAGTACTGAGGACAATTTCAATTAAGATCCAAACCTTTCATCTGCATTTTTGTAGATTTGTCGATTTTGAGATAATTTGTTAATTATTAATCAAATTAAATTAATTAAACACATCACTCATCTTAATTAGTTCTTGATTTAAAATTTTTGATATTTCAAAGGGTTCTTAATGATAACAAAAAGACAGTTGTGTTGTGCGCAAATAATATCTTAGACTGTTCATTAATCATTAATAAATATAAAAAATAATAATGGCCCAAGGACTAATCCTTGAGGTACACCAAAAGTGATATGCCTAAAAGAGGACTTGATATCAATGTAATGATTTTGTCCAAGCTGTTCATAAGCACACCACAAAAATACCAGGATGTCAAATATCAAATCGATATCGATATCACTTCTAGTTGGTCATAAGTGATGAAAATGATTGTTTATATGAGCATATTGGGGGTTTTTTTTAAGGAAAATGTTGCATACTTTACGTTTAAGGTAACTCGAAAACTAGAGCAATGCAGATTTTTTAACTCCAAGATGGGAAAGTACTTGAAGAAGAATAGAAAGACTTACTGTATTTAAAGCTTTTGAAAGGTCTAATAAATTCCAACAGTGCTTTCGTTTCTATCTCCTGCTTTATAGATTTCATTAACAAGATAAGAGTCAGCTACAGAAGTAGAGCGGTTCTTTCTGAACCCATATTGATGATTATATAGAATATTATGCCTGTCTAGATGATTCAACCGTCTTTGATTAAAAAAAAGTGTTTCTAACACTTTAGCCCTTACAGGCAGAATTAAAATCGGGTAGTAATGATAATTTTAACCCTCCAACATGAAATTGATGGGAGTGACTACAGATCAAACCCAGACTGTCCATCCATCATTCACAGTATTTTGTACACGTATATACAACTCTGGACAAAACCAAGAAGAAGAATAACAAATATGACAGGAAGTGGCACAATTTCAAAATTTTGCCTCAAGGTCACACCAGATTAGCATTTGAGCTAACCAGTCAGGGCCACAGGAGCTCTCGGGCTGACTAGAGGGCACTTGGACCAGCCTGAGGGGCTCTTGAGGGGGTGGTGGAGTTGAACAGAGACCAATACATGGACTGCTCAAGTGACCCAAAATGTGGACAGGATGTCCTATTAGAACACATCCTGACAAAGTTGTTTTTTTTTTTTAACAGAAGATCTCTCTAGCATTCAGTGCTGTAAGCAGTGTGACATTTTTAACAGAAAAAATTAGACATTTTGTCAAGTTTTGTCACGATAATTTAATTCACCATTATTAAATATTATTATTCATTGAAGAGAACGTAACATGCATTAATTGAACTTTTTTAAACACAATGACTTTGATCTTTCAATGTAACTGAAATGAAAAACAAGAAATAAATGAAAATAAACAATAAAGTGAAAAAAAGTGTCTGACAGTGCATGCAGCTCTGTGTCAGCACTGGAAAAAATGTCAGCTCGTCTCCCTCCCTCCTTCTGCTTAAAACAGCTGACAAATATGTGGAATAAGTTTGTAATTTAACACAAACAGCAGGGAACATGTAACTCAACAGCCTCCTGCCCTGCTGCCAGCTCCCTCTCTGTTGTCCTATATGACCATATATCAACAAGTGCAAATGTGCAAGTGCACAAATCCTGCAGACTTCTCTGGGCCCGAGCTAATCTGCAATTTTACACGATGTCGCAACTTTTTTGGAGTTGGACTTGTATAATAAACCAACATCGGGGAGCAGCTGGTTATTAAAAATGTAGGATTTTGATATGTAGCTCCAGAGCAAATATGATCAATTCTGTGGCATGTCTGCTTTGCTGACTTAAAATCTTTATAAAAACATTTTACATATTCATCCTCTCACAAGTGTACAATTCAGCTGTTTCAGCTCCTGTAATTAAACACCAATAAGCATGACGTCCCTCTGAAAGCAGGGATACATGTGTGATGTGAAATTATTGCTACCAATTATCATGGTATCCCTGTGGATTCTCTGAGCCAATTAGGCCTACACATCCCCAATTCAGTTATGTCAAATTCATCTCATTGAAATTCCACCTTGGCATTTGGCATTTAAATCTGCCACTACCTACTGAAAACTAGCTGACAATGTGCTATTGCAGACCCTGCAATATTGGCACGCCAGCTTCATCTGAGCGCTCTATCTAGAAGAAATATGCCAATTTCCAACTTGGAAATTGAATTTGAATAGATTGACTATGAGCAGGAGTTCTAGCTGTAATTCTTATCACCCGTTGAGCAGCACGTCAACAGCTAAATCAGCAGGTAGTGGCAGGTGCTGTATGAATATAAACAACAGCTGCTGATGAAGTGCGAGAGGGGGGAGGAGGGGCGCATGGAGACACAGGGGAGATAGTGGGAAAGGTGGGGATGAGGAAGTGATAAGGAGGAGGGAGAGGAGAGGTGAGTAAACGAAAAGAATGGGAGGATGATCCACCCGACCAGCAGAGTCAGAGAAGGTCGAACAATGGGAGAGACGGAGGGAAGAAGGGACGGTTTAAGAGGATTAGAGGAGGTGAACAGAGGAGAGCGACGGACAGACGAGGAGCAAACAGCGATCAGGTACACTCTTAGACAGACGGATTCTTCCTGAGGTTCTACACAGGACCACTTGCATCGGAAGAACCCCCTTTTTTTGAAGAAAAGGTCCATCAAGTGTTCTTCGTAAGAATATTCCATTAAGAACTCTTTTCATCCAAAAACTCTTGAGTCCTTCAAGGATTCAAGAACTCCTATGTCAATGGTTTGTCAAGGGGTCTTTGTACCATAATATAAAAGGGTTCTTAGTAGAACCCCCTGGCTGGGTTCTAGATAAAACATTTGGAATATAAAAAGGTTCTCAGTAGACCCCTCTGATTGTGTTCTAGGTAAAAGCCTTGGAATATAAAAGGACTCTCAGAATAACCCGTGGGTGTATTCTAAATAATCCCCTTGGAATATTAAAAGGTTCTCATTGAAACCCCCTGGGTAGGTTCAAGATTAAACTCTCGGAATATAAAAGGGTTCCCCTGAAGAACCTCTTGGGTGTGTTCTTGTCATCACCCTTAAAGAGGGTTCTGGGTTGAACCACCATAAAGAGGGCATCTGTGAAACCTTTCACAGATTGTTCTAAGCACAACCCTTTATGGTTCTAAGTAGCACTCTCTTAAAGGGTTTCTATTGGAACTTCCAGAAAAGGTTCTATTATTCACTTATTATTACCAGAAAGTGTTCTCCTATAGTGACAAACTGAAGAACCCTCTATGGTTCTGGTTAGCACCTTTATTTCTGAGAGTAGCTGAGAAGCTAACAGGGTAAAAACAATAAAGAAAGATGATGGTAAACAGCGTGACGGTAATAAACATCGTCGTTTGTACCGTCAGTCAGTGGTTTGTGAAACAGTGCATTGATTCAGGTCAGACACAGTTCATTGAAGCTGTGACATTCATGTTGTCAGGACCTGGTCTTCCCTGGAAAAACTCTGTCTCATGGGAATTGATCCATTTAACATGGATGGCAGAAGACATTTGTCAGGGATACGGATAAGAGGAGCTCAATACTTAGAAAGAGAAGTGTTAACCACAGAGAGCTCAAACTACATTAATGGAAAATCCAATGAGGAGGACACGCAGGACGAAGACAGGAAGACAGGGATGCCGCAAAACTGCGACAATATCGACTGCAATACCACATGGTTCATAATTAACTTAATTTAAGTTTACTTTATTTTATAAAAGGACTATTACTAACTGCTGCATTGTTTTTGTTTTGCAACTGTACATAATTCAAACACTGATTGCCAAAGACAATTCATGCCAATTTTTTGCACATACTTTGTTCCTGGCCGGGTAGTATTATTTTATCGAATTAAAGCAGAAAGCAGACATACTTTAAATTAAAAGGAAAATGAATTTTAGAAAAACAAAAATGCTGTACACATCTGGAGCAAGCAGCTGGACAGTTTTTCAAGTTGTCATTTTACTTTCTTATTAATGTATTAATTTTTTTTATAACATTCCTACAGGAAAATATTAGAAAGTAGGAAAAATATCACCATTTACCTATTTTTTTTATTTCAGGGCAAATCTGTGGTCTGATATCTGTCAGTTTGGGGTTGTGGTTCTCAAACAGGGGTCCATGAAAAGTTTTCACATTCATTCATTTAACTTATCTTGATAAAATTATATGATTTTATTTTTTAAGGAATAATACTTTAATGTTTAAATATAGTAGTATAGTATATTTCATAGATTATGTTATAATCTAATGCATATGCTAATGCTTCAGTAGTTTTGTAGAAAGCAGTTGTGTAAAACTGAAGTAAACTTAATTAGTGTGCTGCTGTTGCTTGTTTTGTTTTTTTGTCATTTTTTGTGATGCCCCTCTGTGTTTATCTACCTGTTCAACAAATTGCCTTCGAAGCTTTTCTGAACTAAACTAAACTCAACAAACACTCTAGTTTATTTTTATTTTCTTTAATTATAGACACTGTGGTACACATCACATTTACACCTAATCACCATTTTTCTTTTCACCTCATGTGTGCAAAATACAGGTGATAATTGGTGTAAACCCATCTGTTCCTTTTCTATCAAAACCATCTAATGGCGTTTATTGTTTACACTTGAGAGTCGAAGATACTTCGCAATGGATTTACAGATATTTTTGCAACTTTCTTTTTCCTTTTATGACTTCTTGTGTAAGTTGATTATGATTTGCAGATTGCTTTCTGTATTTATTTAAGAGGCAGACAGATGTATCGGCCTGCTGATACTGGCCAATCACAGATATATCAGTCTGTAATGATATCGCTGCATATGTAGTCCAATATGTGCCAGTATTCAACTCTTTTTTTGACAGAATATAATGCAAATTCTTATTTCTTTATTGTATAGCATGTGTATATTTAATCTGTTTCAGAGATTCTGATGTAATTTCAGACAATGTGTAAAACTGTAAAATATCCTGCCTCCAATCCAACACTTATCTTTGTCATAAGTTTTCGATTTGATTCACCTTTTATTCACCTTTAATTGATTTATCCTCAGTTTATGTGACATGTTTTTGTGCAGTTTCCCATGTATTTGGATTTTGAGAAATACAGTTGGGAACTCAATTTCCCATGAGTACTGTAAGACAAAGCACAGATGATTTGATCTCAGCCCATTAAACACCTGCATTGGACCAAAGTGCCTGGGGCATTGTGATGTATTCTTCATAACACTATAACACTGACGTGACTCATTATTTATCATTTACAGGATCACATAAGCACTTGTTTCAAGCGGTTGACGTTGCACTGATTAACATCAAAGACGACTTAATATCTCTTTAGTATGACAGCAGTGTGAGGGACAGCAGTGTTTTGTGTGTTATCCCACCATGTTGGAGACGCCGCGGACTGTCTCAGGATTCAGCATGACGATCTCCGTGGTCACATGTCCCTCCACAGCCTCCGTCATGTTCTCCACTGTGCAGTTGATAGCTGGGTCTTTGATCTTGAACCAGTTGTCTGCGTACCAGCCAATCAGGAACCACACATACTTCTTCCCATAGAGCTTCTCCTTGAACACCTGCAGCAGGGGAGGAAGGGAGGGAGGGGGAGAATGATAAATAAGCATGAGGAGAATTATTCCCAGAGATGTGTTGAGCATGTTGTATCACTGCCAAACAAGGAAATTCATTCAGACATTCAAACAGCTCATTATAGAGCCCAATTTCTGCTAATAGCCAGTCAGGTTCGGTCTACTGGGATCAATTGAGTGGGAAAAGTTACTAACCTCACAGAAAACCTTCCTGGCTTCAGTCTCATAAAAGAGCCCCACGATGATCCTTGCATCCTGGCGCTGCACCAAAACATGAAAACAAAACAAAACATTGCTTAGTTACATCATCATCATCATCGGCAGCAGCAGTAGCAGCGATATACCTTCACTGTAGCACAGCTTGATATGGCAGCACAGTGTGCCAAAGTTCCTGCTGCTTCGCCAGGACTGCACGTACTGCTGTTCAGGAGTTGCTAATTAGCATGGCGCATTAATTTCCTCTATCAAATCGCCTCTATGCTAATGGTATCGTGTGCAGCTGTGAGCCGGAGAAGGAAGGAGATGAGGGAGGGAGGGAGGGAGGGAGGGAGAGACGACCAGCAGCTGAGGTGAATTTTTAATCAAAGCACCTTGAGGTTCTTGACAGCGACAGCCGGGTCGGTGAGGAAACTCTGGCGAACGCTGATCTCGATGCCTGCCTCCTTCACCCTCTGCTCCAGATCGTCCAGAGTCTGCAAGATGAAAGGGAGGGACAGAGGGAGACAGACAGGAGAGAGGGGGAGGTTAGAGAGGCAGCTGAGCAAAGAGGTACAGAGAGAGGTGGCAGGTTTAGAGAAAGACCAAAGGCAAGCAACCAAGTCCGAAGAGACAAAAAACATCAAATAAGTGTATATGACAAATGTCAAGAAGGGGATGGACAGTGCAGGGACGTGTGACAGAGACAGCAAGGGAGAGAATAGATTTTTAGGCAAAGAGCACGAGTGGAAAGAAGAAAAAAAGAATGCAAGGAGAGAGGAAAGAATGTGAGAGCGGGATCATTAACCTCCATTACAGGAACCAACCCAAGTGTCATGGTATCGACCGCTGTGCCTGGGAGTGATGTATTGCTTGATCAATATTTCTCACAACCAATACTCCAACAAATTACTTCAAAAATCCTCCATCAATCCCTGGGAGAGAGTGCTTGAAGGAGCATCACATAGCCTGAGAACATGACAGTTCTCATAAACAAACATTAGCTGCTTTCACACATGAACTGCAACGCTGCACTTATCTAACGTTACCCCGAGGAGCTGTACATGTGAATGCAAATGTCTGCAGTTAGTTGCCCTGGACTTAACCCTGTCAGCTCCCCAAATCCTAAGTCTAAGTCAAAGTCTGGGTCAGTCACCTGTGTGCATAGAGCAGGACATCATCCAGAATGGACATGTGGGTGTGTTGATGATGTTGCACCAGTCCTGGTCAATCCCCTACTGAAGGTTGTTGCAGGAATGTAGTTGCAACACAATTTTTGCTATATTTAATGTTGTGGCAACCAACCACGTGATATTCCAGAGTGTCATCGCTAGCATGCTATTATAAATGTTGCTGGTATGTTGTCCCAGCATTTGCACCACTTTTTGAAGATGACAACATCAGTTTATATTGCCAGGATGTTGCATGCAACATTCCTATTGAGACAAGGTTGCTTTTGTAGCTTCTAACTGAATCTCTGTGCTTCCAAGATTTGTTTCTTTCCTGGTTTTCTGATATCTGATTTATTTCACTGTTTCATGTTCACTTTCAGTCGTGTTAAGTTTGTCTTAAGCTTAGCAAGACACCATCTCCACATCTGTTGCCTTTTCTCAAAAGGTCAAAATTATTAAATAAATGTCCAAATATTATGTGATACACAGAAGTCAGCATAGCAATCCTTCAGAGGCATTAACTTTTACATTCGGAGTGTAACATTACTGGTCAAATGTCTGTGGGTTGTTGGTTTGTGGTTTTCATATAGCACTCAACAAGTTTACGTATTTATTGGGGCATTTCTATATACTAATTGCAGACCTCTGGCACGCACTTCCACTGTGATTCATCAGCTCAGGTGAGTAAGAAAAGACTTGTCAGTCAGTGCATATTTCATGAATCCCATGTAGGACTTTCTTATTTCCCTCTTACTGCTTTGTTTAAGAACAAATAGAGATTGAGAAAAAGAGAGGGAAAAAAAGAAAACATTCATGCATGAGGCCCATTGTTCGGAGTATATATGTGAAATCAGCTTTACAGAGGCAGACGGGCAATCAGGCAGCCCACACTTAAATGAAAATAAGGGTGCCCAAAGTAAGGACATGGAGAATGAGGGAGATAAAAGAAAAGGAGAGTTGAGAGTTGGAGATAAAACTAAGGTGTAAAATTGAAGGTGAGACGTAGAAGATTAAAGGCACTGACTGAGGTGAAGACTTCAGTTGTCTGCTGGATGGTGGCGATGCGGGTCCACTTCCACTTCTGGAAGAGCTGCACCCTGGTGGGGTTATGAAGGGTGGCCGACGGGTGCGTGCGGAAGAAGGTGGGAAAGCGCTGGCGGTTGGACAGCGCCGGAGAGCTGGAGCCGTAGGACAGCTGCGAAACATGAGAGAGAAACGGAGATAAGAGGAAAACGGTTACAGAGGCAGGAAGGAATGAAGGATATAGAAGTTTAGCGGGAGAGGAGACAGAGAAACAAGAGAAAAATATACTTCTGAAGGTCCTTCAAGGCATCAGTAGTAAACAGACTTCAATCAAAATGTATTCAAATCAGGGCTCTCTTGTTCTTCCCCTGTACACAGTGTTCTTTGATGGTGACTGGTTCAAACAGCAAACAACAGAGAGGAACGCCAGCAAAAAAGACTGAAAACCAGAGAAACAATCCCCGCTCCCATTTTCTCATTTTCATCCACACCCCCTCCCTCCCGCCCTCCTTTTAGCTTCCCTCCGGCTTATCAGGTGTGCCGATAAACTCTGTAATTTCAATAAAAAATACAACTCTGCATGCAGGATTCCCCAAGCAAACACTGCCATAAAATTGCAATGAAACTTTCAGCTATTACAAACAAAACAAAATGCAAAAAATTATCTAATTATTATTGTTGCAAACAGTAGCCCCAGTGATAATCTGTTTCTTTCATTTGGACCCATATAATTTGAATTCTCAGGCACAATTCCCACAAGAGGCAGACTGCTAAGAAGTGCGTCCAAATCAGCAGGGAAGATGGATGGTGGAAAATGCCAAGCGAAACAGAGAGAGGGAACTGTTCCTCTAACAATTAGTTTCACAGTGACAACTCAAGATAAAATCCTCGACAGATCTCCTTTAAAATGAGGAACCTGGCGTTTAGGGAACCATTACAGATACAGACAGCCTATACTCCTCCCCAGCTCTCATCTCAGCCCCATTACCCATACAGCTCTGGGATTCTCACCACTGGGAGCAAAAGGGGGCTTGATGATAGATGTCAAATGTCATGTACGACGTGGACTCTCCACAATAACAAATCCCTGTGGGCACAAGCAGGTAGACAAAGGCATCAGAATGGAAGAAGGGGAACTGTACAGGGAGTGACAGTTGATCGGGGCGCGGCAGGGGAAGATCTGGAGAAACCAGCGGCAGCTTCACTGGATGACACATGCTTAATAATAAACGTGAAAGGTGTTCATAACAACATCAATGAGCACACATAGACAGTGTGACAGGGTTGAAAGTAGGGCTGTGACAATAACCGCGATACGCCAGTGAAGTGACGCTTAGGTTAAGCTCAGCATGGATCTATTAATACATCTCTCTGGAGCTGCACTGTCTTACATGACGAGACAGAAACATCACCTCTGATTGGCTGGCAAGTCAGGAAAACAGCCTGATTGGCTTGAGCCAGTGGACATCTAACAACATGTTAACAACAACTGTTTTCAAGACGGGAAAATGGAGAAATAACCACACAGGACATTCAGTGTTTTTTACCATGTCTCCAAAAAAGCTGCTCTGACTAAAGATTTTCATAACTGACCAGTAACTGTTGTCGATAGCCAACTAGTCATCATATATTTATTAGACCAATTGAATAATTTAAATGTATATTTTTGGGGTGCAAAGCCTGTTAAATACCACTGAAGGGTAATGATTCTGAATATGTTGCAACAAAAAGCAGGAAGCTGAACAACATTTCAACACAGTATAACCTTACACAAGTCTCACTGCTCAGACCTCAGGAATAAATAACTTCCAACTTCACACCAACAATAACAACTTAACGCGCTAAATTACAAGCTTGCTCCTCCACCCCTTCACGCCTCCTGTGTCCCCCTGAGCCCGCCATGTCTTCATCATCACCGGGGTCCAGCGCTGAGCACTGTGGAGAGAGGTCTGCCTGTACGAGACTGCAGTCTGGCTGGAGCTGCTGTAACGTTAACGGTCCATGTTGTAACAACAAGCCCCAGGTTAAATGGCAAGGTGCAGCTCCAGAATTGAATATGAGTTGTTTTTTTTCCTGCAACTAACAAAACATGGTTGAATAATACTCTTATCATCATATTTGTTATTGTGAAATGACAGTATAATGTTGCACTCATCTTGATCTCCTGCAGTGTTTGTGCAGTCTGCCTGAGATTCCTTGAGATTGGGGAGGAGGAGGTGGGGGGAAACAACTCACATCAACCATAGATGGTATATTAACTAAGATTTCAACCTATTTAATATACAGTCCATAGCTCCAACTCGCTATTTGGACTTCTATACTCATTTTTGGACAAGAAATTCTAACATACTGCACGTTTAACTGAAGCCAAAACCTGAAAATCAATCTAGGAGCGCCAAACTTTTGCTCATGGTAACACTCACATAAAACCTCACCAGACAGGAAAACAGAGACAAACTAAAATGGAGCAGAAAAGCTGCTGTGGCGGAAATAGAGCGATGTAGCAGCAATCTGCAACAGACAGGTAAAGTTCCACATCGAAGCTCCCCAAAAACCACAAACAATATCTCTTGATTCTCAGTTTCCTCACTTGTCCCATAGCCTTGTAGCAGTAGATCAATGGCCGTCTGCGGCTTACAGTGCTTTTAGAAAGGGAGATGGGGGATCAAATTAACACTGTGCCAAGAGGAGTCGATCGAGAGCCCCTCCTTGATCAGCGTCCAGAAATGGAGGTTGCGTTTGCCTCCCTGGCGCTCTGATGAGGCTGTTTGACATGCGAGGAGGCTCCTGCAGGCAGCCAGCGTACAGAAATAATTGAGTGTGGCGGTTAGGAGGTTGTGCCAGTGGTGGCGTGTAGTAAAGAGAGACAGATCCCTTTGTGTGCGGGGAGAATCGACTGCTGGAGTTGAGGGAGCGAGGCGGAAATGAAGAGTGGGAGAGAAAGATGGTAGAGATGGAGATGAGGAAGGAAGGAAAGAATGAAAAGGAGGCTGAAACAGAGAAGACCAGCTCCAGGCAGCAGCAGCAGACGGAGAGAAGAGGAAGGCAAAGAGTCAAATAGTGGAAAAGAGTTTTTAATGACGAGGAAAAGAAAGGGTGAAACCAGAAATGAGAAAAGAGGGGCAGATGCCAACCACTAGAACTGATTGTTCTCGATGACTAATCTCTGGATGAAACTTCAATTATAGGACAAAGCTAATAAGCGGAGCACTGTGAGTGACAGACAGGCAGATCAAGAGAAGACAGAGGATGAGATAAACAAAATAAACTAACTGATGAAGGCATAAAAGGCAGAAATATCTTTGAAAAAATAAGAGCAGCAGAAGACAGCAGATCTCTTGATGATTTAGAGATACTGTATGGGACGTGTTTGTACTTGTTAAAAACGTAGAACCCAAATTCCAAAAACGTTGGGATGTTGTTAACATAAATAAACAGAATAATAGAAGAAAAAGTGATTATTTGCAAAAGCTTTTTGGTCACAAAGCCAAGATATTTAACATTCAAACTGATTGACTTCATTGTTTTTTGTAAATATAGACTCATTCTCAGTTTGATGTCTACAACACGTTCCAAAAAAGCTGGGACAGGAGCATATTTGCCGCTGTGATACATCACCTTTTCTTTTAACAGCACTCAGTAAGTATTTGGGAACTGAGGACGCTAATTGTTTTTAAAATCTCTTATTCTTGCTTGATGCACACTTCCAGGTGCTCAGCAGTCCAGTTTCTTTGTCGAATTTTGTGCTTCATAAGGCACCACACATTTTCAGTATGAAGACAGGTCTGGACTGCAGGCAGGTCGGTCTATAACCTGAACTCTTTTACTACAAAGTCTGTTGTAACGCGTGCAGAATGTGTTTTGTCATTATCTTGCACAAATAAGCAGAGACATCTCTGAAAAAGACGTCCTCTGGATGGCAGCATATGTTGCTCCAAAACCTGTATGTGCCTTTCAGCTTCAATGGGACCTTCACAGACGTGACAGTTACCCATGATGCCATGGGCACTAACACGGTCTCATACCATCACAGATGTTGGCTTTTTAAGTTAGCGCTGGTAACAATCTGGATGGTCCTTTTCCTCTTGGAATTAATGTTCCAAACAGGTGTTTTTTGAATGTATATTTACAAAAAACAATAAGGTTCATAAGCTTGAACATTAAATATTGCGCCTCTGTAGTTTATTCAATTGTATACAAGGAGAAAATGATGAATGGATCACTGCATTCTGTTTTTATTTACATCCCAACCTTTTAGGACTCGGAGTTGTATTATCATGCAGTGTGTTAAGTGAAGCAAGACGATAAGTCTTGCACTTAAGTGTCAGTGACAATGCAATATTGTGAACCCGCCTTGTAAAGTGTCACCGCTAATTAAAAAAGTGCTGTGTGAAGTATTTTAAAATCAATAAACAAGTACAGCATTGATTTGGGGAACTTATTTGTATTTGTAGTATAATTACCACGAGTACAGAAGATCATCAGTTAAATGGATGTCAGCATCCAGCAGCATCAGCAATACATCTTAAAGTGTTCGTCTGCACAAGATAAATAGAGGGACAATATTCCTCCAGCACATACGGAGCTTAAGATTTTGCTGTCAGTGTCAAGGCCTCTTATCAGGTCACGTCCCTCATTCATGCTATCTCGAACAGAAGTCCACAAGAGACAGAGACATGAGACAAGAGGCAACATTGTCTTGTTAGCTGTTTGTCTGGTATCTAGCTCTTGTTCCCTACTGAGGATCAGTGCAGTTATTCAAGGGTCTCCCAGATGAATATAATGTCTTTGTGAGAGAACTCAACAGGCTTTATTGGCTAATGCAGTATTAGGGTGAGATTATGTTTAAAGGAACAGTTCACCCAAAAATCCAAAATACATATTTTTCCTGTGGCCTGAAGTGCTACCTATCCATCTAGATTTCTTTGGTGTGAGTTGCCAAGTTTTGGAGATATCAGCTCTCAGATATAATGGAACTAAATATCTCAAAGTGGTGGTGTGGTGCTCAAAGCACCAAAAATACATTTGAAAACCTCAACAACAATGACTCCTTCTTGGGTTGGAATTAACCAATGATATCTAATTACTATAATTAAGTCATTTTTTTAGGGGGTCTGTAATTCTACTTAGACTTGAATATGCATTGCACTATGTAATCTACTTAGTTACTTTTAAAATCATAATTGAGTACATTTTCAATAAATATCCAAGCTTTATTTTCAAAATTAGGTTATCCGATCACAACTGACAGCAGTGTTACAGGGATAGTTCATCCAAAAATGACAAAAAGGTCAATTTTAGTTTTCTAGTCCACAAAACACTGCTGCAGTTTCACAGGAAAACAGTGTTGCAGAATCTCCCAAAAAATTGAAGTGAACAGTGACCAGTTTTCAAACAGAAAAAATAAATAAATTAAATAAAATGCTTTCATACTGCTTGTCTGGTGTAGTCAAAGTCTCCTTAAGCCCTGACATGCCCGTGCACACTGTCACACCACACGCCCCCAGCTGAGACAGTGTGCTTGGCATGTTGGGGTTTTAAGAGACTTGGATTACACAAGATGGGCAGTATGGGTTTCTTTTTTTCAGTTGGTTTTTATATTTGAAAACCGGTTACCATTCACTTTAATTGTTTGGGAGATTCTGAAACACTGTTTTCCTGTGAATCTCCAGCAGTGTTTTGTGGACTAAAAAACCTACACCCAACCTTCAGTTAGCATGACGATGAGTATATAAGGACTTAAATTTCATTTGTGGGTGAAATGTCCCTTTAATTCCTTTTTGATAGCAATAAATATCAAATAGGTTCTGTCATTTAAATTGTGCTGAATAAGAAACTAGAATTAGCTGTATTATTAACTATGGCTTTCACAGGTTCAAGCGGGGTCACAAAATAATTATGACATGTCTAAAAAACAAAGGTTTGTTTAACTCGACATGAATGCATGCAAACTTTCCAAATTGAAAATTTAAAACACATCAAATCGCATTAACAACAATAGGATCTGCTGTTTTCTGTCAATTAAAAGGAGGCGTGGCCATTCTGTTTTTGTAAAATACATGTATGTGCCCGTCTGATATATTGATAATACATTAAACATCAACAGTCAAAAAGTAACTAATACACTGAGTAGTTTTAAAGGAGATCACTTTGCACTTTTACTCAAGTTTTTTTTTAAAAACACTAATAGTTTTAGTTATAATATTTTATGCACAGATCTTGTTGTGAGCAGTTTCATGTAGGAACGATTTTCTTCCTGTAGTAGAATCTACAGAAACTACTTTCTTTCTACTAGAGAGAAAGTAGCCCCATTTTTAGCCTATATTTAGCCTGTATTTATATATATATAGCGCCTATATACACTCAAAGTATGCTATTTGGAGTTCATATTTGCAATGTACTCATGTATCACTGAAAAACAACCACTGGATCATTTTGATACTGAAGAAAACTTCAGTAAAAACTTCAACACAATTCTTGGGCAAGTTTATTCACAATGGACACGGGAGATCAAATGTTCTTTTGGTAGTGTGAGTCATACCGAATCTAAAAATATATGTACCATGTCTGTGTGTTCAGATTTGACTGAGTTATGACTCTGAGAAGCAGTACAACTGAACAAATCAGGCCTCACATCTTCAACAAATTGAAATCCTCTGGGTTAAAATGACAGAGGACTGAAAACATGGGATAAAAGAGACTGTAATTTGGTAAAAAGTAGAGTTGTCACAATACCAGAATTTGATTTTGAATTGATTTTTTTCCCTTTTTATCAGTGCTAGTACAGAAAAATGCACAAATTTCTGGCAGGAAAATAAAGATTGAACTGAACTTAAGTCTTGGATGAGCACTTAGTTCACGGTTGTTTATAGCTTCAGTACTTTTAATACTATCAAATGTATTGTCATTGTATTGTTTTTAAACCTGTGGTACTGAAAAAGTATCAGTACTTAGATACTTTTGACAACCTTAGTACAAACAGGAAAAGACACCCACCACTATGAGGTTCCACATGCGAGCAGCTTCGGCCACCAACGTGGAGACGCCGCTGCAGCCGGGCATCAGGACGATCTTGATGGGCTCCGTGTACAGAAGGTCATACAGCAGCTTGGTGGCTTCTCCTGGGTCACACTGGAGGGACAAAATGACAAAGTATTACATCACTAAGAAAACAGCATTTAGAGCCGGAAAATTTCCCAATTAATTGATTTCGATCGAACCAGAGTTAATGATTATTACAACAGCGGAAAGACTGATCAAGACGATTTTGCTGTTGAGTTTGAATGAAGCGTGTTTTACGATGAGTTAGCCAGGCAATTAACCCTTTCTAAGTCTGTCCTTTTTAGAACCTCAATCAACTTTGTCGTGCCACATGTTGGGTGCATCTGTGGTGAAAAGAAAAACAGATTTTTTAGATTGTTAAAAGATGTTGCTGGGGGAGCTAAAGTAGCATATACAAAGTTAGCTAACATAAAAAAAACCACAAACAAAAACAAAAAAGTTAGTTAATCTACATTAATCCTTAGCTCGCTCTCTAGTTAATTAGTGGGGTTGGCTGATGTCTACTTAACTGGCATCCACAGTGAAACATCATGATTGACAATAATGTTGTTGCTGAGTCTAAAATGGTCTTGGTCTCAGCACCATATGTCCGTAACATAGTGTTTAAAAAGAAAGTAATAAACATGACATGGAGACATAGTGCACTGAACAGCAGCAACAGCTTCTTTTTATTTTCCTTCCAAAATGTTAAATATGGAATTACCTCTAACTACCTCAAATACAGAAGGCTTTTCAAATCACAATGTTAAGATGGTAGAGGGCTCAGTGGTCGATTACTGTCAGCTAAACACAGCAAAAAGTGCCGTGCGAGTAGCCAGATGTTATACTCAAAATGACCACAAAGTTAGGTGTGGAACGCTGGACGCTTCTTGTCTTCAGTGGTTGCCATCTTGTCTCTTTAGCGGAAGAGGCGGGGCTACCAAACTTGAGAATATGGTGGTCCAGGCACAGTGACTACAGTGGCCATAGTAAACAGAATTATACAGATATAAGTCATGTACTGTATTTTCATCAATAAGTACCACTATCGTATTGTCAGATTGAAGCCACGGATATGTGTATTTGGTTATGTTTGGAAAGATTTTGGTGCCACGAATCAAATCAATATTCAGCAGGTAGGAGGAGAGAGACGTTGGCGTTGGCTGACAAACCGAGGGCAAACAAAACCAAATAAAATTAAAAGGACATTTGTGTAGAATGAAATGAAATGGAACAAAAAAAAGAATAAACAAGCCAGGAGACGTTTTGGCGTGTGGCAGTGAAGCTCTGCCCGGCTACAGTTCACACACACGAAGAAGAAGAAGCTGCAATCAGCATTTCTGGTAATGGCACAACGGTCGTCCTCAGTTTGAGAAATCTGCACGCTCTGCAAGTGAGCACATAGTGTCTGAAGTGTATTACATGACAGTGCACTAATGGAAGTATCTGAATTGAGACAACATATGTCACTTTTACAGGTCGCCCTGTAAAACATCTTGTAAGCATCTTCAAAATGTGTTTTTCTTTTCAACATAGATGAGCTCAGCATAACATATCTAAGTACAGGAAACAGGGGTTTCCTCTGGGTGCCAAGCTTGTTTAACTGTTATTGGAACACAGAAGAAAAAGGGGTAAGACTTCAGAAGGGTTAATTAAGCTTGTCTCAATTTAGTAAAAGAGAGAAACTTGGATTCAGAAGATGTATGGTTGTAGTTTTCCATTTAACAAAGAAAAAAGGGGTACAAATAATCCCCTTTCTTCACACTCTGTGAGTTTGTTTTGTTGATTTATTAGATATATGTAAGGGAATGTATGTTGCATACTTAATGTAAGGAACTCGCCGCTCACACACATCTCCCAGGGAAGTGTGGAGTGTTGTGGGGTTTTGGGGTTGAGGTGATTGAAACAGAGAAAATTAAGAAAGATAAGGGTGAAGGAGACAGATGGAATGAGAACAGAGGGTGAAGAAAAGGCAGAAACAAATATGTAATGAAGTTTGGGAGATGGAGGCGACTGTAGACAGACAGAAGAAAGCAGAAGAGAGTAGATAAAGTAAAGGGAAATGACACAGAAGTAGCAGGGAGAGACAAAGGGCCAAGACAAATGTGAAGAAAGAAGACAAGAAGGAGAAAGAAAAGGACAAGTAAGGGAAATGGAAAGAACAAAGCAGACAAGGTCAAGATAAAGTAAAGGAAAATGGCACAAAAGTAGCAGGGAGCAGCAAAAAAGCAGATGCAAATGTGAAGAGAAAAGACAAAGCTGGAGGAGGAAAAAAAAAAGATCTGCACAAAGTTCACGTCCAAACACCACGAGCACGCATCATCAAAAAAAAAAACACAACACGTTGTCCACAGATCAAGACATAAAAACAGAAGGACAGGCAGAAACCAAACCAAAGTGAGCCCGACGACCAAAACAGCAGCCATCACAAGTCATTACAACCCTCCAATAAAGTCATTTGCAGCATGTTGAGGTTGGCGAGAGTGTGGCTGGAATGATCCATCACTGGTCTGTCAGCCAGATTACCGACAGGCCATCACCGCCGCGCTGCTCATCAGAGTCACAGATAAACTGGTCTGACACATCTAATGATTCGGCATAGAGGAGGAGATATGGCTCGCAAACACAAACGCACACTCGCACATTTTAAAAAATACTCTCCAGATGAGTGTCACAAACAATCACGCCGCGGCCGATGACGCCGACGACCAATATGGCTCCTAATTGGGGTGTTTGTCTCAACGGCTGAATTGTCTCTTTGAGGCAGCCCTGTGATTTTTTTCTGAAGAGGTAATCACCACTCAAGGCCGAAGAATATGTGGAATAGCCGAGCTCCTTATTGAGTGATGTGTTTGCCATCAGCTCTAAATTGGGCAGAATTACAGAGGTGTCATGCCACGGCAGAAAAAATGAGGATGTTTACATGCACCAGTTAATTCAGTCTGAAGAACCCCATTAAAGTCGAGCTCTGACTATTGACTCTCTCACATTAAAAAGTCCCTATAAGGTTTTCTTTATTGCTCCTAATCAACCTTTGATTTACTGGGCCATTTTAACACTTTTAGGACTTGTTTATTTAAACTGTGTTGAACGTTGTAGACCATATAAAACCAGAGTTGGCAGAAGTACAAATGTTCTTTACTCAAGCAGACGCTATGTTTAAAAAAAAAAGGCCTCTGGTAAAACTAGAAGTACTGATTCAACTTCTTTACTCTTTACTTTTTAAAGTAAAAAGCTGCCAACTGAAGGGCATTTCTACTGGCTTTTTCTGTGTATTCTATTTAATCTTGTCATGTCTTTTAAGTAATTTCTCTTATTGTTGTGTCTTTCACGTCGTTTTTCATCTTGTTACATCTTTAACGTCAGTTTTCTCCACCTTATGTCCTTGTTTTTCGTCTTACGTCTTATACATCCTTTTTTGTCTTGTTTGGTCTTTTATGTTGTGTTTTTTGCATAACCTTGGGAAGTAGGGGTGCAACAGAAAGCGCTGTTGGTACTGAAGCACTCCGCTGCAGCATCCTTTACTTTAATAGCTACATGCCTATGTAAAGGTCAGGCGACTAGTCACATATTTACCTATAAGCTGTAATCGATGATATAGCAAGCTGAAAAACTGTCAACATGGCACAAAAATGCATTTTTGATTGCAGTCCAGTCCAAGCACCTCCAGCATGACTGCTGCTGCACCCGTCCAAGAGTGTGATGATACCAAGTGCATTTACAGGAGCAGCACCCCCACTAACATCCAGGCTAACGTCCAGGCTAATGTTGCATGTGAAATGTTGACATTACCCGTCTAGAGGCCCTGCATCAACCAACCAGCTTCAGCTTTCCTGGGAGAACGTTTGTAAAAGAAACTTTAGCTGTCTCTTCAAAGAAAGTCGTGTTGTTTGCTTCAGCGGTAGGAAAGGGACTAGTTAATGAAGACAGTGTACGGTTGGACGGTACTTTTGTTAAAGGTGGCTTCACTAACTGGAGGAAAGACAGAAAAATTCAATGAGCACAAGAAGTCAGAATACAGTGAGGCATGTTGTGGAACTGATGTTCAGGTCGGTGCTCTTCTTGGGGAAGAAAGGGGTGGCTTTTCTGAGTGACAGCTGCCATGATGGCACTTTATATGAACTTATGCTTGAATGTACATACAACCTCCCCAAAGAGAGAGAGAGAGAGAGAGAGAGAGAGGATTCTTAGGAGAGATAACTGGCTTTGGACACAATTCAGAATGAAGTCATTCAGCAGTACGCCTGTGCTATTCACTGTGAGATTGTATCCTGTGCCTCAAATAGCCCGTACCATAGATTCACAGTAGATGGTACCACGGACGCCAGCACAATGGAACAATTTTCATTAACGCTCCAATGTGTGGATGAAAACATGGAGATTCACTCTGATTTCTTTGGATTTTACAATGGCGCCGACAGCAGCGGAGGGACCCTGTTCAAGTGCATCAAAGATGTATTTCTCCGGCTGAACATCCCGAGTGAGCGCCTTCAGGGATACTGCTTTGACGGAGCAAATAATATGTCAGGATGGTTGTCAGGGGTTCAGGCGCGGCTTAAAGAACTATGCCGGAGTCACCGTTTGTCCACTGTGTGTGTGTGTGTGTGTGTCGCGCACAGGCATAATGTGTGTGTAATGTTGTTAGTTAAGCGTCTATGTGCGCACTCAGAATGTCAGTCCTCTTTTCACCAGCACCCCATGTCCAGAATGTGTTCCTGCAGCTGGTTTTTCATCTTGTTGCATCTTTTTAGTCCTTTATATCTTTTTTCATCTTCTCTATCTTTCATTTTATGTCTTGTAGGTCATTTTCTGTCTTCTAATGTCTTTTACATTGTTTTTCATTTTGTTACAGCTCTTTGTCTCATATGTCTTTTTCGCCTTTTTTTCTTTTCCGTCTGCCGTGTGTCATATTCCCTGATGGATACACAGAGGAACTGTTTTTCCATGCGTTACTGTTTCATCAATTTAGGTTGAAATTCATCTTGATGTTGGGAAGGCGGCACACAGTGATGTAAAATAAAAATAATCAATAATTCCCTTCAAATGTATTTAAACCAAAGTAACAAGCCTGTTTTGAAAATGTAAGTAATAGAAAGTACAAATATTTGTGTTAAAATGAGGGACATAAAAGTAAAATTTTTTACACTCAAGTAAAGTACAGATACCTGAAAAAAAAACGACTTAAGTACAGTAACTAAGTATTTGTTCTTAGTTACTTTCCACCTCTGTAGAAAACCAAGGTCACAGCATCTGTAGTGTCTCCTGCATCAGATTCAGTCGGTGCTCTGGAGCTTAGACACCCAGCAGGACGTAATGCAGTGAAGTGACCATATCAGGAGGAAAGGGCGAAGCAGACAATAGGCACAGCAGATTCTTTTGACTGAGCTCAACCAGCATCAATTCCTTTATTACTCTTTGTTATCCCCATCAGGTGTAAGCCAGGAGGGGATCATGTAATCGTTACCAGGTGTGTGCATGATCACTAGAACCACATCATGTCTGCAGCTTCTCTTGAAAACTATTGGATCGATCAGCCTAATTTTTTTGTGTACATTCATGCTTGTATACTGAAGGACCTCTGTGATTCAGATGTTTTAAAAACCCTTAAAAAATCTTTTTTTTTTTTTTTATTTACTTTTATGTCTTCAGATTTTAACGGCCACAGGCATCATATTTTCAGGTCGTCCCATTCTTGTGATCACGATATCTCAAGAACACCTTGAGGGAATTAGATTAGATTAGATTTTGGTGGTTAAAGGTCAAAGATCATGGTGAACTCACGAAACACATTTTAGGGTCAACTCAGGATTTCATACACTAATTACACACAAATATAAAATAATGACGTGATGACATATTACATTCAAAAGGTCAAAGGTCAACTTTATTGTGACATCATAATGTTCAGCTCTCTATCAGTCCTCTGTACTCCTCTGTAAAAATAGGCTAGGGGGCGCAAGTGATCAACGAAAGCCTCAGTTTAAAATGTTGTTTTAGCTCAGGACAACATATGTGGAGGTCATGTTAATTTATGACTTTACAAATCTCTGCTGGTGGTATCTGACAGCTGTGGTGGCATTGCGGCAGGTGCTTCACCATCTTTCACCTGGCGGGGATCTGCACTCTGCTGAGTGCCCTCTTCTAGTTTGTTTTAATTTAACACATCACCACAAAGAGCAGGGTGGCATGATCACTAAAATCTGCAGCACAGGAGGTGAACGCTGGATTTTACGTCTTTGAACTCACTGACCAGCTCAAGTCAGGAACAGGAATCTCATTACATCACATGACATCAAAATACTGTTCTGACTACTTTGAATAATTAGAATTATAACTACATCCCAGTATAATGACTTACTGAGTCTCCATGCACGGCTGACCATATTCAATGCGCTGGGTTCAAAGCATTAATATTGACCAGGAAGGCGGCTTCACGATATTGATGTCAAACAGGAACAGGCACCCTCGTGCAATGCAGGGCCGAGAGGCTGCAGGTTTTCCTTCCGATCAATCACTGCACCATCTGATTTCACAGATCACTTCCTCCTCTCTGGCGTTCCTGGTGTTAAATCGCTTTGGCTCGTACCTCATAAAACAAATTGCTGTGTGATCTTCGTGTGAGAGAGATGCAGCCTGACGCACAGACCTTTTTTAAATACTCTCTTTCCTGAAGGTTGTTTGTGTTCTCTGTCACCGTGGCTGTGGGCTGGCTGCATGCTGAGAAGAAGCTTGTTAGCTTTCTGGTGTTACAGTGTTTTAACTACATTCTGATGAGCGGAAATTCATCGCCCACGCTGATTAATCAATCTAACATTACCATCCAACACTACAGCTTTTAATGACAGCTTGTTTTCCTCCATTTTCCATATTACTTGCGTAGAATTAAATTACAAAGTGCAGATTCTGACCTTGTAGAGTATTTTTAAGTATTTTCACCAGGACTAAGAGCTGTTAGCCCTCGACTTGTTTGCATTTCTAATATGTATTTCTCAACAACTTATCTTGCTCTGTGACAGAAATATTCCATTCTCTTTTATATATTTTGATTAATGTTTTTTCTTAAATGGGAACAAAATTGACAACAGTGTAGAATGCCAAGCTTAAATATAGTTACAGAAGCAGGCTTGGCTGAAGAGCTTCATTTTAGAAAAAGGAATTCTTGCTGAATGTTTGCTGGAAAGCATAATAGCATGCATTATTGAGAAAAACTGTGGTAAAGTGGTAAATAAATGCCAAACCCAATGATTAGTGGGCAAATACGCTTAAAAACCATTTAAATCCCCCAATTATCACAATAAAATAAGACTTGAATTTTCTATTGCAGCCCTCTGTGGTTAAAGGGATAGTTCAGATTATTTGAAGTGGGACCGTGTGTTTACTGATTATCAGTGTATTTCCCACAGCAGATGGCGTCTGACATAGTGCAGTTTGGAGAAGCAGAGAGGAGAACCAGCACAGACGCTAAGCAATGTAGTGCTGTGGATGGGGTCAGCAGCAAAACGTATTTTAGCCAACTTAAAAAAGTTTTACCTAAAAGAAAAATCTATATCAGTTTAAACTGTATGCTATATTTAGAACATTTTGATTGCTTAAAGTATCACTGTCTCCAAACCAACCAAACTTCATAAGCAAAATCAGTCATTTTACCGTGCCAAACATGCGAGTCAGTTAGTTTGCTTGTGTTATTGTGAGACTATGGTGAACCCAAACTATCATTTTAAAACACAGAAGTCACACAATAACACAAATAAACTAAAAGGTCAGGCCAGTGGGAGACCAGCAACTTTTGCCTATGGAGTTTGGTTGGCTTGGAGAAAGCAATATTTGGCTATATATACTATAACAAAACATATTTTAGACACCTTCAAAAGGCTCACTTAAATGAATCTATATCAGTTTAAGTGTGCACAATATTAAGAATATGTTCACCACTTTACTTTGCCATCAGACAGCCTTTTCTGACAGGAAGCCACCGTTATATAAGGCAGATATCCATCTCTCTATCAGTGGGACCCAGCCAACACTTTGGTAATCACTGCTTTACGGTATCTTTAAAACACTGAAGTCACACAATGACACAAATTAACTCAATGACTGAGGCAGCACCTCCCATGTTCTGTGAGGTAAAATCACTTGCTTTACCAGTGGAGTCTGGTTTGGTTTGCAGGGAGTGATGGCCTCTGTAAGACTGTCTAATAACGAGGTAAAGCACTGAAAATATTCTAAATATATCACGCACTTAAAGGTTTACAGTTTGCTGCTGACTCTGTCCACAGCTGTGCATTGCTTATCTTCCTACACCGGTGCTCCTGCTGCTTCTTCAAACTTCGGCCGCATCTACTGTGGGTAATACACTGACAAATAGATAAGTACCTCATACATCCCCACTTCAAAAAATCCAAACTATCCCTTTAATGTAAGAGCAAACAGAGGAGCAAAAGCACCAGCTTGAACTTGACTTAAACAAATTCAGTTGTTTTACTCCTTACAGTTACTTTAGGTAGATAATGAGGGGGTCTATTCTTGAACACAATTGCAGAACAGCATGAGACTCTGTAGGTGAACCTTTCTTTCATTCAAGTGTTTCTATGAGCATAAGAGATGAAACCTTCCGTAACAAAATGGGAACACAGCGCAGTAAGAAGGGAAAAAGCACACAGTCTCCCTTATGAAAAAAAGAATATATAGAGAGAAAACAGGGGTGTTGGCAGGTATGCAATAAAAGCTGAGGAATCTCTGCTATTCTTGGAGGTCTGTCTTCTACAACCCTCTGGGGTCATCGCTGTTTCCACTTTCATTTCTAGCTCTCCTTGGCTCATGAGAGCGCCAGGGTTGACGGTCCCTGATGCCATTCACATACACAATCTCACACACACACACACATTTACCAACACACACAGACATACACACAGATTTATGCAGGTGTGTGTACACAGTCGTAAAAATGCACTTGTATAGCTACACATACGTGACACAGTACCATCGGCTGTCACTGTCCTCAGTGCTGAAATTCCCTGAGCCAATATCAGAGTCACAGCCTGACCGGGACTTGACTTTTGTGGCCACACCAATATTAAGACAATAAAAAATTTCTGATATCAATCCGCCTGTATTCTTTTTCACAGAATATAAGCAGAATATACACAAAAAGACATGTTATGGCTTGTTTATAATTGTATATTAGTGATTTATAATTGTCTTTACATTTACAATTAATAACCTTATCAAACACCATTTATAGATTATTCATAATCGTAGTCTTAAAATGGTACCAAAAACACAAATACAACAAGGTATGTATTAAACCTGATTTAATAAAATTAATAAAAAGGATCAAATATACATAAAATACTGCCTATGAAGCTAACAAATGAAAACTATCTGCATTATGATCTGTAAAAGGCCATAATGCTCTAATAATGTCAGCTGGCTGATATATCAGTTGGGTTCTAATCATTGTCTACATTAACGTGCAGATGTAGTCTTTCCAATCAGTCAAACTGAGCTTATGAGAACCTCTGAAAGAAACCGCAGGTTCCCTGGACTGAGAGGACACTGGCTCTTCATAATAATACACTCTCTAATTACATTCCAGATTGAATAATATAAAAAGAGTGTGAAGAGGGGATAAGATAAGGGCCTGGGGGACAGCCGATGTATTGAATCTCAAAGCATGCTCAGCTACATCTCCTAATTTCCTCATAATTACGTCTGGCACCCGACTCCGGGCTCGTATGCCAGTGGACATGCGTGAGGACCAGTGATGAATACTGGTGATGCCACAGTGGAGGAGAAATTGTGTCACGGCTGCCAATTAAAATAAAGGGCGGAAGTGAGGGAAGCACCTTGTTTCACCATTTCTCTGTATCTCCACTGTCTCACTCCATCACTGTTAATAATTGATCAAAGTTTGCAGTCTGGGCTTTGATATATCCATGGCAACGGCCTGTGCAAAGAGTGTGTGTGTGTGTGTGTGTGTGTTGCAGTGTGTGTGCCTGTGTGTCCGTGTGTGTGTGCAGATCTCAGAAGGCTGTAAATAGTCTGATGCTGTCGCCAGAATAGCCAGAGAAACAAGCCGTTCTGCTACCACAGGGTATCTGCATCCATTAAAAGGACAGGCTGGGATTAAGTGTTGAGCTTCATGAATATTGTATGATGTTGAACAAGCTGAGGACATCGCTTGATAGTCCCAACCCTAATGGTCACGGACTGTGTGTGTGTGTGTGTATGTGCATGTGAAGAGTGTGTGTATTGGCACCTGTTTGCCAACTTTAATGCACATCTTCTATTCAGTACTGCTGTTAGATTTTAAAAGGATAGTTCAAATTAGTTTTGATGTGGGGTTGAATGAGGTACTTATCGATGTATCAGCTACAGTAGATGACGTTCGGCATGTCCAAAGTATAAGAAGCAGCGGAAGTTAAGCAATGAACTGCTGTAGACAGGGTGAGTAACAAAATGTTTTTCAGCCACTTTAAAAAAAAATCAATATCAGTTCAAGTGTACGCTATATTTTAAATATTTTAAACCATTTAAACCACCATTATATAGGCTAAATATAGCTGTGTCTGAGCCAACCAAACTCCATAGGGTTAGAGTTTTTTGTTATTGTATGACTTTTGTGCATCTTAACTGACTTTTTCCAATTACCAAAATCACACAATAACAGATGAAGGCAGCGGTAGACCAGCAACTCCTGAGTTCTGCAAGGTAAAATGACTAATTTTAGTTTGGTTGGTTTGGAGAGATAAATATTTGGCTCACATAACAGCAGTTTCCCATCAGAAAAGGCTTGTCTGATGGCAAAAATAAAGCAGTGAAAATGTTCTAAATATAACCTGCATTTAAACTGATATTGATTTTTTTTTTTTTTAAGTAAACCTTAATAATCTTTTGTTTCTGTGTCCACAGTAGTACATTGCTTACAGTTTTCTGGTGCCGCTCTCTGCTTCCACAAACTGAGAGTGTGTGAACTGGCATCTACTGGAGCTAATACACTGACTATGGATAATTACCTCATCCAACCCCACTTCAAATAACCCAAACTATCCCTTTAAAGACACAATAAAAGTTCCTCATCACGATAAATTCAGGTCATGAAAGCCCGCTGCATAATTACACTCCTCCAGCCTTGATCTTGAGATGCGAACAAACAAAGAGCCAGTTACGCCCTTGTCTTAATCTCACAGTTAAACAGAGAGTTCACGAGCTGGAGATTTGTTCCCTGACCAAACACGAGCGAGGAGTGAGTCGTAATAACTGAACGTAAATATGATAGCTAATTAATCCCTTTCTTATAATTGCTTTTCTGCCTCTCAGAGGCTAAGATCCTCATTACTATTCCAGCCAGGTGAAACATGTTTGCAATCAGAAGGTAAAAAAAAAAATCATTCCAAACAGACTGACTGTACCCGGCAGAGCAGGAGCAATAAAATCCCCCCTTGACTTAATTCAAGGAATTAACCAGCGTCACTCAGACAATGTTATACCAGCCTCTTTGAGCTGCTCTATTCAAAGGATCTGCATCTATTTCTCGAGCCCGAGGCGCCAGCGACTCCTGAAGCTCGAGGAGTGATGTTTTCCAATCCCTATGAAATCTGTTCATGCAACTGCTTTATCTTTATGTTTATGGCAGCTACATCTGCAGCTGCCTGCTTCACTACACTTGTAATCACAGGATGCACACACACACACACACACACACAAACACAGACACACATTTGATCTGTTTAGCATTTGATTGCAAAGAACAAGGTGTACGCCTAACAGAATGTGAATAAGCATGCACTGTACTATCAGCTCTGCATACATCCAGCATATGAATTTGCACACATATTTTCAGAGCTGAAACCTTATTTGTTTCTGTGGCTTGCTTCAAGAGTAACTGTGTTGCCATGCCAACTCTCCCTCTCTTTCTCTCTCTTTCTCTCACACGCAGACACACACATGCACACACACACACACACACACACACACACACACACACACACACACACACACACACACACACACGCTCGCTCCATCTCCCTGCTATTCTGTTTAACAGGATTCCAATGCAGAGCCGTGTACACCAATCAGAATAAAGCTCGTAGCAAATTTCTAACCAGTCCCAACGCAGTTAACTGTTTGGTGTCCCGGCCGCTCTCCAGGCATCTGTCCTGCAGCGTGATTGATAATAACCCTCAGGAGACGAGACAGAGGGGATATCAAGTAATTGTTTTCATGCGTCTCCACTCATGCCAGCATTGAGAAAAATGGTTCCTTTGGGTGGGGGGGGGGGCTTTCAGAATAACAATTAGGATATGCAGCAACGTGGCGCAAATAGAAGCATTTTTACTGTGATAAATAATGTGTTTTTTGATTAAAGTCAGTGTGAGTGTGGTGGGTGGTAAACTGGGGCAGTGAGGGGAAATGAAAGCAGTCGGGGGGGCGGATATTGGATTTATAGTGGTTGATAATGCTGACATTTTAAAATACCACCATGATTAATGATTGATGAGCAACAAGCAGGAGGTGTGTTTGTTCATTTAGCAGCTCTGTAACATGGCATGGCAGTCGCCTTTGTTAAGCAGAGTGAAGACTTGAGGGTTGGTTATCAGCCAGGTGACCTTTTACCAAAGCTCTTCTTTGAGATGTATGACTTGGAAAAAGGCAGGTGGTGTTCCTGAAAAGGCAGCCTGGAAATGTAAAATGTCATATACCTGCCGTGATAACTCTTAAAGTGGAAAACTCACCACTTTTCATGTGAACGTTCAGTCGGTGCTGATGGTAAATGTAGTCAACTGGAGCAATAAATTCCTCAGTGTGTGCTACAGTGACTGAGAAAACATAGCTCTGCTGCAAAATCTGTAGATTTTCCTGCACCCAGTGATGTCACAGTGATGGATGCAGGAGGAACGACAGACTATTTCAGCTTGGATATCTAGTCCCTGTCTCTGGGCATCCAGAGGAGGTGCCATGAGTATTTTGTCACCTAATGCTGTGTTTTGGCCAACAAAGTAATAACTATAGGCTCGGGTGTTAATAACACGACAACATGGTGCGTGGGTGTCACAAGCTCGGCTGCAATGTGTCCTGTCTAATGTTACATGTCGTAGAGGCATGCAGGAAAAATACTACGCTGCACCCAGAGACGGTGATCATCATTTTCTTTTTCACCACCAGGTCTTTACACAACTTCGACCTTTAAAATGAGTAATTGAATTGTATCATGTAATGTAAACTTATTTTTGTTAAAACTGATGTGGTGTTGAAAAAGTATTTCTCAGGAACCAGCATCGAAGCCAAAGTATATTTAGCAGTATCAAAAACTTTTCAATGATACCCAGCCCTGTGGGCACTGCTGCTCAGCTTTGTGAGCAGGAGAACTCAGCTTTCTCTGTCAGTACAGCGAGGAATTTATTGTTTCAATTGATTACATCTACAATCAATTCTGACTGGACGTCCACATGAAAAGTGCTGGAGTTTCTCTTTAAGAAAACCAAGTGGGAAAATAAAACAAGGCTGCAACTAACAAATATTTCCATTACTCTGTCAATTATTTTCTCAATTAATAGATTAGTTGTTTGGTGTATACAATGTCAGAAAATGTTAAAAAAAAAATGTTGATCGGTGTTTCCCAAAGATGACATCCTCAAATGTCTTGTTTTGTCCACAACCCAAAGACAGTCAGTTCACTGTCATAAGAGGTAAGGAAACCAGAAAACCATCACATTTAGGAGGCTGAAATCAGAGAATTTGGATGTTTTTTCTTACTCAATCCAGTTAATCAATTATCAAAATAGATAGCATTTAATTTAAAGGGTTAGTTCACCCCAAACTTGGCTTATGGTGCCCAAAAAAAAAAAAACATTTGGAAAACTCAGCAGCAATGACTCTTTCCAGAAATCTTGACCTGGTTCCTCAAGATAATCCACAGACTTTGTTGTGAGCATTTCTTGTGAGTTATTTTCATTCTACTGTAAAATCAACCGGAACTACTTTATCCTCTACTAGACAGAAAGTAGTTCCTACTTGAAACTGCTCACAACAAGATCTGTGGATTATTTTAGGTAACTGGGTCATGATCTCTGGAAAGAGAAATTGCTGTCGTTTTTTTTTTTTTTTTTTTTTTTTTTAGCTTTGAGCACCAAAAGCCAAGTGCTATTTAGTTCCATTATATTGGAAAGAGGGCAGACACCTCTATGGCCAACTCTGTAGCTCACACCAAAACAATCTAAACAGATAAACAGCACTACAGAGGGAGGAAAAATATGTGAACTGTACTAAGCTGTGTACTAAGCTCCAAATATTTTGATAATTGAGTAATCACTAGTTTTAAGGTGAAAAAATTATCTGATTCCAGCTGCTTAAATGTCTCTTAAATGCATCTTCTCTGGTATCTTTACTCCTCCTGTGGTGAAATGTCCCTTTAATAGATGACAACTAATCAATTAATCGTTGCAGATCTAAAATCAAATCAGCTCCATAAAGTCAGAAAATAGTTTGACTGCAAGAGGAGACATCACAGTCAAACACAACAACAAGTGATGACAAAAGATGCTGAGCGCACCACAGGGTCAGCTCGTCCTCGCAGATCATCAGATCCCTCACTGCCTGACTGACACCACACCTCCTCTGACTCTGCTCCAACATGCACTCACCATGCTGTCGTAGTGGATGAGCTCCAGCTCGTAGTCGGGCAGGATGTCGCTCCTGTTGTTCACCAGGTCCAGGGCCATCTGAGCGGAGGGCATGCACGCCTGTCCGCCCGGCCAGCCGCCGCTCATGGGGAACAGCGCTCCGATGTACAGCTTCTTCTTTCCTGCGGACGGCGGTGGACAGAGGAGGAGAAGGACGATGAGAGACGCCCGGAGGAGCATCGGAGGACTTCTGCACATCACCAGCATGGTTCAAGGTGAGCAAGTTGCCCCCGGTGCTGCAGCGGAGGTGACTTTTAAGCACAGCTAAAATTCAAGTGAACTCAACACGTGTCCGCCGCCTCTTTTACGCACTCTGGATCGTATTTTGTGCAGGTTTTGTGGCACCCAACTATTTACTTTTAATTGCAAGTGTTTAGTGAGTCGAGTAAATAATTTAGTCGGAGTATAAATTAGCATAATGCATGGTTAATTATACATGGCACACTGGATATTTTCGGTACAAAGTCAAACACAGTTCAAGCTCGCAGCGATCATGTGAGGACATGGTGCCGCTCGTCTCCAGATGCTCATCAGTCAAGTTTCAAACGGACCTCAAACCCCGCAGCCCGACTCATTTCTGTGCATTTCCAGCTAACGCATCGCTTCTTGCTCGCAATCAATCAGGAATTTTGGACAGCGCGTCCTTTACTCACGACTTTTATGCAAGAATGGGAAAATGACGCGCGTATTAGATGCTGGAGTCCGCGCAGAGTACGTCAGCCGGGTCAGATGAGAGTGGATCGAGAGCTGCAGCTAGAAAACAAGAAAGAAAAATACACGACTGGAGTGTGAACTGACTGAGAGCTGATGCGGCGGAAATAGCAGGCTACATCTCCCTCGTAAACGCAGCCGTATTCCAACAGATGAAACGATTTGCCGCGGAAAAGCAGGCGCGCCAGAGCTCTGCGTCTGATCCACTGCAGCACCGGCTGGCTCAGTGTGTGTGTGAGAGGAAGAGAGGAGAGAGTGAGGCAGGACTGAAATGTATGCTGAGAGAGAGGGAGAGAAAGAGAGAGAGAGAGTGTGTGTGTGTGCGCGCGCGTGTGTGTGTGTGTGTGCGAGCGAGAGAGAGAGATGAGTGGTTGGGAGGGGGCTCTGGGCAAAAATCCTCCTCAAAGATTTTCTAATGAGTTACACGCTGAGCTTAACTTAAACACTACATCCATTCCACCAGAGTCCTACACGACCTCATATTGTCGGATTTTCTCCTTCGCGTTCGGCTTCTCTCTTTACTCCCACCACTTGCTGCAGCTTTACTGGCTGACACTGTTGGCCAGTGCATCCGCAATCGATTTCTGATCAATGCATCGATACAAGTGGGTGAAGAAATTGTGGCCTGACCTGCAGGGTTAACGGCCAAATTCTATTTAACCCTTAAATGGGCAAGCACATATACATACTTTGGAAAAATAATTCAATGATATTTTCTAAGGTATCTAAGATAAAATAGCAACATTGAAATGTTTTTTTTTTTAAGTGTTACCTTAAAATTTCCAATATACACTCTATATCTATAATATACTCATTTAGGGTATAATATTTTTCATCATTTTCATGTTTTTTAATAGTTCAAGTGCAACTTTTAAATATTTTTAAACTAATTTCATTAATTAGCCACTTTTTTTTTATGTTTTGCATGTTTTGCCCCCTCCAAGTGAATATGAAATTAGTATTTTTGCAGGTCAAGAGGTCAAGACAGGGATGAGCCATGTGGTGAAAATCAATATCAAAACATCAATGATGAATAATTTTCTGATGCTGATTAATGAAATGATTTGGCAGCAGTAGGAATGTAACATTAATCATATTCAAAGATGTGAAAATGCCTGAATCTGTTCTGCTGTCCTGAAGTATATTACTCAACCCATCTCATAACAAAAGTTCAATAACTCATATGCTTCGTTTTAAGAGTAAAATAACAACAATAACAATTCCAAAAATTCAAGGTACGATAATACCATGATGATGTTTATAAAAAATTAAAATAAATAAAAACAATCATTATCATCAACAAAAATCCCCAGTGATTATATTATACTGTCACAATTCGATTCCACTTAAACCTGCCTAACAATTATATTAAACTTCACATTAACATCAACATTAAAACATTAACTAATCATTGAACTAAAGATGAAACAGTTTTAAAATTCTGATTATTACTGTGATTACAGTGACTAAAATGATCACAGCTGAGGAGCTGTTTTGTTAAAATTTGCTCAAAATATTGAAAAAGCACTGACACACACTGAAATCATTTCACCAAGTTTAAACTGAAAACTCAATAACGATTTCAAATGGCGTCATGTTCTTTGTGATGTCAATGTTTTCATGAATGCAAAACAAACCCACTGTTGTGCCTGTGTCTCCAGACTTTTGCTAACTTTGGTCAATGCAGAGTTTTTCACACCATGATGATCAAACATGGTTTCAGTAGTAATTAAAATTTGAAACGGTGACACATAATGAATTTTAGCATGGTTTATTGTGAAACTGGTTATGTTGGAATTGCAATATTATTTAAATTGCAATGTGGCCAAGTGCAATATCCAAATCACAGACCCTGCGATTATTTGATAAAGGAAAAACATGTGAGAAAACTGCATTATAATGAAGTACTGTAGTGCTGCAGATATTCCCTGGCCTAAACATCTTGTTCTCCAGATGTAAGAAAAGGTGTTTGTTTGGTACAGACCCCAAAAATCTTGCATTATTATTATTTTGATAGATTTTCTTTTCAGTAAAAATGAAAATTGTGATACAAAAATGATCGTTCTCACTACTTGCATATCGGAATTGCAATTTTGCAATCTGACTTTTCTACCATAACATGCAGCTCTCATTTCATCCCAAACTGAAACACGGTAAATAAAGGTACTTACAACATAATGCTGTTTAGCATAATTCAATCAGTGGACCTTAAATTGAAAGTCTGGAGGATTAAACCTCTGGGGACCATGAATGTCTTTGCAGAATTCAAATCAATACATCTAATATTTGTTTAGAGTGGACCAAAGCTGTGTGTCCAACACACAGACTGTCACTGCCGTCCCTAGTGGAGGCACTATTGCTAAAAAAACACTGATTCCACTCTAAGGAGCTGAACAATCAGACAGTTATTTACCTGCTGCTGAAACAATGGTTACATATAACCTTGACATCTGGGAAATTTTTAGTAACACCCAGTTTGAGCCTGGTTTTAGCCTAGACGCCAAGATGCTGTTTGACCTGCAAATCAATAACTCAATCCTTATTTGACTAGGACACCCGAGCAGCGTGCACCTCTGCTCTGTAACCACCTCTGCTCATCCACAGTCCATTTCATTTCTAACTCCCCTCCATGGCCAAGTCTATAAAATGCTACAGAAGCTGCTTTGAGAAATCAGCGAAAAATGTGTCAGGCAGTATCAATCATGGCTGACTTTATTTGCTTTCATTTCAACAGTGGAAACGGTGATGTAGTTAGTGTAGATAAGAGAGAGACTAGACTCCCTGCACACCTGTTTCAACCCTCTGTTCACATCCAGCACAGTCCCAGCAGTATCTGTAACTCTGACACACGCAACAATACACACACACACACACCTTCTGACACATAAACATGTATGCGTATAGAATCACACACATTCATGCGTTCCCATGCATCGTGGAAAACCCTTGGAAAACAGTTGACTGATTTTCCAGTGATGGAAAACATGGAAAATTAGCAAAAATGTTAAATGTCCTGGAAAATCTCGTGTTATCCTGGATAGTCATTTCAACATTCTCCTATTTTCTTAGAACTGAGAACTAATTAGCCCACAAAGCATCATTTTTATGAAGCTGTATCTACCAGCATCATTTGATTTCCCAAAACAGATAATACTGTCATTATGTTCAGGATCATGTTAACATTCAAATGGTATCATGGATGAGAAACACTGTGAACGTACCTCTGTGTCACGTCACATTCTAGCAACTACAGGTTTGATGGCTTGGCCTAACGTTACTACAACGTTGTCCTGTACTCTTCAGAGCAGAGCCGGTCCATGAAAAGCTAACTTAGCTAGTTACCAGGAGTAATTTTGTGACTTTTTTGCCGTGACAAAAAAAAAAAAAAAGTCACATTAAAAATCGTGTTTGCTACTCTACCCGCAGCTTTCAGCTCCAAAAAGTAACTGGAAGACCTCTGGATTCAGGCTATTTTAATTGTCTTTAGTCAGACTTGTAGCTACTAACTAGCCAGCTCACTTTTACAACAAACCCCTCTGACCTTCATCACACACATTACCCATAAATCCAGGGAAGGCTCTGCCTGTAACACAGGAGCAGAGGGTGTGTAATTAAAGTCCATTACTTAAGCAAAAGTACTAATATCCCACATTGAAAATACTCCACTACACGTAAAAGTTATGCATTCTAACTTAACAAAACTGAACTTTACTAAGGCAAAATTACGTGAGTATAATAGCAAAATTTACTGAAAGTGTCAAATGTAGCATTACTCATTATGTAGTAAGATTATCCTTGTCAGTGCTTTACTATTGTATCTGATGTTTCTGGATTAATACACTGCTGCCTTAATGTGTGTTGCATTTTACTGCTGTAGATAGTTAAGGTTGTGCTTATTTGAGCTACTTTATATACAGTTGTGTACTTTATTCTACAGCAATACATCATATTCAATGAGATCATCATATGTTTCCACTATTTTTGAATTAACACTATGTTGTTGTAAAGAAAATGTGCATATCGAGCCTAAAAATATCTAGATATTACTTTTAAACCATATCGTCCAGCCCAAACATGACTAGTAAAGGGGCTAAAGTTCTGCATGGTGTGATAAACTGATAAGAGTCGGTAGCAGTTAATAATCTTGGCAAACTCGACTTTAACTTTGAATGGTACATTTAGGTCTGTAAAGTTCTGTCTAGACTTGTCAGTAGATAAAATTGTAGGCTACTATCTGTGTTATTGTGTTATTTGCTTTCAGGCAGCAATGGTTAATATAAGAAAAAGGGGATTCTGGTTATAAATTAATAATAATGATACATTTTGTTTATATAAAATGAGAAAATGATGGAATTCTATGAAAATACCGTAAAAAGAAATGGGAAAAATGAAAGTAAGAGGAGGCAGTAGCAAAAGTAGTTGTAGTAAAATGACTAGTTTTTGCCTGCATAATGAAATGTTTCTATAAAACTTGTTCTCTAGTTACAGGAGTGAGTGACGTAATGCAGGGAAGTTCAAATCAGACTTCCATAGAGAGGAACATATTAATGTATGGTGCGATCTCTGTCTTTCATACCAGCTAGATGATCACTGAAAATGTCCTGGAAAATTATCTCGAGACAAGAGTGTGAATCCTGACAATGGCCTTTAAGCCTTTATAGTTAAAACTGAGTAGTCATTCAGCTGGTAAAATGAATTTGTCTTTGAAGATGCATCTGCCAGATCATTTAATACCAACCTATTCTTTGAGGAACGTTATAACTAAAGGTTAACTTGTTATCTAAGAAAAAAATAAAAAGCCATTGTGGTGCCAACAATACTTTTTGCCATTTTCAATTCAGCCCATTTGGATTATTGACTACGCTTTTATTCTATTTTATGCTCATGTTTTTGCAGTTCCTGTGTAAGCGCTCTAATTGCAATGTAATGTTAGTGATAAAGTTCCCCTTTGAAAATTACTTATTGCAGCAATTGAGGAGAAGACCATTATTTCTCCAGTCTAAATTAAAAACCCTCTGTAGTTAGGCGATGGAATATGACTATTATATAACCCTGGTTCATTACCCAAATCTCATTATCTGGATATCTCCATGTAGCAGAGAGCTATTCAGATCCAGCTGCTAACAAGCCCTCACAGGCTGAGGTGAGTGTAGTGATCATCGGCTGGCATTTGCCTTCCACTTCCACCTCCTCATCCTCGCTGCCACCCCGTGACCCATCCAACGCACTATCAATTATTCAGCTGTGAACTTTATGTGCTGTTTCGCTCCATAAGCCTGCAGCCAACACAGGCAAGACGCACCAGCATCGGGCAGTACAGTGTTAACAACCCCCATTGTGGCAAATGCCACATTCAGAGAAGACATTAGCTGTGTGACACAGCCTGGAAAAGATGCAATGGAGACATGAGTGCTGTAACATGTTGCTGAGCGGCTTTAATGAGGGTCTTGTACTGTATATTTGTGTGTCTGCAGAGTGCACACTGGGCATCCTTCAGGATAATGGCCTGTTTCTCTCTTGGCTGATGTGTTAGTGGGAAAATACTGTTTCGAAAGCCCCCTTTTTAACACAATCCCCAGATTACGAACTCGTCCACCTGCAGAGCACATTTTATTCAGCGAGGAATCCAAATCATTGTGAAAATGCTCTCACAAAACATATTGCGCAAAATCAATCAGACTGGTTCAGTTCCCTTGACGCTGATGTTTTGTAGACGTAAGGTTTTTCCACACTGCTGACGGTCATATTCTTTGTGCAGAGATCAGACTTTGGTCAAACAGTATTTCAAAGTACATTTTCAATAAAGTTAGGAGGAAAGTGTCATCTGAGCACACACTGCTCACAAAACGTAGATCTGTCACAACTGTCAAACCGGGCAGTGCTGATAATTATGGATTAAGAGTCTGTTAATACATTGCCTAAAATGTTTTAAGAAATATAAATTTATTTTTAGTTTACATTTGTACTTGAAATATGAGCAATATTGTGACTAGGCAGCTGCCATTTTGGCTCTGGTTTCCAACGGAGACTCCTGAAACTCAGATGAAACTGTGAAACTAGCCAGTGCTGATAAAATATGAATCAAAATGATATTCCTCTAGCGCCTATTTCGCACCAAAAACAATTTCAGAAACATATTTTGGTGTACTATTTAGTTGTAATATGAGACACATAGTGACCAGGTGGCAGCCATTTTGGCTCTGGTTTCCAACTGAGACTTCCAGCACTGAGATGGAACTGTGAAACTAGGCACTGCTGGTAAAATATGTATCAAGATTGTGCTACTACATTGCTTATTTCTTGCCTAAAATGTTTTCAGAAGCATATTTTAGTGCAGTGTTTAGCTGTAATACGACATACTGTATTGTGACCAGGCGGCCGCCATTTTGGCTCCGGTTACCTCCAGTTTTCACCAATTGAAAATGAATGCAGGGAGAACTAGAGGGACTTGCATGCACGTACATGCTTGAATATACATGTGCAGCCATCCCAGAAAAACAGAGAAGTTTGGATAACAGTACCATCTACTGAAGCTAAATTTTGTATACTGCACCTTTAACTTTGCTTGTAGAGACTCAAGCCTCATTTAGACATTAATATTACAGTATTATTGGTATGACAATTTACAGCAGCATAAATGTTGGTCAGCAGTGCCAGAACACTATAGATCATCTTGCAGTAAAATCTCTAACTTCGATACAGTATCATCATTACATAATTTGTCCAGCAGCACTACCTTGTTTCCAGCCCTCTGCAGCAGCGCAGTTATTACAGTAATATATCATGCCTGAGTATCAGGGTGGAGGAAAGTTAAGAATAAGAAGTTCATTGTTCAACTGTAAATATTCTGTCACTAGGGCATAACTTTATATCAACATTTGGTAAGCACTAGTGTATTATTATGAATATATCTATGAGAAAAGGAACACTTTCTGCTATATCACTATCAGAATTTATTGACTGCCAAAACAGCAGTATTCATCAGTGTTAAAAACCCATTACTGCCATGTGCGAGGCTTAAATTCACATTCCCATCAGGTGATGTGGTGTGTGAATAAATCATAGCACACATGACCTCAATCATTTTTTAAATTCTCAACTTATCATTTTGGGGCCACACCGACTCTCACAGCAGCTGCTCATGAGGTGCTAACAGATTGTATGTTTCGACATGATGTGATACTGTTCAGATGACACAAAGATAAAACCAGGTTTAAACCACGGTCTGGGTGAACACTCAGTTCTGATCGGCTGCGTAGTGTCCATTGATTTCCGATAATAAACTAAGTACTTCATATGAAAATATCTGTTAACCATTTTAAATTAATGCACTGGAATGAGTAACCACAGCAACAGGGACGCAGTCAAAGCCGCTGTTTAGCTCGCAACATATTCTAACACAGACAATTAGCAAGCTAATTACAACAACAAGTGACTTCAGCATTTCTTTCAACCTATTTAAAGAATATGACAACTTTGATGACTGGTAGGCAGCTGAAGAAAGAGAAGTTAAAGAGAAAAGGGTGAAAGAGTGAAACGCTTTGTGCAACATGTTAACAGCTGGAGAATTAAGTGCCTCATCCTCTGAACACCACAGGATGATGATTCTGGCACACAAGCTGCCAAAAGTACACTGCTCCTCTGAACTAGGGCTGGAAAAAATATCTAATTGCAATCACTTGGGATGATATTGCAGTTGTAATATGATCTGCAATATCAGAGCAAACAATAATCATTATTCTCATTTTCATTGAAAAACATATTAAAATGAGTATGGTCTAATTTTTGCAGGGATCTGTGCAAAACAAAGATCTTTTCTCAAGTCTGTAGAATATGGTGTGTAGGCCAGGATGACTGCAGCATGACAATAATTAAAATGGTATTTGGACACACTTTGACTCCTGTGGTATAAAAAAACAGTTGGCCATATTGCAATTTTGATAAAGTTTCAAATAATTGTTCATGTCACATCGTTCATCCAATAATTCCTGATAATGTACACTTTGTCGGGCATTATTTTTCACTTAAAGCACAGCTAAAATCCCTAATATACCCAACCCATCTTTTAAAGGATGAGGTTGGCAATATTTTATTTTATTTTCATATTCTCAGCAGACCTAAAGACCAAAATATACATTGAATTGATCCAACCAGACTACTACATTGTCTATGTTAACAAAGTCTGATATATCTTATTCCTCTGTGCCAAAGAGCTCCATAGTTGTTAATAAAAGTATTAATAACAGATGAGTGAGCCCTCAGGTGCCTTGATGATGATTAACACACGCTGCAGTTTATTTTGAGTCAATCCCACATACACTGTCCTGCTGCTGTAAATACTCACTAGTGCACCAATTGTGTTTTAATCCACAACTAAGTCTCCAACAATTACTGTTTTTTTTTTATTCCTGTTTGAGTGATAGTTTCGTCTTAATTAATTTAAATCACTATTGGAAGTTAATAACATTCAGGTTATGTTTACTCACAACTTCCTTCCTTATTGCCTGACATTTCTGTCATGACATGTCTGGTGTTTTCCCAGAAGTTATAGCAACTAGCGGCTAGTAGGAAATGGGACTCCCTAAATACTAAGCATTGTAGGATGTAGGTGTGGTTTTGCAACACACTGCGCACTTCAGCAAACTCCATGACCAGCCTGTAGTCTGAGTACATATACAATACGAGTGTCAGTTCATTTAATGCATAGGTCAGTCCCTCCAGGATTTCATGGGCTGTTTTTGTATGTTGGAATGTTTTTGTCATTTTTTTGCAATGGAATTGCAACCAAGTAAAAATTATAATTCATTCAAATCAAAGGCAACTCGTTCCAGGGAGAACAAAACTGCACCCTATTCTGAGTGTTCGAAGTAACCTTACCAAAAAGGCAGAGGATTACAAAAATTCATATCCTTATTATCCACAACGAGGTAAAATCTTTTTAGAGCTCAAACTCAGTCAAAACAGCACACAATTATAAAATAAGAGTGCACAGAGAATTGATGAATGTCAATAACAATGACAGTTGTGTTCATATCAGTGCCTGTGACAAACATGTATAATGTTTGCACAGGGGGCTGCTATGATCGGCAGAAATCCCAGGAAGCAGCAATGATCGGTCAGATTTGCAGAAAAGTTGCAGAGTTTCAACAAAATTGGTTGCACTGGTCAAATTTCCATGAACTGTTGTGATCACAACATTGCAATGTCTTGGAGAGACTGATAGGTAGTATGAAGGCATACAAACTATACAATCCATGTTTTCCTGTAATTTGTGTGCTTTCACATATGAAATAGAAGTTTATATTCTGCCTTGTAAGCCCATTTGGCCCAGTCATCTATTGATATAAGATACTTGCTTACACAGACCCCCCATCTGAGTAGATTTTTGTTGTTGAACATAATTTAGTCCATCTAAATGTCATACATGTCGTACATACTTCCTGCATAATGTTACAATGTTCAGTTTAAGAATTTTAAATGAAAACACACAAAATATGAGATAACTGAAATGTAAGATAAATAAGTTTTGACTTTCTTATATTTTTGTCTCAGTATCGTCACAATCATGCACATACCATGATCATCCATGATTACCAGTAGTTACAAGCTCAATCGAGACTGAAAATTCTTCAGAAACACCGCAATCACGGCTCCAAACTATTACGAGGAGAGGTGCAGATCAGAGGGAGAATATTTCAAGCTGCTGGTGTTGAAAATGAAGTGGACGACAGCGAACTTGCGCTGGTGCTAGTGGCTACCACGCAGCACTAAATAAAATAACATCAAAAAGATTAAATGGACTATTTTAAATGTTATAATCTAAAAGTATAATACACAGAGACAGTACATGTACACACGTTTATATGCACACACACATAAATAAAGAGTCTTGATTGAAATGATGTTAGCTTATGTTCTGGTTGTTTGCTGCTTTGTTTGAATTTACTGTGTACCTGTGGTTTTTTTATATTGTACTTGGAGAAAACTGAAACTAGAGATGTAATCCAACTGCATATGTGCATACACACACACACACACACACACACACACACACACACACACACACACACACACACACACACACACGCACACACACACACACACACACAGGGTAGAGCAGACACAGACAGGAGCAGGGTATTAACCTTTCTCCCGCTGAGGAGGCAGTAAGTGGGTGGTGATGGCACATGGAGTGGAGAGAGGGAGAGAGCGGAGCCAGAAGGAGGTCAGTATTGTGACAGTAGATGGAAATTTCTATTTGAGGAAACAGTATTCTCTGCTGCTTTGTTAATTATGTGTTTGTCAAAGTCTGTCTGTGACATTTGGAAAAGTTTTTATCAGCAACTTATGGGATTACTTGCTTAGAACTATATATGGAGTTCAGCAGGGTTGTGAAGGTTACTTTAAAAATATATTCTGGTAGAATTACTGATTTAAAAATGTAATCAGTAAACTTCGATTATTTTTGGATTGCCTCAATACCAAATGGTGAAATTGTTGGCCTTAAATGATGTTTTATGCTCATTGTAGGTTTACTAATTGTTTGTCCGGACAGTCCTTCTTTTGTGTGCTGAAATTAGGTAAATATTGACATTTAAATGTACTTTGTTCAGTAGCTATTCAAGTTTAACATTCAGACTTAAAGTAAACTGACATAAGTAGTATTAAGTAGTGGTAGTGGTATTGGCAGATTAGCTAGCTATAACTGGATTTCTGTGTAGCTAACATTAGCAGTTGTATAAGCAATTGTATTAAGTGTTTTGATGCACAATAATTGAGATGCACATGTGATGAACATATTGTAACACTAATGTGATGCTGTATAAGCTAATGATGGATATAAAGCTGGTGTCAAGGGCACTAGCTAATGGGGATCCTTTTTAAATAAATAAACTGGCAGTTGGTCTGTATTGCTAATGTTAGCAGTAGCTCTGTGTAGCATTTGGTCTGTGCAGTTAACACTGGCGATATGTCCGTCTAGCTAATATTAGTGGTTGGTCATTGTAACTAACATTAGCGGTTGGTCTGTGTAGCCATCATTAGCTAGCGGTTTGTTTCTGTAGCTCACGTTAGCTGTTGGTCTCTGTAGCTAAAACTGACAATTGGTCTGGGTAGTAAATGTTAGCGGTTGGGCTGGGTAGGTAATGTAAACAGTAGGTCTGTGTAGCTAACATTAGTGGTTAGTCTATATAGTTAACGTTAGCAGTAGGTCTGCGTAGCTGACATTTGCAGGAGGTCTCTGTAGATAACATTAGTGGTTATCTGTGTAGCTAACGTTAGCGGTTGGTCTGTAGCTAACGTTAGCAGTTGGTGTTTCATATAAATGTTTCCTTAAATTAGGTCATGGATGATTACATTTTGACAGATAAAAGCAGAACTGTCACTTTTTTGTGATGTTCTTCCTCTTTCCTAATCTAAAGACAAAACGGTGTTGAAACTTCCTCCCAGTAAAGCATTTTTCCACTACAGGCCATGATAATGAATTGACTTTAAGATGTGCTGGTTTCACTGAGACCAGAGTGGTGTTGTGAGAGTTGTAAAGTGTTACAACGTGTGTTCACTACAGGTGATAGTACATTGTTCTCTATGTTAAAATGCATTTTAAAATTGTAATCCTGCTAAATAATCCCCATTTTATTAAATGTAACTGTAATCTAATTATGTTTTTTTTAATCTTTAACTGTAATGAATGCAGTTTCTTTTTTTTATCCTGATTATTTAATCCTGTTGCATGTCATCTGTTGCTCCCCAAGCCTGGAGTTCAGTGCTGTACATTGTACACGTACACATTTAGTATCTGGCTCATGAAAGGCGAGAATAGGTCTATGCCTAATTCATTAGGGTAACGCTGCAGTGTTGTGAGCCTTCCAAGGATTGTTGCAAGTGTATGATTCAATATCTGGCCAATTCCTAATGTGGTGACATAACTGTGCAAGAGGGTGAGCCATCCTGCAACAGTAACAAATGTATTCATCATCTTTGCCAGGGATCAGATGAAATGGCTGTACTCGTAGATGTTTTGACCCTTTATTTTTTGCAGGGAAGGCTGGCTAAGCACATTAGTTCGTTTTCAGTAATGACTTACTGCAAACTCATACAGTTTCACCCTCACAGCAACAAGACCCACAGTTCTAACAACTCTGCATGTCGAGCTGAATAAGTGAGCTGAATATTCCGCACCTGATTATATTTATACCTGCATGGTGACAAACCCACAGCTATACCTCTCATGCCACCAACTGCTCGCCTCTTTCCAAATCCCTTGTAGTCTTAGAAGAGGGCAGGAGCAGAGCAAAAAACGATTAACAACAAAAAAAAAAATCATTAAAACTTTTAAATTTCAATGAACTAAAGACATAAGGAGGTTAGTTTGGATGAGTTGTGTTGAAAATGCTACCTCACTAATGACGCTTATGTGCAAATTAAATAGTCATAATCTTCTCTTTCAGTGCTTTGATTCATAAAAGAAGGATTTGCTCAGTACTCAGGGATAAAAAAAATAATGTTCCTCGTGTAACAGGCTGGAGAGGAACTGGGGAAAATGCTGTCAGCCCTGTAATATGTATGTGCTGTGCTCTAATATTAGATATGAAAACTAATTTCTTTAACTGAGTTTACAACTTCAAATACAATTAAAACTATAATCTCGTTTCTCACAGTTGAAAAAATATTTAATTGGACAAGTTTTTCAAAGAAGAAAAATCATTTATCACAAGAAGTCATATTTTCCCTGCTGAGGATTTTAACCACACAGTACAGACAGTCTTGTCTGTACTTTAGGCTGCTGCTGCCCTCTTGTGGCTGCAGCACACATTGCATCTGCAGCACATTATTGCAAAGCCTTTATTGAAGCAGAATTTAAAAGAGAAATTTTAATATATTTACTGCAATAATTTATAAAAATGACCATGATATATAATCAGAGATAAAGGAAACAGTCTAAATGCTCACTTCTCTAACAACGACACTGCTTATATATGCCTGTTTCACATTAATTAGAGTTGAAATTAAAGGGTAATTTCACCACAAAATAAAGAAAATACCTATTTTCTCCTTGGGGTGTAGTGCTGTTTATCCATCCAGATGGTTTTGTTGTGTGTTCCAGAGTTTTGGAGATATCGTAGTGATGTCTGCTTTCTTTCTAATATAATGGAACAACAATTACTGTTGAAAAATGCAAAACTATCTCTTGTAAGTCTTTCCAAAAGTTTTGACCTGGTTACTAAAGACAATCCACGGGATGATGATCCATAGGATTTCAGATTATTTAGTATACCATCTATGGCTCCAACTCACTATTATGACCGTAGTCCTAATTTTTGCACAACTGCCACATATTGTTCCTTTAATGAAAAGATCAAAGATCTGTGTCCACAGTTACATAGAAACAGGCAGGTTTAATGGTTGCCCTGTAGATAAGAGTGTTTGTTATGGGATCTAGATGAGATTGATCCAGGTGAAACATTTCATGTGTTATTATTAATAATTATGTAATGATTTATGAGCTACACTTTTAGTAACATGTCCCTCATTTATGTTTTTTTTTTTGGATGGATAATTTTTAAAAAACACTTGAAAGGCAATGTTGTTTGTGGCAGAGTTTATATGTTGAGCTTAAGACAGAAGACAGTTTCTTGTTTTTCACCTTTTTATTTTTTTTGCCACACTTTATTTATTAGTTTTCACAATTGGAAAATAAACATGTATTTAATGATTCATTCAATTTGACTTAAACCCCTCTACTTAAAAGAGAAATATCTGAGTTCCTAGCATTCAAAAAAGGGTACTGCAGTCTAAATAGTGAGCTGGAGCCATAGATGACATAATAAATCCCTGTTTAACATATAATGTATGGTTGAAGCAAGCTGTTTCCTCCCACCCACTCCTTCACAGATTCAAAGTTAAGACAGGTTGTCTCCAGTAACACTGAACCTACATGAGTGAAAGACGAGTGCAACATAATAATTTGGCAATTATAAGCAAGGATGAGTCCTTCTATGTAAGTTGATCAGCTGTTTATAACCGTCAGTTGTCTGTTAATGTAAAGCTAAGTTTGTTTTCCTGAAAACAAAAGCTCACTGCTCTGAATATAAAAACTCTGGAGTTTGAGTTCAGTGGCTGCCTGCCAGACCCCATTAACATATTATTCAATTTAACTGTTATAAATTACTGCTCCTTCTAAATGAGTATTCATGATTTTTTACGACTCATAAACAGACACTTAGTGTTCTCATTAACCGAACATTCAGCATTAACTGAACTCTGTAGCGTTGTTGTTGGAGAAGCCAGTATTTCAACTTGGCACGTTTCCTTAATCTCTGATGACATTTCATGGTCGTTTAATGATTTAGTACAGTAAATACACAACATATTTCTCCTTTAAACAGCCTGAGGTAAAACTTTTTAAAACAATTGGTGTCTTTGTGCTCAGCATTAGACATAATCAGTGAATGGGCTCATTAGCCTACTAATATAGATGATGATCTTAGTGATCAAAGACCCATAAACCCAGAAGTAACTTGTGTTGCAATAAATTCAGTGTTGCAGTTATTTTTATATATATATATATATATATATATTAAAAATGATCAAAGGGCTGGATTTAGGTCATTAAAGGGCCACATCCAGCAAATGCACTGCCAGTTGAACAAGCCTGCACTACAGCAACTGCATGTTTTAGTGAAGCCATTCTGAACCACTGGGCCACAGTCCACTGGAAGGCCTCAGAGCGCCACCTAGTGGGCCCTGTGGAGGCAGTGGTGCTGCCAAAATGTTGGGAGGGTAATTAATACCACATCAATCATGACACATCATCACGTAGAAACAAACGTGATAGCTAGCTAAGGTTCCCTCAGATGTAGTGACACACAATGCATCAGTTTTTTAAATGAAAAGGTGAGGTGTGATGAGGAAATATGACCATGAATACATGTGGGTTCATAAAGTCCAACAGCATACTGAGCCAAAACTTGTGTTTAATGTAGTGAAATCCTGTCACAGTCCAGTTTATTTCTCCTTTTTTTTGGTCATGTTATGTTTATCTCTTATTTATTTGGAAAGGTGATCCTCGGAAATGTTTCAACAATCAGAGGTGGGTCTTTAGTTACAAAAGGTTGAGAATAACCATGAAAAATAGAAATTTGCCTACGTTATGACTTTTTACTATACTGTGATAACATGGTAGAGCTCTCACTTTGTTTGACCAAAAAAGCAACATGTTACAATAAAAACTTAAAAGCACAGATAAAAGAACCAATAACATCAGAGCTTCACCAAATTTGAAGATATATGGCAAGATAAACTGGGTACTGCCATCGTATGGACATGGTTCAGATTTTAAAAAAAAATCAGACAACAAGCAGAAAATGATTATCTTTAAATCATGTCAGATGACAGTGGTTATAAGTGGTTTTGTATTTTTCTAATTTTATTCCATTTTTGCACTTTAAATGTTCTCGAAATACCTCTGTACCACATGAAATATGTCCTCATAATTAATACCCTTAAGTGAATATTAATGGTTACCTTGCAGTTGTCACACCAGTGCTTTACCCTTGCAGAAAAATTTAGATTAAATTATACAGTGATATAAATTTTAGGCCATACGGTCTGTGTTTTACTGTCATATACATCCTTGTATATGACAACACAATAAACATGATGATAATAAGAATGATAAATTCTTACCCGTGTAGTTTCTGTCATCTTTGGCCAGCAAACACAAAAAAGAAGGGGAAAGAACGGATGATTAAAAAATAGTTAAATAGAGGGAATACATTATTCTACTGCAGCATAAAAATCCTGGTGTTTTCCAAGTAAATTATTTACCTTTTATGTATAATTTGTAATGATTTGGTGCAGTGGAGCTCAAAATTCAAATTGTTTCCCTCCACTAGATGGCAGTGACACTACATTGTTTGTCTCCTGAGAAATGCACTGTTGGTTTGAGGCTGAGGAGAAACCCTGATACATATTATGTAATCCTGTGAAATTTTATAGGCATGTCACAAAATTAATGCAATAAACATTAAATCTCTTAAAGTCATATATTGTAGGTGCCATAGAAAATTGTATAGTAACCACATCAGAGGACATTATAAGTAATTATGTACAAATTTGAATGAGCCACAAAACATTTACACATCTTCTGGATTTTTTTTTTATTATACAATAAGTAGCCTATTTTCAGATGCCCAGTCCAACTGTGCTGATAATTCCCTCTTTCATCCCTTTTAATACTATCATTCCCATAGCAACTTTATTGGTTGCCATGCCAACTCCTCTGATAACCAGTTGGCAATCTCATTTCTTTCAGTTCTTCGTTTCATCTGTGTGTTTTTTTCTTAAACCGTCATTTATTTGCACTAATTTGGACAAATCTTTTTCAGACAGTAGATGTGCCAACTGTTGTAACTGAGAACGCTCCTGGGTGTCAGTGAAATCACAAACATCCACTCACGCTCCCATTACAATATTCATTGAGCATTTATCCTGCGTGCAGTTAAACACGCGGGACATCGGGTTTTCACTTGTATTCATCATTTGTTTTACCTGCCTGTGCCAAAGGTACGCACTGCCCTCTGTGGATTACTCTCTGATTGGCTAGATCATTTATTGCCTAGCAACCGTGCATCACCGTTGGGAGAGCAGGTGTTTGTAATTATCTGTCATCTTTAAAGCCTTATGTTCCCATTTTTGTGAGGCAGGCTGCAGAAGATAAGTGAGCCGTGTCTGTGTGATTAAATGGCACAGGATGTGTTCGATTTATCTGATTACAGTGAGCTTTTCTGCCAATAAGAATCAGTTGTTTAGATAAATTTACATTTTCATTATAGATTAATCCACAGATTATTTTCTCCTTCTCCTTTAAAGGAGCAGTGTGCAGGATTTAGTCGCAGGTACCAGCGAGCTTGCATACTGCAAACATCTTGTCTCACCCTCCCCTTCCCAGAGGACTCGCAAGTAACTATAAAATTGCAATATGGCTAGGTGCAATATCCAAATCACAGAACCAGAACCAAATCGCAATTTTCTGAAAAAGGAAAACTTTTTATTTGGTACAGACTTCAATAAATATTACATCATCATGATTTTAATTTTTTTTTCAGTGAAGATGAAAATTGTAATGCAAAACTGATCATTTCCATTAATGAGATGGAAATTGCAATTTCAGTCAAAATAATCGCAATATGACTTTTTCACCAAATCATGCAGCCCTAGCTGCACCTAACTACGGCTTTTTATTAGCAAGAATTTGGCCATACAATATGTATCACGATACAGGAGTTACAACTCAATATGGTAAAAAAGTCACATTGCAATTATTCTGACTCAAATTACAATATGGTTCTGGTTCTGTGATTTTCAGGTGATTATAAACTAATGAAAACATACTTATGAATATTATATTCCGTTTCTGACACCTTCAGCCAATAAATACATAAATATATACTATATGTCTTTGAATTGCTTGTTTTTATCTAATCAACTTAAAGACATTTGGCATCATACATATCAAAGAAAAACATCATCACATTTGAGAAGATGGAACCATTTTTGCTCGGAAAATTGACACAATCATTGAAAAACATAATAATCAAAATAGTTGCAGATAAATTGTCTGCTTATTAACAAATTAAGTGACGAATTGTTTGAGATTTAAAATAAATACATGGTAGATTTCTTTGCTACTGCTTGTTATGATGGATAATAGAAATTTAGCTTGTATCTGAAGCATTTATTCCAGGGTGGCCACTGTGGTATAAGTGTGTCCTGTCACTGACTTTGCACCAAATTTGTCTTTGCTAGCGTCACTACCTCTCGAATGGCTGCAGTGATAATGCAAATGTCATTAATTACTGTCTGTGTTGTCAGTTAGCCTGGTTAGCCTACCGGATCTCCCTCGAGACAATAAATGACATCCCATCGTAAATCACTTTCTTAATTCTTCTGTAATTTGAAGTTAAATGCAAAATCTCATTTAGTCACATTGGATTAGACACTCACAGAGGCAGGTGGGTTTAGGCGCGTCCCACTTGCCCAGTTTAGTGCAATGGCTGATGTTTCTGCCCTCCAGGATGAAGCCGGCGTGGCAGCTGTAATGGAGTACTGTCCCTTCCACTGGCGGCCCGGGCGGCTTCACCATCACCCGGCCGTTCTCCAGAGAGGTCCACACCCGCGGGCACAGCAGCACTGTGAAGGAGAAGGATGCCAAAAGAAAAGGATACAGACGCACAGAGAGTTATAAGAAGGTAAATGCAACAAAAAATGGAGAGTGGCGAATATTTCTCAGAGGCAAATGTGCTTCAAATGTCCTTTGAATGAGGACATGTTATCGTTTGTCCAAAGCATAGTGGGTGTGGCCAAAGAACCAGCACAGGTTGGCTGGTCGTGTCTTAATGGGAACTCCGCATTCGCAAAAGATCTCGTGAAAGTGATCAACCTGAAAGCACTAACATTTAAGGATTTGGTTTTTCACCCTCCACCCTTTTTGAACACCAGCTAATCAGAACACAGAGCTTTTCTTCAAAGTACAAATGAACTAATTATGTTGGTCTGACATGATTCTCCACACACCTGAACAAACAGAGAGGTAAAAAACAGAATACAAATGAGCAGCCAGGTAAAAATGTTTTGCCAGCATTAGAGCCAGAGGCGAATTACTTCTCCTCCTTGATCAGCTTTACCTCTGAGAAATGTTTGCACGTGTGCATCATAATGTACTATTTTCAGGTATTAGACTACATAATATATAATACAAACATGATGGATGGAAAAATGGAACCATAACTGTCCCAGAAACCCTTTTCACCCAGATAAAATAAGTAGGTTTTTGTGTTAGTTACCAGTAAGTAATTTATTAGGTTACACCTTAGCCCACATTTGTGATGTTAGCTTACTATGTTACAGCCTCCATATAGTTTAGGAAATGTGTTCTTGGTTTGATTTCATGACAAAATGGCCAAGTTCTGGAATATAATTTGTTTAGCTGTCGAGTTTGTTGAATCTTCCCTCCAGCATGTGAGCACATAATAAAACTCCAATCTGCACATTGCAGCTTGTGCTCTTACATAAGCCGGAGAAAACAAAAAAGAGAATGTACTCTTGGGAAAAATAAATTCCACTGATGTTAAATGTGAGCCGAAGGAACAAAAACAGAGATATAACAGGGATTTGATTGGATCTCTGGCCTTATTCTGAGTATTTACAGAGGGACTGTAGATGTGATCTGAGTAGAAATTACATTTTTGTCTCCTTTTTTTGCGTTTTCTGTGGAACTACAATATGTGGTTGTATTTATGCTGCTGACTGTCTTGGCCAGGTCTCCCTTGAAAAATAAGTCTTAATCTCAATGGGACTCGCCTGGTTAAAGGTGCAGTATACAACTTTCAGCCTCATTAGATGTCAGCAAACAAGTATTTGTTATTTAAAGATATAGTGGAGTATAATAGTGTCTCGATCAGAGGGTGAAGTCACACTCCCTCTGTGTGTGTTGTTATCTGAAATTCTCTGTTTATCCAGGATGTAAGCTAATGTATGTGAGTCTCTCTCCACTACACTAAAATATGAATTCATATTTGATCAACACTGCCTAGTTTGACGGTTTGATCCGAGTTTTGGGAGCCAGACCCAAAATAGCGGCTGCCCGGTCACAATCATTCATGTATTACAGTGAAACAGTAAACTAAAATATGTCTCTGAAAACACTGGAGATGATATGTAATGCAATCTTGATTTATATTTGATGAGCACTGCCTTGCTTAATAGTTTGATCTGAGTTTTGGGCCTCATGCAAGAACATTTTCATATTCTTATCTTTTCATATTCTCGTGCAAACATGCCACGTCAGATTCAACAAACGCTTGTTAACTTCAGATAACTTTGTTAATGATCCGCCTGTGTATTTGAGTGCGCGTGCATGAAACTTGTTAATTAGCATAATTAACACCCCAATAATACCATTGGGTGTAACTTTACAAGCTCTAAGTTTGATGTCCTGCTTTTATTTTCATTTTTCATTTCATTCATTTCAATTTTCATTTTAACAGAGTCAGCAGTGAACGGAAAGAATGGAAAAAACTAATGCTGTTAATGCAGAGTTACCTGAGGGTCAGACTGTCACTGAAATATAACTGAAATGTCTCGATATGAAAAAAAAAAAATGCCTCGCCACAGCGAGATGATCGATGACTGCAATGGGAGGAGGAGGACAAGGAGGAGGATGAGGAGGAGGGTGTCAAGGGAAGTTTCCATCACAGAGATTCAGGACAGAGCGAGTGAGTTCCCCTGGACAGAGACTTACTGATGATTGGCTTCATGTGTAAATTTATATTATAATTTAAAATGCAGTCAGGATAATGTTGACATAATTATGAGGTGTATTTTTTTTTCAAACTCAAAATGTCTTCAGATGAATGAAATATACAGTCATTAGTGAAAAACTTAGGTTTGGATAACAGTAGACTGACTGCACATGACTCCTACGACAGGTCTGGACTTCGTAAATTGTGTTTGTATCTGCAAGAAAACTCAAAATCCGAGAAAATTGGTGAATGCGACAAATTCTCCTAAATCACTCGTACACTTCTTCGTCTGTATCAGTTGTTCTTGCATGAGGTCCAGTGTGTTCAGATGACACTTTCTTTTATTTCCAAAGAGTGAAGGAAACACAAAAACACAATTGTTTTGGTCTGAGATGCTGGTGGTCTAATGCATAATGCTAATGAAGCAGAAGCAGTAAAATGACTCAAAGAGAAAGTTCACCCAAAATCAAAAATACATATATTTCCTCTGGCCTGTAGTGCTGTTTATCCATCTTGACTGTTTTGGTGTGAGTTGCAGAGTTTTGTAGATATTGGCCATAGAGATGTCTGCCTTCTGTCAAATTAAATGAAACTAAATGGCACTCGCCTTGTGATGCTCAAAGAACCACAAAAAAAAAAAAAAAATACATTTTAAAAATTCAAAACCAGTGTCTCTTTTCAGAAATCATGACCCAGTTACTCGAGATAATCCACAGACTTTGTTGTGAGCAGTTTCATGTGGGAAGTACCTTCTTCCTGCAGTTGAATCTACCAAAACTACTTTCTTTCTACTGGAAATAAAATGGTACCTACATGAAAATGCTCACAACAATGTCTGTGGATTATCTTCAGCAACCAGGTCATGATTCTTGGAAGGAGAAAGTGGTTTTGAATTTGTATTCATGCTTTTTTTTTAGCACCACAAGCCAAGTGCCATTTAGTCCAGTTATATTGGAGGAAAGGCAGATATTTTCATGGCCGATATCTCCAAAACTGGGCAAATCACACCGAAAAAATCTAGATGGATAAAAAGCACTACAAGCTAGGGGAAAATGTGTACTTTTGATTTCGGGTTAACTTCCTTGTAATGTATAATAAAAAACACTTTAACATGTTCTTGAGCTGTAAACTAAAGGATATCACTGTGATGAAACACATCAATGCTAATGTTAATATTGACATTTCTTAAAAATCTGCATGCAATTTCATGGGCTGAAAATGGCTCAAAGCACCAGCTAATGTTTTAAATCATACTGAACTCTGCAGGGCCAATGCTGAGCGTTTGGGACTGCTCTACATCATGAAAAACATCTGAGTATGAGTCTGTGAAACGGCGATCGATCTTAAATTTATGCTGATCGAGACCCATCATTCATGGGAGTTTGCACTAGTCTTGCCAACCCTCTACTTAGTATCAATTTTGGTGCTTTTGATGACTATAGAAGCCCCACTGGACTGCATTTGTTCCCTTGTATGAGAAACAGCAGGGCTATGGCTCCATACTGACACGACTCTGAGCACACACACACATACACAGCAGGGAGCTGTGAAACTCTCTGCTGTGTGTGTGTGTGTGTGTGTCTAGTGTAGCTTAGCTTAGCTCGCTACAACACAGGTACAACATTGACACTTTTTCAGAAAGGAGCCACAAATGTCCTTCTAGTCAAAGCTCCAGCAGTGTTTCTCTGCAGACAGAGGCCTTGGCGATACTGCTGAAAAAACTATCACAATAATGAAGTTTTATATTGCTCGATATCAATAATCATTGATCGTATAGGTCGTGACTGATGACATGTTGTGTACTCCAAAGGGTGAAAGTGGCCGAAGTGATAAAATAAGTGTGTTGCATTATCGCTGGGCGACGTAGATAGAATCAAACAAGTACCTTGATATCGATATTGCAACAATATTATAGATATGACTATTAATGCTTTCACAATATATTAACACTAGGGCTGCAAATGTTGTGCATTTTTCCTTAACCAGTAGTTGAAAATACTAATAATTGTATAATAACTATAATAACTTTCCCCCCCTCATTGTAACTTGAAGTTTCCACATTCATCAAATGCCTCAGCCAGACAAAACAATATCAAATTAGGCACACTGACAGCCATTTCTACACTACTGACTAATTCTAAAGACATTTCAATTGGTTAAATTCTTCACAGCCATTAATCATTAATCATTAAACACCCCTAATTAACACAATGAGACATCTGAGAAATAATCAGTGATGTGGATACAAACATCAAATGGGTAAAGGCAAATAATTAGTAGAAGTAAGGTCAGAAAAGTACATCACTTTACTTTTATACAGCCTTATATGTTATAACGATATCCAAAATCTAAGATTTTATCTAGTTTCATATCACGATACAATATGCGATATATGGCCCAGCCCTTGTCTGACAGCAGCTGCACATGGTTGATTCGCTCTGATTACTGGCTGTTCACTGCTGCACTGAGCGCTGTTACCTCCCGCGTCACACACTACGTTGCCAGAAGGCCACGCCCACTTACAGTGGTTATCTGTACACCAGTACCACACCCACCTCCTCAGCCTCACTGGCCAATTTTCAGTATTATTCAAAATTATCCAATGTGTGGAGGCAATATCCAGCAAGCATCAGCCTGAATTATTCTCTGTGGGGGTGTCACAGATAAGTTCACATTTACATTTATTTATTTATATAGCTCTTCATTATGCATGCATATTTAGAGTATGCAGACATAAAAGCTAATCAGCAATCAACAGACCACAGCAGAATAACAAAACAAGAAACCTATTCATAGGTCAGAATTCAAACAAACAAGGTGTGTTCAAAAGCTCTGTTTGGACAGCAAGAGGAGAATTTCACGGAAAATTTGTGTCCACTCGACCAAATATTCAAGGTCGGTCTTTTGGATGTGACCGGCCTGCAGATCAATAACTCTGACACTTTCCAGTCGATGTTGTGACTGGTTTTAGTGTTTACTGCAGAGATGAAAACAGCAAATGAAGTTAGCTGGTGAACCTTTGAGTTGAGATTATTTTGTCGTCCACACTGTTCCCAAGGTCAAGATAGAAGTTCAGATTTAACTGACAGATTTTGTAGGTCATTTGTTGATATTTACAGCCTGATCAAATCCTCTAAGATGAAACTGTTGTTTGATCACAGACACTCTCAGAAATAAAGGTTCCAAAAGGGTTCTTCCTGAAGGGCTGAGGTTCTACCCAGAACCATTTGCTTCTGTAGAACACTTTTTTGGAGAGAGTTTGTGTCCTATCCGTCACGCTGCTGATTCCACTGGTTCTACGCTCACTTTTGATCTGTTCTCCACAGAACCTACATGACCTCTCCTGTTGATATTTTTTTTTACTCATTAAAAATGACTTGGATTTTCTCAATTAGAACATTGATGATGAATGACCACCATATAGAAGATATGGGATTCAGTAGTGTTCTGCCTCATTTGGAGAACATTATATGGTTCTTCATAGAAACCTCAGAAGACAAGAGGGTTCTAGGTGAAACCCTTAGAAAAAAAAGCTATATTTAGATCCCCCTGGATGGGTTTTAGCTTGTTAATGGTTAACCATTAATCGGTTAACCGCTGCTGTTTGTGACCAGTACACATCAGTTAATTTACATAAACACACACTGCACTTATGTGTAGAAGGGAACCCTAGATTTGTTGATTTGTATGCCTTGTTTCTTTATTGCACACAGCTTAGCAACAAATAAGATTAGGTGTAGTTACAGCCTAACCTACTTCATTTAAAGATCAGTTTCTCATCCAAATTAAATTGGACAATTCAAAAATGTTTTGTTCTGTGCTGCTGAGTAATGTGCTGTGTAGTGATCTGCAGGTCGGGCGGGTGTGTGTCAACTTATTCGAACATACCACAGGTCGGGGTAGGCAGGTCAAGTGGCAAACCTTCTAGAAACATTGCATGCAATTGTTCACCCTCTGTCCGTCTCCATTTTTCTCAAACACACACACACTCTTTCAGCAGTGCGTCTGATAGAGAATCCAGTGTGCTTTGTCAGCTCAGCTGATCAGTGTTCAGGGTGCAACAAAATTGATTAAATCATGAAACTGTAGACTCTACACTGCAGCCAAACACCAGGCTAAAAAGGAGAGTGTAGACCTCCACATGTGGACTATGATTCTACTAAAATTCACTGTTACGATATGAAGGGAAAAGGAGGGAGAGACCGAGAGGGAGAAAAAGCGAGTGAGAGTTCACGACTTTGATGAAGGCTTACTTATTTTGCTGCCGTTCAACCACTGAGAACACATTTGAAACAATTTGTCAGTTTTTTTAATAGCCCAGATCTTTCTACTACTGTGCGAAGGAGAGAAACTGTAGAATCTGACATCTCTCTCTCTCACTGCTCCAGCTGTAGGATCAGTCTGTTGGAGAACACACTGCGATCCTGACAGTTTTGCTGCTATTGTGCAGCTATAATGCATAAAGTTGGTGATTTGTGGGTCAGGTTTACACTGCAAAACATTAATATTTCCACACCTGTAAAAGGGTGGCATTTCAAAATGCCATGCCAAAGCTCACTGAGGTGAGGGAGCACTAAAGTACAGCGCCTCTTGAATTTCACATCATTTTTCATTTTTTTAAAACCAGTTAGTTGCTGATTCATGGATGTCAGCTATCAAGTGCTAACCCACTTTGAAATATAAAAGGGTTCTAGGGGGTAGTATCCCCTTGGTGAGTTCCTGTTAGAACCCTTAGATGGTGGAGAGGTTCTGTATGTAACCCCAGGGTTCTGGGTGGGACCATTACACCATACATTATGTATAAGATTTTTATAGGGGGTTCTGGATGGGTTCTCCTATGGAAACAAAGCAAAGAACCCTATATGGTTCTAGTTAGCACTTTTATTCAAGAGTGTAGCTTTATAAAGTCAGTGATGTTCCCTGACAAAGTGATAATAGGAGCGAAGTGATGAATGTACAGAGAATCATCACCTGCTTTTAGTTCACTCTCACTGCTGTCATAGTGCAGTTTTCAGCCACAGCAGGCAGCTGTTTTCAGCCAAAAAAAGCTCTGTACACCACCTGCTCAGCACATAGAACACAGTTAGCAACTGCCTGGTGAACACAGCAGAACATTCAGCAGCTAAAGAGCCATATATGTCCAGTAGGAGACCAAGACAGAGTCAGTGTTGGATTTACACTCAGCAAGTGTCCAAAAACACAACTTCACATACATGATGATGATGCTCAGTAACTGCTGAATGTACACTCTAACTAGAACCATAAAGGGTTCTTTGGCTTGTCGCAGGAGAAGCCTTCTATGGGGGTTCTATCCAGAGTATTTCCACCATCTAAGGGTGCTAACAAGAACCTACCCTGGGAGCTCTACCAAGAACCTGTTTATATTCGTAAGGTTTTATCTAGAACTATCTCAAGGTTCTCCCGAGGGCCTTTATATATTCCAAGGTTTCTTTTATAGAACCCATCAAGGGGGCTCTACGGAGAACTTTCTAAAGGAGAACCCTTTTTTGGTCCAATGGTTCGGCTCAGAACCCTCTCTGGAGGATCCATCCACAACCTCTCCATATTCTAAGGGTAGGAACAAGAGCCAGCACACCTGGGGTTCAACTGAGAATCTTCTCATATTCAAAGACTTTTATCTAGTGGGGCTGCTACTGAGAACCTTTTTTTAATATCCCAAGGGTTTTACTTCAAACCCAACCAGGAGGTTCTACTGAGAACCCTTTTATATTCCAATGGTTTTATCTAGGACCTACTCAAGGTCTCCTCTTTTTATATTCTATTTTACCTGGAACACACCTGGGGTTCAACTGAGAACCTTTATATATTCCAAGGGTTTTATCTCAAACACACTCAGGGGGTTCTACTGAGAAGCCTTCTATGTTCCAAGGTTTTTCTTTAGAACTCACCCAGGGAGTTCTACAGAGAACATAATCATATTCCAAGAGTTTTATCTAGAACCCACCCAGGGTGTTCTTTTATATTATGGCACAAAGGACCCTTGACAATACCTTGACAAAAGAGTTCTTCAAGGATGTCAACAGTCACTGAAAAACTCTTTCTCACAGAAAAAGGTTCTTAATGGAACCCTAAATCTTACAAAGAACCCTTGAAAAACCCTTTCTTCAGAAAGTGGTTCTTTCAGAACCTTTATTTCTAAGAGTGCATAAATACACAACTGTTTGTTAACAGGTTCACTGTATCAGACAATAAAAATGACTCCAATCCCTGTCCTTATAAGAGTGAGAGTAAAGGTTGCACAGGATTTCACACATTTTCCTCTGTGTGTAGTGTAAACGGGGAAGGCGGTAACGTGCTGTCAAAACAGCCGAGATTTTATTTTATTATAACTGTGGCTATATTTTGATGTTTTATGAACCAGACAGAACACGTAACAACTGATGATTATATGCAAGAATTGTCTGGTAAAGAGAAATTTTGGGAAAGGGCGGAGGACGGGGTGAAGAGAGGATGAGAATTAGATCAGAAAGGACTCACAACATCTGCTGTGCTGCGTCATGTCCGTCCATGTGCCGTTGGGTAAACACTTCCTGACCTTGGGTCCCACGATCACCCGGTTTCCTCTGCAGATGTACTCTATCTCATAATCCACAGGCAGGATCTGCACACTGCGGATCTGTAAGAGAAACGCGGATGGAGAGACAGGCATTAAAGGGTGATTGATGCTCTCTCATACTCTCAGTCTCTCAGTCACTTAGGGAGCCTCTTCATTCTGTCTCAGTGCAAGAGACTCTGCTGCCATATGGCTGTGACAATAAAGCTCTAATAGGAAGAACATTTGATGGCAATACTGTCTGAATTGATGGGCTGTCACAAACTGAATTATACCTTCTCTCTTCTTTCATATGTTGTGTGTTTGATATGCACACAAGCTGTGCAGACACAGAATAGTGCAATCAGATTCTGATTGGTAACACTTTATAGTAAGGGTATATGAATTACTATTGATTTATGCACGTAGTACAGGCATTACACGACATGACCCTGCACAAATTGCGACAGAAACTCTTCCAGCTGTTCGAGTCTCATAAATATGTCATTTATAACCTATCATAAGAGATCCGAGTTGGGAAGATATAAAAGGCCCACCTAAAAAAAATCAATATCAGTTTACGTGCACGCTATATTTAGAATATTTTATTTGCTTTACTTTGCTGTCAGGAAGCCTTTTCTGATGAGAAACCACAGTAAATTGCATCGCTCTCACCAAAGCAACCAGACTCTTAAGGAAAAACACTAATTAAAGACACTAATTTTGCCTTACTGAGCACGGAAGGAGCTAAACTATCAGTGCCTAAATTGGTTATTGAGGGACTTTGGTGAATCTGAATTGACTTTATAAAGCACAGAAGTCACAAAATAACACAAACAAACTAACAGATCGAAGCAGCGGTAGACCAGAAACCTCTGTATTCTGTGAGATAAAAATACTGATGTCACCTATGGAGTTTGTTTGTGGGAAGTGAGCAATATTTGGCTCATATAACTGTGGTTTCCTGTCAGAAAAGGTTGTCTGATGGCAAGGTAAAGCTGTACCCTAGATGAACTTTACATCATTACAATTATCATAATTATAATTATTATTACCATTATTATTATTGTTATTATTAGTGGTAGCAGTAATATTATATCATTAGCTAAAATATTCCTCATCATATGATGCAATTATCACCATTTGATATGTATTAACCTCACTCTTGAGAATTGGGACAAAACTGTATTAACAGGGGGTTTTAATTTTTACTTTTCAATTATGCTGGGAAAATATATTTTAAAAGATCAAACTATTGGCTATTAAACCTTGTAATGGCCCAACCTCCTGGTGATTAAATTTTCTTACCGAGTTGACAGAATGTTTTCATTTCACAGCACAGTTGTAGTGAGTAGTCATTTTATTTTTTAAAACTGCTGACAGTTCTCTTAATGCTGATCAAAATACACATTTTTAAACCATAAGTCTTATTTAGCTTTGATGTAGAAAGGCTATGAAATCGAAGGTTTACCAGGATACATCTATCCAGACAGACGGACAGACAGACATTGTTCTAGACTGGACATTATTCTATTTTTTGTTGCACTTGAAGCCACCTGTGGTTTCATGTGTTTGATTTGATGAGTGAAGTTCTGTACTTTAGATTCAGTAACGTCGTTCTCTGTACCTGTTCTTGTGTCAGGCCTCTGTAGCGGATCCCCCCGTCCCTGGGAGGCCGGATGATGGCACAGCCTGAGAACAAGACAGGAGGAAGAGGAATGAAAGACGACATGAGCAGAGAGGGGAAGCTCCGTCTCCAGATAATGTAGATGTATTACAGCAACATGATATATTGTCAGTTTAACTGATGCTTTCCTCACTACACAAATTACAGTGCTTCATTCAGGTCACTTAGCGATCTCTGCGGAGTTACTTCTGTCCATTAATGCATATAATAAACACACACAGACAGATTCCCGCATACACTCTCACACACGCGCACACACACACACTAATACACACAAATTACCTCCAGCTGATGAATTATGTATGGGCACAACAAGAGATGGAAGAGCAGAGAGAATAATCAGAAACAAGAGCCGTGCCATCTCTGGATCTGCAAGAGAAAGAAGAGAGACCTTTTAAAACAAAGTACACGCTTACAAATAAAGGTGCTAACTAGAACCACAAAGGGTTCTTTGGCTTGTCTACTTAAGGAGAATCCCTTTTGTTTCCTGGTACTATAAAGTGGCAATTGTCTTTTCTATTGTTACGTTTCCTTGGGAGTCTTTAAAGATGCTTGTAAATAAAATGCACTACCATTATTCTTATTCTTATTAATATTATCATTAAAGGTTCCACTTGGAACCCTTTCAGAGACTTATACATAGAACCTCTCTGAGGGTTCTATAGACAACCTGTCCACCTTCTAAGGGTGGTAACAAGAACCCAGCTGGGAATTTCTACTGGGAACTCTTTTATGTTCCAAGGGTTTTATCTAGAACTCAATTGGGTGGGGGTGGGGGCTCTATTGGGAACTCTTTTATGTTCCAAGGGTTTTTGTCTAGAACCCACCCAGGAGGTTCTGCCAAGAACATTTGAAAAAAGGAGTTCTCTGAGGATTTCTAGAATACTTAAAGAACCCTTTCTTCTAATAATGGTTCTTTAGATGAAAATGGTTCTTAATGGAACCCTTAGTCTAACAAAGAACCCCTAACAAATGGTTGCTTCAAAAATGGGGTTCTTGTAGAACCTCAGCCCTTTAGGAAGAACTTCCTTGGACCCTTATTTTTAGCAGTGTAGGGAAGTGTGAGAGAGAAACTGAGGGTTTGGGAAAAAGTCGGGAGTGGAAACAAAGGACAAAAAGAAAATATTCCTCCAGTATTTACTGCTACACACTCAGGCCTCAGATACAGTCATTTTCGGTCCACTGCTGCCCGTCCCTCTAAAAGGGATGCATCAAGTTTTCTGGGGGAAAAAAAACTCCCTTTGCAGCTCGCCTGACTGTGCACAGAGAGGATGAACTGCAAGACGAGTCCACTTTTCTCTCTCTGCTTCTATTTGTATTTACAGTGCAGACAGCCCATGCTCAGCTGAGAGCCAGCTTGGCTTAATTTCAAAGGCCCTGTATACAAGGTTTCAGCTGAGGGTTTGATGGCTGATATGTTTTTGCAAAGTGGACGCCCATGGAACCATTTCACACCACTCAGTAGACTTCAGAGTTTTGTCCATGTTGGGGTAGAAAAGCATGTGGAACAGCTTGTAAATGCTGGGAACAGAAGCTGAAAGGTGTTTTTAGGTGTGTTTACAGCTATTTTAGGCACAATGACCAACCCCATCTATTCACTGGCCAAGAAACTCTGGGATACATTAAAAGAGAACTCTACTAATTTAGCATATCATTGTCAGATGTCCAAAAACACTCACTACTCACTGTACAGACCACTTCACAGTGGCTGCGTTTGCCATTTTATAGTGCTGTCCTAATGCATTGAGAGAATTATTATACCCAATATAGTGGACTCAAAGTAACCCATACTGCATTGTGAAAAGTAGTGTACAACCGATAGCCACTAATCAAGCAATATATGCCTCTTATCTGTTGGTAAACATTGTAATGTTTTTATTGGCAGAGCTTAGGTGAAAGCAAAATTAATTCCCTAAACATGTTGGCTGGCCTCTTTTTTTAATCAATGGCTGAAGATAATATGAGTTTCTCTTAATATGTACTAGTAATTCACTGTCCAAGACCATGTGTGTTAGTTGAAAAAGTTCATATTAACCAATGAGACTAGACTGGCGAACCTGTACATGCTCACTAATGGATGGACAAGCTTTCTACAATTAGCCCGCAGGCTGGGGCAAATGGACTAACATTCAGCTATCAGCAGTTGTTTGAGTTGCTTGATTATGTTTGTGCATGCGTGACAACCTGCTTGATTTTTTCTTTGCCATTTTTTTTTCATTTTATTTTGCTAATTCAGTTATCTGCACAAGTGATGGGCACTGCTCCACAGCACGCTCATACTGAGCCCCATGTGCTGGCTTGACTCGGCTTGGTTTGACTCAGGATTTGCATTTCCATTACAACAGGGCTGCTCAGTTAAAGGTGTACTGACTGAAGCAGAGCAGCTTAGCACAAGTCGAGCAGCTATAAAAAATGCAAATAAACACTGAACTTCCTATAAATTCCTCACATCAAAAGTCCAGTCTTATTGTGTAATTCAAAAGCTTTTACTGTGAAGAAGCAAAACCAGAAAATTTTCAGTTTTCATCAGCGGTAACTTGACACGACTTCTACACAGCTGAAAGTGAACATGAAATGGTGAAATAAAGCAGACACCTGAATGTAAAAACAGCGACACAGGAGAGAAAGTCAACTTCAAACCACAGAGATTCAGTTAGAAGCTACAAAACTGCTTATAGCTGAACATACAGACACCTTTAGAAATGTATCCTGTGCACACATGAGCTGAGTATCACAGCACACATTTGTTTGAGGGGGAGAAAGTCACAGATTGGCCGCAGTTTGCAGACGTCATCGCAGCACAGACTTGGGCTCGCTTTGGCCCCACCCCAGAGAAGATCCATCTCTGGCATGGCTCAGCACAGCTCGGCATGATAAAAGTGGTAATAGAAATGCAAATCAGTGTGACATAGTTTGGCTCAGTGCAGCCAAAAGTGCGAGTGGACAAGACGCCTATGTGTCAGCCCTGAGATAAACTGGCGACCTGTCCAGAGTGTACTCTGCCTCTTGCCCAGTGTCTGCTGGGATAGGCCTCCTGTGAAGCCCTTCAACCCTTCAAGAAATAACTGATCATGGAGAATGAATGAATGGAAGTATGAAATTACCATTACCAAATATTTATGAAATCAGAACTAATAATAAAACAAAGCCATGGGATTTAAATGACATGTTCATTGTTCAGTTACATTCATTCTTAATTTATCTGACCTAATTAAACAGGGGTTACACTGTATTTATTTATTTAAACACCAGAATGCATGTTATTTCTTATCAGTGGTACGATTAGTCTCATGCGGTGATCAGAGTTGTGATTAACGGTTTGGGTTGGCCAGAAAAGATTTTCAGCTTTCAAAATGGGCCATTTTATTATGAAGTTTGGGAACGGCTGCTATAAAGAACAGAGATGAAATGTGATGTTATTTCCAGAGGGATTTATCATCCAGTAATGTGAGAAGACTGTATCACGTTATCTATAAATCAAGCTGCGGCCCAGCTGTAGCTGTGTCACTGGATGCATAGAAAGCCGCTGACAGAATAGGATGGCCCTGCTCATTCTTCACTGTAGAGTGAGCACAGTATATAGTCCTCTACACACAAATCCCCAGATAGTGAGTGTGGAGCAGTGGATGACTGAATGACTGCAGTTGCTGCTGTTGTAGTGGGCCAATCACATGTTGCATAAAATCAAAGAATGCTTGTGGTGACTGGCTGTGAGCAAAACCATACACAGTCATTTTTATCTAGATCTGGGTACAAAAACGATTGAATCCAGATAGAGTTTGACTGGAGAAGTTCCAATACTACTTGGTACTGACTTTTTCGGTCAAGTGGCCCTTTTAAAGTTAAAGGTAATGGAGACAACTACTGTCAGATTCAGTCTGCACTTAGCCTGTGCTGGTATCAGCAGCAGTGGACTGCTACTGTGCACAGCCCAGGGAGCAACTCCAGTGCTAAGCCAGCACCTTGGTCAGGGATAGTGCCTGGAGAATTGACCTAACATGGATGTTTCTGATGGTTGGGGAAAGAGGCACGGGGAGAACATGCAAACCACAGAAATGCCACGTACGAGCCAGATTCAAACCCATTACTAGGGCTGCAACTAATGATTCTTTTCAATGTCTGGTAATGTGTTGATTATTTTCTTGATTAATCGATAAGTTGTTTGGACTATAAAATGTTAGAAAATGGTGAAAAATATCGATCAGTGTTTCCTAAAGCCTAAGATGATATCCTCAAATGTTTTGCTTTTTGTCAACACCACAAAAGATATTTAGGTACTGTCATAAAGAAGTAAAGAAAATATTCATTTTTAAGAAGCTGGAATCAGAGAATTAATGAGTATTAACTAATATGTTTTATAGCAACAAATAACTTATGAACTTGTATTATTAAAACCAAACTGATCAGAAAATTCAACACTTGAACAAACATTAGTGTTGACATTGGCTTTGATGTTTTGGCTCATGTCTATTATATATAATATTTAAAGGCAGGGTTTATGACCTGTACTGCAGCAAGCCACCAGGGGGCGATCAAGATGACAGCCTGTTTGCTGATGCACAGAGCAGGTTAGGACATCCTCATTTAGGAAAACCGAGGCAATCAGCTGTTCGTTCGCTCGCTTGTTCACATCGCCTCCAGTTAGGAAGTGGTGTGAGCTTTAAGTGGTCTTAACGCACATCTGCCCGGCAATCAGAAAAGAGTATTCACCCAGACCATGGTATAACAAGAAATAACAAACAGAGAAAACAGTTGCATGAACTAGAAGGATAGTTCACTCCAAAATCAAAACTTCATCTCATCTGCAGTGCTTTTTATCCATCTAGACTGTCCTGGTGTGAGATGCTGTAGAGGTGTATGCCCTCTCACCAATAAAATGGAAAACTCAACAGCAATATTTCTATCCACAATTCATGATGCAGTATCAGGATAATCCACAAACCTGGTTGTGGGCAGTTACATGCAAAAACTGCTTTCTCTCAATGGTAGAATCCACCAGAAGTCCTTACTGTATTGCATTTTTTTGTGCTTTGAGCACAACAAGCCGAGTGCCATCTAGTCCCATTATTTTCAAGAGAAGGCAGGCATCTCTATTGTTGTTATCTCCAAAACCTGGCGACTCACACAAAAAAAAAATCTATGGGCATAAATACCGCTACAAGTAAGAGGAAAATATGTATTTTTGAGTAAGAGGTGAACTGTCCCATAAATGCAACTTAATGTGCGCAAAGACTCCTGCTGCTTTACAATAATGGTGAAACAACAGGCCACTCAGTCGTCACACTGACTGCCAATGTGCACATTTCATCAGTACAGAATGAGTGTGCTATGCTAACCAGCAAAAAGTCAAAAGACCCTTGAGTCCCGTGAGCCACAGCGCCTCGAGTGCTGGTAGGAAGAGAAACACAAACACACACACACACACACACACACACACATACTGACTGTAAAAATGATAAACACACTATATATAGCTGCTCATTTGCAGTTTTGAATAATAAATGTTGCTTTATGAGGTTGTCACACATGCACAAACATAAACACATCCACACTTAACAAGGCAGCAAGGGGGTGGTGTGTGTGTGTGTGGTGAAGTGGGTGGGTGGGGGAGGGGAGGGGAGAGGGGGCATAACAAAGCAAAGCACCACAGAAAGGGAGACAGATGGCAGCGAGGCTTGCTCGTGGAAGACAGACAAACTCTGCTGGATACTTCATTAGCATTATCCAGTGTATTTTTAGAGTTCACTGACAAGAAGCATGCAGGAGGTAGCCACCGCCACCACCACCACCACCACCAGAGTGTGCGTGTTGCTGTGTGCATGTGTGTATGTGTGTGTGTGTGTGTGTGTATGTGTGTGTGTGTGTTGGCACAGCGTACAGTGTGTGCTTTTGTCCTGTGTGGGAAGGAGGGAGGTGAGGCGGCAGAGGAGAGGGGGAGCAAGAAGGACAGCCCAGCAGGAGTCATTAATATCAGCGATCACACACTGAGCCGGATAAAAGCGAAGTATGTGAGTGAGTGTAGCACAGATGAGGAAGCACAGAGCCAGCTAACTCCATCAGCAGCTCTGTGGCTGCAGCAGCACTGAGCAGACAGGGGGGAGAGGGAAGGAGAAGGGAGGGGAGGGGAGGGGGGGGCGTCAACTGGCCTCAAGCTTTAAATGCAATTAAGGCTTCAGCACCACGGACAGCGCCTTCACTGCTCCACAATGCTGCAGCCTTGTGAAGTTACAAAAAAAAAAAAACACCTACATCCACCTCTAATGTCACTGCTGCACAGACGCTGCCTACTTCCTTGTGTGTGTGAATAATGCCGGAAGCTGCAATGGGAAGGGATGATCCTCTCATTTCCATTTCAACACCAACGACGGCTCACGCACACTACATGTTGAAATTGTAGTGGCCAAGGAAACTAAAAATGAAGGAAGGGTCCAGACATCGGTGCTACTGAAGCTTATGGGAGATGCAATGTCACATTTACCAAAATCAGTTTGTGTGTTCATCTCTCAAGTGCATTTTTCTCATTTTTAAAAGCACTGACCGATTCTTATTTGATTCAATTCTGGAATTCATTTGTATTTAGAATCAATTCTCAATGCCCAACCTTTACTGCCAATGAATATTAGGTTAGAAAATAAAATATCTGCGCAATTTACTGTGACGTCTGGTATAAACCACGCCCACTTCTGGTCTTCTATCCGAATACAAATAAATTTGTTGTTTGAAAAGATACAGATTAGGGCTGCACTATTAATCACAATATTATTGATACTGCAATATGGCCAGGTGTGAGGGGTGGATATTTGATTTCACTGTTAGGGGGAGGGGGACAATAAACAGAAAAAAATTCTCAAGAGCAATTCCTGAAGGTGACACCAAAAGAGCCGCCCAAAAAAAAAAAAAAAAAAATCATAAATATTTGTCTGACTCTTGTAACAAAGCAAACCACTTAAAAACTCAGTGATCTCCTGCCTCCATAGACACACATGCATACATAAATTAGGAGATGCCACTGTCCCTTACCAGTATGGTGACCACATGTGGTGTAAAATTATATACTTATGTTTACAATGAGATGTTGAGGGGGGTAGCTGTCTGTGTTTCCCAGACAGAAGTGTCCACATGACTTCTGATATAAATCTCTGTGCCCTTTCTTTATCAAAGGTCATATGCTGATATTGGGTTTTAAAGTTGTTTGTTTGGGCTTTTCTTGCCTTTATTAGATATGATAGCTGAAGAGTCGACAGGAAAGAGGGGTGAAGAGAGAGGGGATGACACGCAGCAAAGGGCCACAGGCGGGAGTCGAACCAACGGCCGCTGCAGAGGACAGACAGCCTCCATACATGGAGCAGACACTCTAACAACTGGGCTGAACAGCCGCCCTGATACATTGAGTTTTAATGTGCTTCTCCATGAATCTCCCATAGGCTTCAATAGAAGTGACACCAAGGAAACTAAAAAAGAAGGACGGGTCATTATGTCTCTACTGAATATCTCTATGCTTCAAACTTTGATACCAGTTCTACTGAAGCTTATGGGAGATGCGATGGCCAACAACATGCTAACAACAAAAACAACAGAAGAGTGAGTAAATAATCACAGAAGACATTCTATGTTACATTTAACATTATGGTATTTTACCACATCTCCAAAAAGACACTGCAGTTCAAGGCTGGATTACAGAGCCTCTGAAAGGAATACTATCCCACTGATTGGACGTTGTAAAGGTACAATGCTAGCGTTAGTATTACCTTAACGTTAACCTTTCCTGCTAAACTTATTTTGGGGATAAACTGCTTCACTTTTCCAACAGTTGTGAAATAACAGACCAGACTTTTCTTGGTCTTGAGAAGCTACATGGTTTATTAGCTGACACACTGTGACCTGTACTGTGTATTTACTGTCACACTGACAGCTTACCGCTAAGTTTAAGTTTCCTCTCCACTATGAGTGGCATCAGCAGTCTGCCGGTCTCCATCACTTGCACACGCCACACACTTAACGCTCTGGCCTGGCTTCAACAAAGTCCAATAAAAGCATTATTAAGGCGGTCGTGGTAAATCAGCATCCCACAGGAATGTTGCTTTGTCACCCGGTTAAGAAAACATCCATACCATCTCAACCCTAGTAGGCACAACAATTGAGTTGCCAACAAATAGTAGGTTATAATCTAAAACATTTGCCCGATTAAATGTGACCTGTGGCTTAAACCATGCCCACTTCTGCTCTTCTATCTTAATAGAGATACAGAGATAAAGATTTTTGTATGACCTTTGATGAGGAAATGTCTTTAAACATGAAATTGCATACTTCAGAGAAAAACATAGTGACTAATTTTTCCAAATGTGTACATTTATTCATTTGCTGTTGGTCTCCAAATTGCATGATTGCCATTACATTTCCCATAAGTTTTAATAGCACAGACACCAAAGTCCGGAGCAAAGAGATGTAATGATCCCCCCTTTTTTTTTTTATTTCTGGCACGATGGCAACACGCGTATTATTTGTATGAACGCAAACATGTGGTTAAATAGCAAGTATGTCTCTACCCTTCCTTTTAACGTGTTGGACGTCCTGCCCAGTGTTGGAATTGTTTCGAGTGAAATACAGCTACACTTTAGACAGTTTAGCTCAGAATTTTTATCATGTCTAAGGCAGCAACATGTTAGCAGAAGGCCTCCTGCTGCCAGAGCAATGTAGTGAGAGTATTGTGATCATGTTAACTAGACGTGTTTGGTGACGCTTCAAGGGCAGCTATTTCAATCAAGAGCTCTGGTGTGTGGCACCGAAATGTAGTCTGACTCACTGGATGCACGCTGCAGGTATAAGTCCTGCCACTGGTCGCTTGCTTCAGGTGGCACCACAACATCTGCGATCTGCGTTTTCAAAGTCTCCAGGAAGCTAGAACGACCTCCTAGTTGCAACCTCACTGCATCCTGGGCTCAACACCACCCAAAATGTTTGTGATTGGTTTATATAAACTCAAAACAAGGCAGGGCATTTCTTTCTCCATATAGCAGAATGTTCTCCCTTCTCCAGAGCTGAGTGCTGTGGAGAGAGGTCTGGCTATGTGAGACTACCGAAATGATGTACCACATTTTGTGTTGTGATTCAGTCCAGCTGCCACTGGTCGTATGAGAACCGGGCCTATGTTGGCACCTAATTTCAGTACCCAACCCCAAGATTAAGACTGAAGACTACGCACTGGTCAACGCAAACGGTCACCCTGGTGATGTCATGACTTTCATGTCATGAAGGGAACCTTATGGAGGATGCGATGTCAATCATCTTACTTGGAGATCATCAGAAAAGAAACAAATCTGCACATCTGGAAAAAATCAGTGTGCCATTCTCTAAAGTGTTTTCAGTGTTTTCGAGGCATTTCTTCATCAAAGGTCAGACAACGAAGATACATGTTGGGATTTAATGTGGTTCTCCATGCATCCTCCACAAGCTTCAACAGAACTGGCACCAAAGTCTGGCACCAAGCAGAGCAGAGACTGTTCGTTAGTGATGTAATGAGCCTTCCTCCTTTTTCAGTGGCTACTTCCAGGCTCCGGGCAGGTCCACCCGGGGTACATGCACACGGACTCAGATGCTGTATTTTGTGCATGGCTGAGCATGAACTATTGAGACGTGAGGGTCACAGTGAGGGTGCCACCAACCGTATGCTGCCGGTAGTTACTTGTCGGCTGTTGACAAGGGAATCCGTGATGGCCTGTAGAGGAAGGCCGACCATATTAACGAGCCGCACAGTCCTCATATGAATGGATCTCTTTAAAGTAGCGTCTAGAATAAGATGTCACCTGCTTAAACCGGCTGCATTCCGCTTAAAAGGGTGTAAAATACCACCCTGTGTTTGTAAAGCATAAAAAGGTAAATGCAGACAGGATGGTGGTGGTTTCTTACCGGAGGGAACTCAAAACAAATCTGGCCTGTGCCTGTAGAAAATGTATGGCCCTTGCATACCAAATGAACAAGGATTTTGGCATCTGTCTGGATCACCTACACGGGAAATGGAGCATTTTCTGGATAAATGCCGTCTAACACAGCGAGCTACAGTGATAGTAGCATCTAGCCCCCTGAAGCAAAGCTGTAGCATGTGTACTTACTATTAGTTTCGATGCGCTCAGTCCAGATAACAGTGCGTCCTCCTGATGGGACCCGCCAGGGAAAGCCCGGTGTCGGATTATTTGGTAAAAATATGCATCTTTGCAACGCTTTTTTATGGCTATATTAATATGGCTATAACTGTGCAAGCTGCTCCGTTCGTAAACACAATGTTAGAAAAACAAAACGGGTCTTATTCGGGTTTCCTCCGTGTATTGCAGTTGCGCATGGCAAAGGTAAGAAATGACAAAAAGCCATACAAAAAATATACATGCACTATATACAAACGCATCCCCAGAAACGACGAAACACCGATTCACCACACTCCCCTCCTTTTTTTCTCTCCCCCTCTACGATCTTGAGCTAATTCACGACGTCATGATGGAGACGCACCGTGCGTAACAGTCCCTCTCTCACGCATCTATCTGTTTTTTTTTCTCCCTCCCTCCTCCCCCTTCTTCCTCCTCCTCCTCCTCCTCCTCCTCTCCAAGATGAAACACGCTAAGGTCCAGGCCCACAAAAAGCAAAAATATCATCATGAATCTTACGAGCAGGGTTTGGGTTTATGATAAGCTTGTCGGATTTATCCCACCGTGATAATTATATCACAGGAAGCGGGAGGACTAGACACGGATGGAGGTGCGGACATGGCGCTGTGGTATTAACAGTGACTACTTTGTTAAGCCTTTCTCTAAACCCCTGTGGAGTTAAGAAGCATCAGTCAGTCATTTCTACAACACTGGTCATCTATTAAATCAAAGCCTCCTTCATCTCCTCCTTTTGTGTTTTTTTTCCCACCATTCTCTGCTCCTCTTCTGCCATCTATTCTGAGATCAGCATCCTGCTTCATATTTATACATGTGCTGAATAATTGAAGGAAGGCTGGGGAAGACATAACCTCTCCCTCTGTCTCTCCCCAGCCCTCCTCCTGTATCTGTAAGACAGGAATTCACATCCTATTCTTCCTCTCAACATACAGTTCTACTGTTAAGTCCCGCAGGATATCCAAAAATATCAAACTATAACAGTCAAACTGACAGTTACATGGTCAGATGATTGTGAATCTCAGTGGAGACCGTTTCAGTATATTTTATCACACCTGTTCAGAAATCTCATCATTCAGGCTCTTGTTTTGGGCCAGTCTAAAAGTACATATTTGTTGGACTAAGATTTACACAGAATTAGTGAGGACAATGGGTAAATATCACTTAATTTACCTATTTACTCGTTTATTTCACTTCATTCCATGATAATACGTGAATGGAAAGCAACGTACATTCAGAGGGTTTAAGGGATTACCCTTCTGATAGAAGAGCTATGTAAGTTCAGTTTCTGTTATAGCATTTTCACATGCATTGTTACCTCAAAAATGAGTGAAAAATGAAAAAATAAAAATAAAATAAAACCTTAACACAAAAAAAGAATTAGTGACTATGTCACATACATTTGGGACAAAAATTACTTTTAATTGGGGCAAACTCTTCTATGGGTTTTTGTTTTCAACAACTATCAATATAAAAAAAAAAACATAAAAAAATTCTAAATAGAGCCTTGAGAAAAAGCCATTACGAGCAATTACAAGCAATAACAAAAGCACCGTCTTAATGAGGCCTCAGGAAAATAAATTACAGGAAGTTTGGGAAAATTTTTTAACTTTTCTATTATTAGTCATGTTAAAATTCATATTTTAGGGGTCTTAGACTTAGACATTTTTCATTACTGGCTGACATTGCAGCCCTTGCTTGTACATGACATGACAATTAACTTAAGTCTGTTGCTATTTGATAACTGGTAATAAATAAAAAAAAATGTACAGGGGCGAGTAAAAAGTGACTTTGAACAAGTACATTTCTGATCCACTTGCTTGACCAGGCAAGTGAAAAAAAAATAATGCTGAACCATGCACATGTTCTAATTTTGTTTAAGAATTATACTGTAAAATGAGTACTGTGAAGCTGTATTACTTTGTAAAGATATTTAAAGTTGACTGTGTACACTTCTGTGATTCCAAATAAAGGTGAAAAAAATGAAAAAAAAAAAAAAAAAAAAAAAAAAGCCCAAGAAGTATGATCTGTTTTATTGATTATATGTATGACAATGCATAAATTGGAATAAACAGTGAGTGACACTCACAAATGCCATTAAAAGGGTGAGGACTAGTCGTTAAGACAGGAGTGAATGTGGAGGTGCTTCAGATAAACAGCAACAGTAAGGGTTTAAATACACTCGACAGCCTGCGGGTATCCAGAACATCTGTACAACAAATGTGTCAAATATTCAAATCAGCAACACATGTAACTGTACATGTCAATATTTTCCAGCTTTGTAATAATTACATACATTTACAAGTCATTTCTTGACTTCGTTGTTTTGCATTGTTACACTTTGACAATCAAAGTACAATATCATAAAATAAAATACATAAGTAAAAACTAAAAATAAAGCATAACTCTTCAAGTCTCATCGGAAACGGTGCCTAGGTGAGTCAGATTATTAAAATGTTTGGTTTTTTTTTACAAATCATAAAAAGGGCACACAATTTTGTTCTTTAAAGGGATAGTTGAGATGATGATGATGATTATTATTATTATTATTAATATTATTCAGATTGTATGAGGTCCTTATCGATAGTTAGTGTTAGTGTTACTACAGTAGATGTCGGTCGGAGCACCCTCATCTTGGAGAAGCACCCACACAGATGCTAAGCAACGCACTGAGAGTCATCAACAAAACATATTTTAGCTACTTAATATCAGCATAAGTGTATAGGAAGCCGCTGTTATGTAAGCTAAATATGACTCATATCAAACCAACCAAACTCCATTGGTAAAATCAGTAACTTAACATTGCAGAACACAGGACTTGTTGGTTTGTTTTGGGTTACTGTGTGACTTCAGTGAATCCAAACTATTCTTTAAAAACACAGAAGTTACACAATAAAACAAACAAACTAACTGATAGAGGGAGTGTAAGACCAGCAACTCCAGTTTTGCAAGGTACAACAGCTGATTTTGCCTTTGGCATTTGGTTGTGTTGGTGAGAGCTATATTTGGCTTATGCAGCGTCAGTTTCCTGTCAGTTAAGGGTGCCCAACAGCAAGTAAAGCGGTAAAAAATACTAAATATAGTGTACACATAAACTGAAGTGGCTAACACCACAGCAGTAAATTGTTCAGCCGACTGCGATCTGCTGTAGATAATACACTGCACTGACTGTCGATAAGTATCCCACACAGCTGCATTTCAAATAATCCAAACTACCCATTTAAATGGCTCTAAACAGAACTACAGGTGAGTGTACGACAAAGTACTGCTCGTGCTAAATTTGTTATTTGTTCTGCGTCAAGGCACAATTCAAATTACAACAAGGGCAATCTTTTCTTTTTTAAAAGGCAAACAAAAGAGGAAATGCATTTGCTGCCAAAGAAATCCACTTATACAAATGTAAACAATATCCAAACAATACACATTTGGGAAAGGCTTTTGCATCATAAGACTACAGCATAATGACATTAAAAAAGAATAACGTGGCTGAGCTTCATCACCTTAGCTTTTAACTGTGTCAGTGTTTGTTTCAGCATATAGCCTTGAATACAAGTCATAAATGTCTGTTTAAACAGCTAACTAGGAGTGCATGCCATCGTAGTGGAAAGAGTCAAATGGAGCCTTTTATCATCTCCAGACTCCATTCATTCTATTCATCATTTTAAGGAATTCTCAAAAAACGCATTCTCTCGTGCCAAATGGAACAAAGCACTACTTGCAGCATGTTACTGGAAATAAATATATGAAATGTGAATTCAAACATGCTTTCACTCTGCAACGACAGAGAACCGTTTTTGTCATTTTTCCCTGTGCGCTAACTTGACGAGGGTGGATACGAGTGTGGATCTGAGACCCCGCCACCTCTCTATCTTGAAGCAATCACTGATGAGACTCAACACGACTGGAGGGGGAAACAATGGAGGGATTTGTTTTCACCAGTCTCACCAAATTAGATCAACGATTAGCCTGGGAAAGTAAGAAAATTATGCCTTTCTAAATATGTCTCTCCCAACAGGGCTTTTGATCTTTTCTTCCACTGTTCCTTCATGCTGGAGGAACAAATTCTACCCAGAATCCCTCACAGGGAGCGAATATACAGTTTGTTTGTCCTGGAGGGTTGAAAGCTCTTTAGGTTTCTGTAGTGTTCTAACTAGGCTGCAATGTTAACTATTGATCAGAGTCAGCTTTTAGAATAATGTCAGTCAACGTACGTGTGCTTATTTACACCATCATACACCTACAACTGCATCACTGCAGTTTCACACTCACAGCCAATTCACTGTCTTATACTTTGGTTGGTACCGATATGTTAGGGATGTTTTTTACCCTATTTTGTTTTCACAACTCACATTTTGCTTTTGTTTATAGCTGTTTAATCTTCGACAGCCTCACAAACTGAAGCTTCGGTGGTGCTGCTTGTAGAACTGCTGCTGGCGCTCTTTAGCAGATGTCTCCGTCAGCTTGTCTCTTCGATCGATCACCCCACCTCTCTCTTTCTCCACCTCATCCCCAGTTACACTGCCTACATCGCTGAGGTCCCCGAGGTGCTCCACGGAGTCATATTTCTCTAAGTCGGAAGCAATGGTCTGCAGGCTGAAGACCGACAGGGAATCTGACCCCGCTCGCTCCCTCTCCCTCTCCTTCTCATTCTCCTTCTCCTTGTATTTCTCCACCAGGTCGATGGCTGCATCAGCTCGATCTGTCCCCATCACACCACCACTGCAGGCCCCACCTTCTTTCTTAACCCTGATGTCGGACTCGGCTCCAACAGGGGGGCTCCGCCCACCGCAGACGGTGGGGGATCCTCCCTCAGCCTGGTCCCGCCCCCTCTGAGCATGGATCTGCTCGCTGATTTGTTCCAGGTTCCGCAGGGCGATTGAGTAGCGGGTCTTCACTTTGGCCACCTGCTGTTCCAGCTGCAGCACTTTGGCCTTGTTCTCCTGGAGTCACACAGAGGACACAGCCGCTTTCATCAGTAACTTCAACATTGATTTTATGCCAAAACCTACAACTGACCTCCAGTAAATCCATAAGAAGAACGTTAAAGCATTTCTGGCAACTCAGCAGCATATTTACAACACAAGTACACAAACGGTACTTATTTTTTCTTGTAAGAATTAGAAACTGGAGTGAAAAAAGACAAGTTGAACTGCACGGTACATCTTGAATTAGGGGTGTAAATCATAAATTTCATCACCGTATAATATTGTATCAATTCTTTGAACAACAATATGACATTTGCTGATATCACAGAATCTGCCACGATACGATTTAGTTCAGGTGCCTGCAATCAGTACCAGAGAATAATGTTCATTTAACATATATACCAGTCACATTCATGTCATCTCAAAAAAGCAACTAAATTATGATTCAACAATTTTATGACTGAATTTCAAAATAAAGACGCATCTTAAAGATGATGATGTAGGTTGATATTTTCACTCTGCATCAATCAAACTGGATCACTGAACACTGAATCAATGTATCAATGTATCATTACACCCATATTTTGTATGTGCTCCAGGTTTCACAAACAGAGGTATTATAGGCCTCTCTACTGGAGCTGCCCCCAACTAAAGATTTGCCTTGTCGACCAGTAGTTTTCAGTTTAAGCAATAAGTCGACCAGTTGTCATGTTTATGATATTAATTTGATTATTTAAATATATATTTTTGGGGCTCGAGGTGATCTGCCTGTTAAATAATAATGGCAAAAGCAGCAATGATTCCGAAAATGTGTTGGAAAAAACAGCAAGGACAACAGAGATTGTGCAACTAAGGCTCCTCTCTACACCTGCTTTGCCTTTTTTACACTGAACCAAAGAATACCACTATAATTCTGTCCCATTGCACGATTTCAGATAGCATGCTAGCATTGTGGAAGCAAAAGAGGCATGATGTATAACACAACAGCATCAGTGTCTAGTGTGATGACTGTGCCAGATAATAATTGATTCTGCCCCTCTGCTCTTCTCTAATCACACAAGAAGCTGATAACCTCATGAATTTATAACATAAAGCCTTCTATTTAGGGCTGTACCCAACTCAGAATTTTGCCAGTCAAATTGCATTTGGCTGTCAAATACGAAGATTAACCAATTTGTTCATTTGATTTTTCAGTTCAGCCCAACACTTAACTCCTATGTCAGCCTACATGGGTGTTTTACTACTAAGACTAACATTTTAATGTCTTTCTTCATCATCTGTTGTGTGAAAACACCAGATTTCCACACAGTCAGAGAAAGTAGAAGTGTGCATCGTTCTGCTCATTTTTCAGGTCTAAAATCCCACAACACCACAGACCGTACAGCACAGGTGAGGCAACCAACAGCACATCATGCTGCGCTCTATTCCTATCACCCCTTTGTATTTCCATCATAGTTAGTTTTGTGATTTAGACACTCAGTTTGTAAAGTTAACAGCCTGACATGCTGTTACATTACTGTGTGTACAATGACACAGCTAAAAAACAAGAGCTGAAACTTGTTTACTAACCACTCCACCGCAGGTTTCATCTTCTCTCAGTCAATCAACAGTTTATGTGATTTTTCTTAAGCATGCCAGCTAATATAAAAATATATTTATGACTCTCCTTATTTATAAATCTCACTGAAATATGAGCCCTGCCCATTTTTGTAACCCTCTATCTGTTTTATCCAGTTATTGTAATGCATACTGACTAACAAAAAAACAACAGCTCAACTTTCGGCCGACTGATGGGTCACCAACTGACGATTCGATTCTTAAACTTATGTGCTTCTGGATAAGCAGGGTGTCACTTCTTTTAGTTGAAAGTATCATCCTGTGTGATGATCTGTGGGGAGGGATTTATCTCCCGCCCAGTGTGTGTGTCTACTTAGTGCAGAGCCAGAACTCCACAGTGCTGTGTCAGCGCTGGAGAAAGTGTCTGCTCATCTCTCTCACTCCCTGTTTGGAGACACAACTGAAAAATATGTGAAATAAGAGAATAAAACACAATCACAACCAGCTGTGAATGAGTAACTTAACAGCGTCATGTCCCGATCTGCTGTCTCACTCTTTTACACAAACATCGATTTGGCTCCATTACTACCTCCAGTGCCATCCTCAGATGGGGAACAACAATGCACCTCCCATTGTGTGCCCACAATATTGAGGCAGAATCACGGCACAACAGTCCTGCCTTGAAACACTGTGTGTAAAAAGGGCTTGTATCTGTATTACCTCCAGTATGTGGTTGAACTGGGCCTTGAGCTCAAAGTAAGGTTTGGATTTCACAATGACTCTTTTGAGGGACTTTTGCAGCATCTGGACCCGAGCCTCAGCCTCCTGGCAGGCGTGTGTGACACGCATGTGTTCCCTCTCACTGCGGAGTCGCTCCTCCTCGGCTTCATTCACCTGTGGATGACACACAGGAACAGGGTGTTAACACACTCAGAGACAGAGCAGAGGTCAGTGCGTTAATAACCACAGGGTATGGAAACCTCTCTTCATATAATATTGAAACCACTGAACTGTTGAAGGTAGGCTGGAGATATACTTAATGTTCAACTAAATGCTTTGGTTCAGGTATGCGTAGCATTAATTTCTAAGGAGGCACACAACCATCGCTCCAAGTAGGTACAGTGCACGTGAGGTAGCCATGATGCATATGAAGTTCAATTTTACACATCAAAAAGTTGGTTGACAGGTCTTAGGAAGTACTGCATTTGTGGAAAAAAAGGCCAATATAGGAAAATAGACCCGGCGGTTTTGTCGCCTGTGTCACGTTCTGCTGCGACATGGAGTTAGCAATACCATCATTACCATTTAGCACATTATAACTAGTGTGCTTTACTGTGGTAGAGGGCTACTTATGTACTCATAGAAAAGGAGATACATCTAGAAACAATTTTTTTTGCTAACGCTAACTCCAGTACAACACGCAGACTGTAAACCTCGAACATGTGTGAGGCACACTAATATCTCTGTTATTGGCTGCAAGAACAAACACAAGTCTTTATCTACTCTCACAAAGAAATGAAAATCCAGTGGATTAACTTTATTTTTTACAGAAATGTTGATACAAACAAGGATTTGCATCAAAACTGAAGCTTAAGGATGGACCAATATCATCTTCAAACTTCGAAGCTGTAAATTTTGACATTTTTTTACTGGTTAGTCTGTGAACTGTTAGCGTCAGCACACATGGCTGGAGCAGTGTTGGTAGCATTCAATACTGAGGAATGAATGTTAAGCCTCATTTGAAGCTAATTAAATAACCACACTTATTTTATATGCAAGCTCAGCTGACTTTCTTGTTACACAAAAGTCTGACTTGCTCTGTGAGCCCCACCAGTGTGTGTGTCTGTTGCTACCATATATAAATATACTTGATAAACATGGCCCCTGGTACACTGACTGTTGTATTTACATAATATACTTTAGGTTTTCTGCCAAATAAATGCTGTTGAGACGCTTAATCCTAGCACTTGTCTAACTCTGAGACTGAATCACATTATGTTTACTACAACCCAGAATCCAAAGATGTTGTTTCCCTGTGTAAAATATAAATAAAAACAAAATGCAATGATTTACAAATCCTTTTCGACCTATACTCCACAACAAAGATAAGATATCCAATGTTTATACAGATAAATGTAATTATTTTTGTAAATATACACTCATTCTGAATATGATGCATACAACATGTTCCAAAAAAGTTGGCAAAGGAGTCACAAAAGACTGGGAAACTTGTGAAATGCTGAAGAATCACCTGTTTGGAACATCTGACAGGTAAACATGTTAACTGGTAACAGATGACAGCATCATGATTGGATATTAAAGGGACATCCTCGAAATGCTCAACAGTTGTCCACAAGCAATGAATCAGGTGAGGTTTGCCAAAAAAACTGCATGGGTAGTGCAACAGTTTAAGAACAACATTTCTCAACACTAAACTGCAGGAACTTAGGGATTTCATCATCTACAATCCATAATATTTGAAGAATGCCTATGGGTGGCTGTGGTTCAGTGGTAGAGCCAGGCCGTCCACTAACTAAAGATCAGCAGTTATATCCCAGGCTCCCTCGGGTCTGCATGGGCAAGATACTGAACCCCAAATTCCACTTGAATGGCAGCTCCGACTTTTGTGTAAGAATCTGTGAGTGACAAGTGTTGCAAAGCACTTTGAGTGGTAAGAGGACAAGAAAAGCTCTATATAAATGCAGGCCATTTATCTTTGACCCCTCAGGCAACACTGCATTAAACACTGACATGATTGTATAAAGGATACAGCATGGGCTCAGGAAAAAAATTGCTGTCAGTAAACACAGTAAACACTCCTGAAATTAACCTTCATGGAGCAGACTACTCCTCCCAAAACACATACAGACCTGTACCTCATGTTCATTCCTATTTTGATGCAATAAACACATACATTTTTAAAATATTTTTTCTGAAGATATGTTCCCTTACATTGCTGGTAGAGTAAAAATAGGTAGAACCATGTTTTGGGTGTCACATCCCTTTCAATTTTGTAATATTGTGACATAAAACTGTCACCATAAAAACTAAACCAAAAAATACAGTGATATATATTTTAAGTCTTATTAATATCCTAATTGTGGGTAATGTAGAAAGCAGGTAGAGAGGACCATGAGGACCTTGAGACAAGAGGACCATCCTGCAGCTAATGCACATTACCCACTAAACCCAGGTCTGGTATCATTTAACACCACTTTTATTTAGAGTATGTATTCCTCCTCCTCTTTGTTACCTTTGAGGTAGCATGGTTGAGCATCTCCTGCCAGGTGGGATCCAGAGTGTTCTTCCCATCAGCCATCAGGCCCTGCTCTGCCACATAGACCATCTCCCTGGCAGCTGTGTGCATGGAAACCGCTCTCTCATAGCTCAAAGCTGCCTTCTGGGTCTCCTGCTGAGCCTACAGAGAGCAGACAAAAAGAATATGACAAGACCACAACCCCCTGTTCTGTTAAATACAATGCAATCAGATCTCTGTCAAACCATAAATCAGAGTTTTTGATTTAAAATGCATTAAGTTTAATAAAATAAGTTAATCAGGCCAATAAATGTAAGAATTGGGAAAGTAAGTTATTTGAATCTGTATTTTAACTGTTAACAACGTTCCATATGCAAAATCTCAAACAGCTAGTTCTCATGTAGGAACAAAACAAGCATGTCCAGACTGTGTGTAGAGCTGCATCCAGTTAAAATGGATCACACTTCACATCTTGAATTAGAATGACTCTCACACGCATATTGAATGGGTTTTCTTCTCTGCTCAGGTGTGGAGGGGATTTGTAAGGCTTTATGTGCACTGATAACAGCTATGAACACTCAATCAGTGCAGCCAGGAATGCACTTGCAGTAACACTACACTACATGTGGGGACAAATGTGACTCTAACGACTTCTAAATGCTGCCTGAACAGTTCACAGATTTTTCTATAATCTATTCTGGGAGCTACTCCTGTGTTCCACTTGTGATCATCTCACTCCAAGATGCATCCTAGTGTTTAACAGTAACAGGACCAGATTTTAGCATCTTAAATGTGAATATTTTCTCATTTCTTTCATCCCCTGTGACAATAAACTAAATACCTTTGAGATGTGGAGCTTGGGAAAACACTGACCAACATTTTTGACCATTTTTGCCTGTCAAAGCACTATGCTATATAAATAGTTGCTGTTATATTTTAAACATGGGGGAATTTTATTCGAATTTTTAGACACATATTGTTTGAACATACCTCTTTGGCAAGACGGCGGGCTTCATAGTAGGGTCTTGCTTTCTCTATACAGCCACCAAGCTGGGAGCTCTGAGCATTAAGCTTCCTGGCAGACTCTGTGAGGATCTTCCGGTACCCTGATCGGGCATCCTAGATGGTTAATGCATGAAAATGACAAGATCAGATTTACCTGTAATGGAAACACTAATTACATTTCAGCAGCACTATGGCTTCCTGCAAGTGAGTAATCACTTTACTGAGTGTCAAACTACCAGCAACAAAACATTTTCCATTTTAAGAGTTCTGACTTTTCCAGACTTTATGCTTACAGATATTGAAAACAAATTATCATATTGATTAGCACATTCTGGGTAGACTACTAAAATACTGAACAACAGAGACTCAAGCAAATCCCAGGGAGGTGGTTAATGTTCTTTTCACATTTCTCATGAGCTTAGCATTGTCAAAATCAAAGCATTTTTATGCCATCTATTTTCCATATTTTTCAGTTCTGTGTAGGAAGACTAAACAAATTCCCCCTAATTGGATGGAAAGTGTATTTTTACTTACATCCAACTGTAGTTCTAGTCTGTTGATTTCTGCACTGGCTTCATTGAGATGTTCCAACTCTTCCTGTGGGAAAAAGAATATAATGTACTGATTTAGACCATTATTAACAACTACAAAAAGTTAATTATATATTCTTGGGCTGGGCAATATATAAATATCGTGACATGAGACCAGAAATGGTCTCCCATTTTGGATATTGTTATATCGTGATATGGCATAAGTGTTTCCTTTTCTAGTGCATTACAGTGAAGGGAAGAAATTTTCTGAAGTTACCAGACTTAGGATTGTGAGGCAAATAAAATGCCATGTAGGGCAAGTTAATCTGGTAACTCACTTGCCCAGCCAGGCAAATGGTAAAAAAAGAACTATTCAATTATTTTGATAATCAATTAATTGTCAATTAATTTTTAATGCAAAAAGGGCAGAAAATGCTGTTTTCCCACTCTTATTCATTAATTATCATATTAAAGTGACAGAAAATTGACAAAAAAGACATTTGAAGACATCACCTTGGACTTCTTAATATTTTCTCACATTTTGTAGACTTTGTAGCCCTAGATTAAACATGACAATTACCTTTAGTCTGTTGTTATTGAATTATCACAACTAAATATTTGTACAAGACTTATAACACTTACATTACTGATGATTATTGCTGTGGAAATTCTCTGCTACTAGTGAAGAATGAAATAGAGCAGAGAATTTCCACAACATTATTCATCAAAACTCTAACCAAAATATTTTGCAAAAGCATCAACAGTTATCATTACACTATCAATAAATATTAACAGAGGTGTTTGGACAAAAAATATCATATGTGATTTGTCCATATTTTAAAACCCTGTATTCTTTTAACACATGCAGTCAGAAAGTATAGCTCCAGTTTGTGTCCCATGTATTATCATTGCAGTTAAACTCAATAACATCTTGTATTACCATTGCATTTGTTTCAATGCAGTGGTATGAAATATCATCTAGGGCCATACAATTTATTGAAATCTTATAGAAATCACAATATAGCCAAGTACAATATCTCATTGTCCCAACATAAGAAAACATGTTTGGCTGGTCACTATTTGAGAATTTACAGTATGTGTATATGTTTGTTTTTTTTTAAGAAAAAGTGTACATATAGAGACATATCTCAGAAAGTAACAATACCAAAAACTCAAGGTACGATAATGCCCACATTAAAAATTCATGTTGTCTGCCATAGGCCAGACACAAACGACATAAGGTCCTAATAATGGCCAAATCTTTATAACAGAATGGTAATAAGTGTTGAATATAGGGCAGTCCTACTGCTGGTCACCCTTTCTGAATCACCATATCATGAACTGTGGGCTAATATTTTGCTGACAATGTCCAAAACTTGATGGTTTATAGTATACCATGCATGCTGCATATATGTTGAAATGATAGTGGCAGCAAAAGTAGAAGAACAAAGAATAAAGTTACATTTAAATATGCAAGCTACAGTCCATTATCATTACCAATAAACACAGCACTGACTCCTATCAAAATAAAGGTCTGATAACAGTTTAATGGTAAGCAAAATGCTACTGACTGCCTTTGTTATGAGTTTTAATTTGGGGTATTTCCATGATGGCCTTGCCAGCCACATACAACCTTTCAGTGGGCAGCATCAGGCCCCCAGGCCGCATTTTTAACAGGTCGGATTTAAAAGGAAGAAGACATAAAGTACATTAAGCTAAAATATTGACCAATATCTATGGTGCATCCTTAAAATTACATAATAAGAATACAATAAATGTATTAATCATGTGATATCATGGTAGATATTATAACAGTCTGACACAGTAATGAGACCTTTTAATGCAAATCACAATATTCATTATATTGTTACATCACACATATATAGGCTATTGTATATTGTGACAGCCCCAAAATATCGCAATATTATAAACCAAATCACACAGCCCTAGTCTAAATATTTTTATTCTGATACATCGCCTTAGCCCATAACACTAACTCTAACCCAAAGTGACTAATTCAGTAGTGCCCTCCCAGGTATCGTTAATCATCACAGCCTGACTGATCTGTATGTCAGCCTGTTTGATGGAGGTTAAATGACCACTAACAGAGTGTTAAACCTCTTACCTGGATCCTGGGGTCCAGCTCCTCCTCGTAGGGGCTGTGTAATTGCTCTCCCACGCATTTCTGTTTGTCACTTTCGACCTCCTCACAGGTGTCCCTGAGCGCCGTCTCTAGTGTGTTTCCATTACTTTCTGCAGCTTTAACCTCCTCATCCCCACCGGGAATAACCTCTCTCCAGTCCCCAGCATCTGACTCCCCGGACCCGGCGGGGCTCTCTCGCAGGTCGCCTGGCTCCATTCCAGGCCAGACAGTTTCGCTAGCAGCAGCGTTAGCTACAAGCAGACGTGATGGCTAATTAACTAATTAACCTAAAAACCCTAACCGTAATAACTACAGCCGAGTGTTATTCGGCAGGAGTAAATTATAAAACAAAACCCAGTGGTGTTGACTGTTGTTGAGTTTGCAATCTGCCATATCAAATCACACCGAAACCTAAGCCCGCTGATGGCAGCCTCGCCTGCAGCCTACCGTTAGCCGCTAACAGGCAGCTAACAGGCTAACGCCGTCAGTGAGAATTTAATGGCTGCTTTACAGCAAATAGGTGAGAAGAAACATCTATAATGAGATGAGAAATAAGAGGAGGCCCGTCACTGTGTCCCCCCATCACACTTGTCTTTTCCTCCATCTCTTACCTGTTCTTCATTACTTTAGCTAGGCTAGCTAGCTAGCGGTTTCGGTCTCACATCATCACTACAAATGAAGTAAACAGAGTAGACGAGCATAGTTTGCGAACGGGCGCGCCGTGACGACGTTTGGACCAGGATGGTTGCCGTAGACAACCAACACTGGCACAGATGAATGAAACAAACGAAATTCTGTCAATTCATAATTTCTTTTCTAACAAATGGTTTCACCAGAGACGCTCAGCTTGCTTTGCCTGGGGGAGACGGGGCAAAGATTAATAATAATGTTATCTATCAGATAAAAATTAATAAAATTTAAAAGGCCCAGGCTTGGGGAGTAATGGATTACATTAGTGCTGCAACTAACGACTGTTTTCATAGTCGATTATTTTTTCAATTAATCAGTTAATAGTTGTTTTCTTGTAAATGTCAGAAACTATTAAAATGTTGATTAGTGTTTCCAAAAGCCAAAAGCAAGGTAGTCAAATGTCTCGTTCTGTCCACAGCCTAAAGAGACCCAGTTTACTGTCATAAAGGATTAAAGAAACCAGAAAATGTTCACATTTGAGCTGAAATCAGATTTTTTTTGGTCAAAAAATGACTCAATTAATCAATTAACAAAGTAGTTGGTGATATAGAACCATATGTGAAGTATAATTGAAATGAAAGACAAAGATCTCTATGTGCAGTTACAGTCAAGAACATTACCATTAGCCTTAAGAGACTGGTAGGTTCAATACCACTCCAGAAGACACACTTTTATTGTGTGAGCTCAGTGAAATGAGTGAGGTTAATTTTTTGTTTTGCTGTCCTGCCTATGAGGACTTAAGTGATATACTAATAAAATATACTAAAATGTATTCTATTTTTGTTGATTTCTTTTGCCTGGATGAATATGAGAAACTTGAGTTGGGCTTTAGAAAAGTAACCTTTTCTATAGCAGACTTCATTTGTCAAGCTTGGGAGGGAAGATAAAATATTCTGATTAGGACAGAGCTGTAAAATTGACTTATTTTGTCTTGAAAGGAAAATGTTTGTGTAGTGTGTAGTGGGGGTGTTTTGTATTTTGTATGTATGACATGAAAACAGAAGGAAACCAATTGCTCCTGAATTGAGCAACTTATGAAAAAACAAAATTGTGTATTGTTTTTTTATTCCCAAAAAATACAAACACAAATGTTGTAGTTTGCAAGGTAACAAACCTGCAAAGAGTTCTACATTGCAGAATCATTAAACAAAATGATTTGACATTAAAACATAAGCGGGAAGAACTGATTTTCATCAAAGACGAACACTGAGAATCAAATGACAGATTATACTGCAGTTATGACCAGTCACCACCACCATAAACAACCATACCACAGATTATGTTTCTATATTTGCATCAGACATAAACACTTCATATAGGCTACCAGAAATTGCAAATAATTTAACCTAAAGCGGCAAACTAGGTAATTGCATTGAATGCATTAATGAATGTCATGTGCACAATTAGCATAATATAAAAATAGATCTCTAGTGAATAACAGCAGTTTTGTCTAACAAACTGTTTAGGCTGTATCCCACACTGTAAGAAACGTTTTGGAATAATGAAAAAGACCTGAGTGGCATTGGCAATAATCCCTACACCAGAAAGAGGGACAATCCATTCTGCATTATCAAGGACAAAAAACTCGAGTACATTATATCATTCAATCAAAGACAAACTTTAAGGACATCAGTCTTTGGTCTGGAACGCTCTCCCCCACTGACATTCTTCTAAATTATCAGCTCCAGGTGGTGTCATACTGGGTCCATCCTGGAGGAGGGGCTAAGTAGATTCTCTGTCCTCTTGAGATGAAACTGACCACCCCTCTGTATCCTGTTCGTGGGACTCCAGACTTCAAGTCATCCATGATTCCCAGGTTTTTTGCCAATATTTTGAAACTGTCCTTGCTTGAGTATTGAAGGCGGAAAGGCCCAGGTCCTTTTAGCTGCCCCTGCTTAACACCTTCATATGTAACCACGGGAGCACTGTAAACTTCTTTCTCAAAATCTTTTCTGTACGTCTCTTCCTTCAAGTAACTCAGGTCTAACTTGGTGAAAGGCACAAATTCGGTATTCAGTTTAATGTAACGCAAGTACTTGTCATAAAACTGACCCAGACTCACGCCTTGCCGACCAAAGGTCAAAGTTCGTGAGATCTCGGGACGTATACAGGCACGGTTGCGGCGCTGCTCTGGCTGACGCATCCAGTCATCCCAGAAGGAAGCAGGCCACTTAGGCTCCAGCTCCTCCCACACCTCCTTGAGGAGCATCCACCCGAGGCCAGGAAAGAAGTCTGTCCGGTACAGCAAACTGGCCTTCCCTGGATCCACATAGCCATCCCTGCCATTGTCATTCCAGGCTGACACACACCACAGACTGGGGTCAGATTTCAGGAGTGGCAGTGTGGCTCGGAAATACTCAAAGAAGTCTGGCGCCACCTAGAGTGGAAGATAATTTCAGTTAGATTCCCAGTGTCAACAAGTAAAATTGAGTGTTTAAATGAAGCAGAGAGGAGTATCAGAAACTAAGCAATGACCTGCTGTGGACAGGGTCAGCAACAAAAGGTATTTTAGCAACTTAAAAAAGGTCAAATCAATATAAATTTAAGTGTACGCTATATTTAGAATATTTTTTAACAATTTCCTGTACCATCAGACAACGTTTTTTGACAGAAAACTGCAGTTATATAAGCCAAATGTCCCTCTCTCCAAACCAACCAAACTCCATGAGCGAAATTAGCAATTTTACCTCAGAACACAGGAGTTGTTGGTCTACCACTGCCTCAATCTGTTTGTTTCTTTGAGTTATGGTGTGCCTTTGGTGAATCAGAACTATCCCTTTAAAACACTCAAGTCACACAAAAACACAAACAGACTATAAGATCAAGGCAGCAGTAGACCAGCAACTCCTGTGTTCTGCGAGGTAAAATGACCAATGTCATCTATGAAGTTAGGTTGGTTTTGAGAGAGTAATATTTGGCTTATATAACAGTGGTTTCCCACCAATAAAGATTGTCTGATGGTTAATTAAGTTGGTGAAAAATACATTAAATATGGCTGTTAGCTCCCGTTCACAGGAGTTCACTGTAAAGTTTTTGTGCTGGTGCCCCTCTCTGCTTCTCCAAATAGGCTTCCCAATCCAAACTATCCCTTTAAGTGGAGCAATTTGATGGCAATGATTGATATGATTACCTCCAGGTCATCCTCCACGATCACAACAGAGGAGTGAGAGAGGGTCTTGAATACTTGGTTGAGAGCCCAGCGGTAATGCCTGGAGATTTTGTAGTAACCCTGAAACTTTTTGTGCTGTGGTTGCACAGCGATATCTGACAAGTCCGGCTGTTTCAGGTGAGTTACTTTATTTCCATACGAACGGATCACCTCTGCGGTCTCTGTGTGTCCACAGTCCTGACTAACTATGATTGGGTAGAGCTCTGCTGAGGGACGGTGCTGTAGGAGTTTGTCCAGGCAGCGTCTAACTGTGACCCTGTTACAGGCAATCACCAGGATGGGAATGACAGGCGGACGGGGGGCAATAACCTTCGGTCCATCCCTGTTTGACGGCTCCCACAGTGCCTGATGATTCTGGATCTGCAGCAGGATGTTTTTCTGCCTTTCAAGCTCTGCTTCGAAAGTGTCTGCCATTCGGAGCACATCTCCCACCACATCATTCGTAGGCCTTTCAGCCACTTGTCCCTGCTCTCTGCCAGGCTCGCCCGGCTGGCCAGGCGGGGGTCTGCCCCACAGAAGAAGCACCAGTATGGCGTTCCAGGTGATAAACAGGAACGTACCACAAAGAATGAGAGAGCCTCTCTTACGGAGCATGGCACAGAAACTGAAAGGGAGGGAGGTGGGTTCAAGAGGACAGGGTCTGAATAGAAAGACGTGTCCTTGTTACAGACAATAGGAATGGGATATGGGAAGGGCAGCCCGTGTATCATCACAAGCACATGATTAGAGGTCTGGAGTTGCACTTTGTTGGCTCACTGTGCAGTAACTTAGGTTATAAAGACACGATACAGTGTCAATAAAGGTGAAGCTGGATGAAATATGATGAAAGGCAGGACACATCTTGGAGTGAAATTGTGATTCTGACAGAGCTTCAACTTTCAATATCCTCTTCCATCTGAAATAATAAGAAGATAATGAAGTTGTCAAAAAGCTGTCAAAATACCAAATTTCAAAACAATATTAGTATAAAAAAAAGATACTTGATACTTCATTCAGTACCACAGCTCACAGAAAAAAATCCCAGGCACACAAAAAAGGATATTTTTTCTCTTTTTTAAAAAAATAAAATAAAAACCTGCACACAGTACTAGTACAGAAAAAGTCACTTTACATTATCACTGTATTGAAAAAGAATCGATACAACAATACTTTTGACAATCTTTTCAATACCAAAGGTTTAAAACACCACAATATCCCTTAATTCTAGTGTTGAAAGTACCAAAGCTATTTTAAAAAAACTATTTAAGTGCCCATTCAAGACCTCAGTTCAGTTTGGTCTGGGGCTGCAACTCATGATTATTTTCATTTTCAATTAATCTTTCAGTTGTTTGGTTTATAACATGTCAAAAAATTGTGAAAAATGTTGATCAGCATTTTCCTAAGCCTATTATGACATTCTCAAATGTCTTGTTTTGTCCAAAATCCAAATATATTCAGCTTACTGTCAAAGATGAGTAAAGAAACAAGAAAATATTCACATTAAAGAAGTTGCAATCACAGAATTTTGACTCTAGTTTGCAGCAAAGCAAAAACAGACAGTGACTTTTCCTGTACTGTAATTTTAAACTTACATATACAATACTAGTAAACAAACTATAGGCGATACCTCTTTTGATACTACGGCAAAAAGAAAAAAGTCACAGGCACACAGAGTAGGATAATCTTTTCCGTTTTTCAAAATTAAAAACCCTTCTCAGAGTGCTGATCACTAAAAACTTTGAAGTATCAATACTTCTTCAATACAATATATTTAAAAGTCCTAGACACACAAGAGTATTGTTTTAACTTAAACCCCTGCACACAGTGCTAACACAGAAAAAGTCACTTAAAACTGGCTCTGTATTGAAAAGGTTAACATATTTTAATACCTTTGACAACCTCAGTAAAAGGTATTGAGATTTTTTAAATACTACATGTTTCAAACAATACAATATCCCTTAATTGTATTATCAACAGTACCAAAGCTATTTGAAAAAAATAGGTACTCATTTAAAACCTCAGTTAAATCTTTATTTTCCTTTCACTTTTCAATGATTTTTTCTTTAGTAGCACCGTGTGCAAGGTTTCACTTGATGAATAAAATTATCCTATTTTGTGGACCTAGGACTTTTTTCTTTTGCTGTGCTATCAAATTATTGACAAAGGTTGTCAAAAGTCAAAAGTAATTCTTTCTACTAGAAAGAAAGTAGTTCCTGAAACTGCTCCTGAAACTCAAATGTATTTTTGGTGCTCTGAGCAGCACAAACTGAGTGCCATTTAGTCCCATTATATTTGACATCTCCAAAACTCTGCAACTCCCACTAACACATTCTAGATTGATAAATAGCACTATCAGCCAGGAGAAAATGTATATTTGTGACTTTGGGGTAAACTGTCCCTGCTGTATTGAGAAAGTATAAGTTTGGGCTGAATGATTTCGAAAATATATCTATTATTATTTTGACTGCTATTGCAACTGCAATATGATTTGCGATAACAGGAGTAATGATAATTTTTACATCATTATTCTTATTTTGACTGAAAAATTGTGTGATTGTTTGCAATAATCTGCACCAAATTAAGTTTTTTTTAAGTCTGTAGAATCTCATTTGTAGGTCAGGATAACTATGCAACACGACAGTCTTTAATTCAAAACTTTGACATATATTTTGCCTCTAACAAGTATTGCACCTCCTGCGATTTGTAATTTGCAGAAAGCCATTGCGATTTAGATTTTTTTTTAAAATGCTGCAGCCGTTCGATACTTTTGAGAAACTTAATCAGTACTGTGTGCAGGGGTTTAATTTTAATAAAAGAAAACAAATTACCCTATTTTGTGTGACTAGGACTCTTTTCTTTTTACGGTGGTATTGAAAGAGATACTAAATATATATTTTTTTTATACTAGTATTGTATCGTAGTTTAGAATTCAGGTATCACAACAACTCTAGGACATAATGTACTTTAAGAAAATTAAGATTGCAATAAAGGTGAAAGTCAAACTGGACATAACACGTGAGGAGCAAAAGAAGAGGAAGAAGGGAAAGAAAGGAGGAAATCAGGCATGTTAACGTCAATCTCTGTTTCATAGGAAGTTCCATCATGTGAACTGGAGTGATGATTCACCTTAACTGCCTCTGATCGATTTTCTCTTATCACCTGTGGCTGCCTCGACAAATAAGCCCGGCGGTGTGTTATTAAGACTGAAAAAAACAGCCATAAGCGCTGACTTTCGACCTGTACGTCCTGCCAGCTGCTCGTCACACTGATTAAACTGTAAGTACAGTAGCTTCGAGGAGGAGCGTGTTGAAATTAGCTCTTACCCTGACAGACACTGGGAACACTTCTTCCTCTTGTGGCCATTTCTCCGCCGTTTCTTCGGTGACAACCGGCGAAGTGAACCGACGGGCGCAGAGGGGCCTCGTGGAGCCGTTGAAAAATCGTCCTCCTGCTAGTTTCCAGGCCACTAACGCAACTTAATGACCCTTAGTTTATCTTGTTTCTCGCCAGGCTGGAAGAGGAGGAGGAGAAAAAGTAACACGACGACTTCCTGGGTATCGGCCAGTCACGGGAAGTCCCGCCCTAACCGTCACCTTGAGGAATCACACAGCACTGATGACGTGTGAGCTGCTCTCTGCTGCCCGGCTAATTAACAACAACAGCAACATATGGACTGTGGAAACACCACGATAACTTCATAGTTTGTTTATTTTTAAGTTTTTCCATTATATACAAGAAACACTTTCCACACTGACAAAAGAAATTCAGAACCCCAATTTTTGACAACAAAACAAAGCAAAAGTCAAAGACAAACATGACTTACACCAACACCCACCTGCTGAACATACATACAAACTCAACATCTGCTTTTTTCCTTTTCATTTTTTAAATTACAGCACCACACATATACACATATTGACATAAAATATCAAAACAAAAAATAAAACATTAAGTCAGGGCTGAGAAGGAAAGAGAGAAAAAAAGGACAAGAAAAGAAATAAACGAAAAATAAACACATCTAAAATAAAGAGATTACCATTGTATCTTAAGTGCTTTGTTACATCAAAAATGCATTTTGAAAACAAAAAAAAAACCAACTCCATATTTAGTGAGCTCGAATCTCTCACCAAAAAAACTAAGAGGGGAGTGCTCCTCTAAGAGACGAGACGCCTCTCCTACCCCTCAGACGAAACAAGCCGTCCACTACCACTAGATCATCTGAAAAAATGTACCGCCACAAAGCCGAAAACGTGGCTGCTTCTCTTGGCCCCGGAAAAGTGGGGCATTAATGGACATTTCTGACCACTGTTACTGCCATTTCCACATCACCATATATTATCTTGACATATACATACATGCATTAAATATTTTATAAATAAAAAATAAATGTGTTTAGGTTGAGTTAACAGGCCCTCTCAATCTTCTTCTCATTAAGAAAATGAACCTAAAAAAAAAAGTTGAGATAAAATTTAAATCAACTTACTTAAGTGGCTCAGTTTTTGAAATTGTATGATTTCTGTGAATCTAATTGCAGTGCCATAGTACTGGTACTGTTATTACAGTAATAAGTAATAATATAATGCTGTATTTATTTTTACACAACACAAATTCAACTACTGTAAAAGGCGTTACTCTTTGATTCATTTAATCATCTTCTTGAAAAGCATTGCAATATTTGTGCATTTCCAGACACATGTTGTGTTGTGTGTAAAATAATGTTTGAAAGCAGGTGTGTTTGTCCCTCCGATCACAAATGTGAGATTTTCTTTTGTGTACGTATCCCCAGTCCTGCAAACTGTTTATTATTGCTATTTAGTTTGTGTACAGCACAGAGCAGAAGAGGCTGTGTGTCACAAACTGCTGCAAAAACCCCATCAGAGACACATATTCTGAATTTGCTGTTTACATATCTAAAGAATGCTCCTAAAATCAGAATAAAACCAGCATATCCTTAGTCTTAATCAGAAGATGCTCCATTCAGAAAAAAGCCCAGTTCAGAATATACCACTTTATCAAATTCAGAATATTGTCAGATTCTGAATATTAGTGGAAAACTAGTGTGCATGTAAACATAACCAATGATTGTGTATCATTTAAGGCAGCGGTCTTCAACAGGGGGTCTGTGACCCCTACCAGCATCTTCACTTAGTGCAGGGAGCCTCCAAATTTTTGTTTGATCATTTTTCTCCAAAATTCTATTTTGTCTTAAATTATGTTTGAAAATACACATCATCATTTTTATGAATGTGCACAAATGGGAACTCTAAGGCTGAACAGAGATTTTCCAAACACAGATACTGTTGTAAAATGCAGCTTACTTTCTCAAACAGTCAGTCTTGGATCACACTTAAAGTTAAAATGTATTTGTCTTTGAAATAATACAAATTTTATTCAGGGTGTTTTGCCAAATGAGAATAAAATTGATTTTATTCTTTATGCAAATCACACCACTGTTTATTTATAGTTTATTCTACAATATATTATAGAAAAATAACTTTTCTGTTGAACTTATCTCGATTAGTGGACCCATAAAACTGACGGTTTGTTTTTATTGAACCTCTAAAACCACACAGAGCGACCTGGAGAACTGTTTTACATTTTGTTCTCTCTCTCTCTCTGCAGATCAGAACAGGATGACTGTGAAACTCACAGCAGCACAGTCAGCTCATCAGACTGAACCACACATGGAAACAACACTGATGGGACATGTTTCCTTCCAGCAGTCCATGATTGAACTCTGTATTATAAAGCTGTATGGTAACGACCCTGAAATCTGACATCTCTGATCAGATGGACCAGAGATCAACGAGGAAGGGAAGAGCACTTAATGTGGACTGTGGTGCTTCTGCTCTTTTTTCTTTACATTCAAGAAATAATTTGAAGAGTCTGTTCACTAGACTTGAAATACTGGATGGATGAGGTGAAGCCAGTCAGGCCACACATAACATCAACCAAGTCATCCACCACAGAGAAAACAATAAGTTGTGTTTTTAAACTTTAAACTCACTGAATTCCACCCATCTGGCATGTAGAAAGCCCCAAAAACAAACTGTAACATGTCTGCAAATAATGTTTGGCTCAGTCCAACAACTGAGAAGAATCAACTCTTTCTCCTTCATCTGTCTTCTTTGCCTCTCGACTCTGAAGACTGAACCGAGCAGCATTTCAAACCTACTTTAGTTTTTGACCTCAAACTTTTTTTCTTGACTAATTAAACTGAATTTTAATTTCTGTTTGTGTGCTTATCATTTATGTACTGAGATGACCAAGATCAGTGTGAGTAAGTATGACACAAGAGGGAGAAAGAACACAACATTTCAAATGGACCTTTTTGGTGCTTTAAGCGCCACTAATTGAGTGCCATTAAGGTCAATTAAATTATCTCTACAGCTGATATTTCCAAAACTCTGCAACTCCCACCAAAACTACTCAGATGGATGAATAGCACTAAAGGCCTGAGGAAAAATATGTATATTTCATTTTGATGATACATCAGCATCTTCACAATATATAGCATCACCAAGGACTTAAGGCATTTCTGACCAGATTTGAGGTGAATATGGTCAACCTGCTTGGAGGAGCACGTCAAAATCTAAAAAATGTAATTTCCTGTTGCCAGTAAGTGGCACTATGACTACTGCAGAATATTGTCATGTAGATGTGTTCAGTTCACATTGCCAATGTGCGACCATCACAGTGAGGTCGGGCACCCAACAGTTGCCAGCCTGTCACAGGAGGAGGTTACTGGAAAGCTAACCCCGAAAAACAACTGAAAAATCAGTAAGTCATCAGGACTTTGGTCATCTACAATGGCTTAAAACCTTTTTTTTGTAATTTAAATACATATGTACCATTTTCTTTTTGATCTTTAAATGTTTTACACATTTTCGGATAATTTTATGATCACTGAATAGAAGAAGTTTTAGGTAAAAAAAAATAAACACTCACAATTCTGTGAAAATGGGAAAAAATAAAATTCCCCAGTACTGTAACTCTGAACTATTTCTTTCACCAGATCACACACATTTAGGCTGGTCTATGTGTTCTCCCATTTTTTTTATAACTAATATAATAACTGTGCCTCCCCTAAAACAGTTTGGATCCCCCCTGAGGAGCCTGACTCCCTCTTCAAAAACCTCTGATTTTAACTATCCACCAGGAGGTCTGAAGTACTTTAAAATGTGGGACAAGAAACAAGACATGTGTTTTATGTTTCACAGGTATTTATTGTTTCAGTATTGTTTACTTTTCCTCGAGTAGGCTCACTAAAGCAAAGTGTTCTAAAACAACCAGTTGTTTTCTGGGTTGAAATACAAATGTGGGCCATGTTTTGTGAAAGCCAAGTAAAAGTCAATAAATAAGGTTAGATCACAGTGTGTATGTTTGGTGCTGAGGCCTTGGACTCTCTCAGTCGGGTCTGTCCTCTGTGGTCTTTTGTCCACAGCCGCTGGTGGAGATGAGGTCAGTGGGACTGTGGACCTGTCCATTTGTCTGAAAAAGGACATATAAAAGATTTCATACAGTTACTAATATAGTAGTGATGTCATTGTGCAACTGATATATTTAATTGTTTTCTTAATACACATTCATTCTGAATTTGATGCCTGTAACAGCTTTCAAAGCAGTTGGGCAACAGAAGACTGGGAAAGTTGTGGACGGCTCAACAAACATGTTTGGAAGAATCCACATGTAAACAGGTTAACTGATAACAGGTGAGCTGCATCTGTGATCATATGGCGGTGTGTTAGTGCCCATGGCATCATGGGTAACTGTCACACCTGTGAAGGCTCCATTAATGCTGAAAGGCACATACAGGTTTTGGAGCAACATATGCTTTAAATGTACATAATTAAGGTTACATGCATTTATACACAACTGAGGAAGAAATGGCTGGACAAAAAATTATTTACTTAAAATTAATATAAAATATTATATTAGGCAAAAAAAAATTGTGATACTTGGATTTGGTAACTGACAACATTGAGACCCCAGACTGTTGAGCACCTGCAGTCATATATCAAGCAAGAATACTGTACTGAGTGTTGATAAAAGAAGAGCTGATGTAACACGGTGGTAAACATGCTCCTGCCGCCTGTGTTTTTGGAATGTGTTTCTCATCTGACCTGTTTACCTGTTGAATTTTTCAGAAAGGTGTTTTTTGAGCAGTTCACAACTTTTGAACATCTTTTGTTGCCCCCTTCCAACTTTTTTGAAATATGTGCAGGCATCAAATTCAGAATGAGTGTATATTTACAAAAACAATATAGTTTGAACATGAAATATCTTGTATTCAACTGAATATAGATCAAAATGTTTTTGCAAATCATTGTATTCTGTCCTGACTCCATTTCAGTCTCATGCTGCTCACCTGCAGAGCCTCATTTTGGATGCTTGTCTCGTCCAGCAGATGCTGTGGCGCATCATCAGGACTGCTTCTGGACCTACACAACGCCCCCAGATTCAAAAACATAAACTCTGACACCAGAGCAGTCAAAGATAAACAGGTGCTCTTCAGTGTCGTCCAGCCAGTCAACACGAAAGACGATATTTGTCCTGCACTTTCTGTAAAACACGGGGACGTTATGGACACTTTGACCACGCCAGCTGGGACTTCACTGATTTCCTGAGCAGATACTGTTTTACAGACGTGCGCAGCGCACGTTTCGTATCTAATCATGTGAATCAGTTGAGCGCATTTGTCTCTTCCGGGCAGGTTGGATGTCAGTGTGCGTGCCAGTTGACGCACCAGCGCGTTTTGGGCAGCAGAGTGCGCGCACCGAAACTGTGATTGCGAAAGTTTTGGGTGACTTGATTTATTGAATTCCCTCGAATCCTTTTCTCTCAGCACTTGAACATCCGACTTGTAGTCCACAGTCAGTCTCCTCCCCACCACAACACGCTCTCCTTGTTTAAAAGCCTCCCCCGCTGACGCCTGGTTTGACCGGCTGCGCTCCGCTGGTGAGTCCCGCACTGCACCGCCGGCCAATCCGAGGCTGTAAACCGAGGTGGCAGGCCGCTTGGTCGGCGGATTCCGGGTCCAGATATTCCCCCGACACCGGAGAACAGCAGACAAGGCGGAGGTGGAGGGAGTGGAGGCCATAGTGGTCAATAATATCCACAAGAGACCGTCTCTGCTCCAGGAGCCTCTGCTGTCAGGTGTCTAATGTTCGACCTCTGTCCAGGCGGTCACATAACACACAAAGGTTCATGTGCGTAAGAAGTGGTCGAAAGGAGGGAGGGGGGGTCTTTTCTGCTCTGGTCCATGCGCCCATATTTGCCTCGATAGTCCAGGAGGGGGTCAGGTGGGTGTGTCCTCAGGCAACAGATTTTTAAAAGTACAAGTTCTGCTTTTCAGTGCAGAATCAGTGTGCTGAACAATAAAAGTAAAAACACAGGAGCCATTTGTTGTTGTATTTAGTTGTTGTTTTACTAATAAACTAGAAGTATAGTTTTATTATTATTGATGTTTGTTGGTAATTTTCTTTGCCAGTTTTGCCAGGATTGTGTAACGCAGTGGGCACTTGAAGTTGTAAGCAAGAGGACAGAGATAGGACCAGCATGCACCGGGGCGGGAAAATTTCCACCAGTGCAGGTGAGGCGTGCAGGAAACTTGATCCCTTATTTTATGTTTGCTTGCTTGTTTTTCGACAAATAAATAACAGGAAATGGAGAAATTTTGCATGGACAGAGGACGTATTTTGAAGACATTTTTTCCCCCTGAAAAATGGTCACAACAGCCTTATTCAAAGTACTCAAATACTCAAATAATATGCAAATGCATAAAAAATACTTGATTAATTATTGTAGTGGAAATTCTGAAGAACGGTTCACTCAGACACTGAAGAAGAGTTCAGGAGTCCCAGATGACTTACACAGGAGTATTTAATGAAGCTTGATCGAGGAGAATTCAGATTAGCAATACACTGAGAATATTGTGACTGCCAACCCAATTCTGAAGGTTACTTCTCGAGTAAAGGTATTTAACTGTCCCCTGACATCCGCTGGAATTTGATGTATGGGCCTGATGTGTCTATCTATGTGTATACAAATTCTATTGGGCATAAGTGCAAAACAAGAAGCTATGCATACCTCTTTGCTCTAAATTACTGTATCTGTCGGCCTTCCTCATGTATTGTGCCCTGATAGAGAATGTGGAGACAGTCTGTCTGCCCAATAAGCCATAACCTTGGGACCTCAAGAGAAAGTATCTGGGGGATGCACTACTCTCCTACTTGTGCAGCTGTGGACTGTAGTTGTGCAGTGACCAACTACTGGTGTGCCTGTTCTGGTTAGATGACCTATGACTGGACCCTTCACGAATGCATTGTCACCCATATAAAGAGACTCAGGGAACAATCTAAGAGCTAGTGAGGCAAGTGAGGCAAATTCCACAACAATTATACTTGTTTACTTTTCCTCACTGTCTTTGGACCCTCAAAAACTCAAACTGGCTCTGGGCCCCCTTTTGCCATCTTAAAGGAGGGCTGCTTCAGTGTTCATGTACTACAAGAAAGTGCTAGTGCATTTCTTAAAATTTAGTTTTTATTTCAACTAAAAACCATTTACCATTCCATTACACTTAACAGAAAGCAGTCAAAATCATCAACTCCACTGTCACTTTTTAATTTGTCTCGAACAGCAGTGGTGAAAATGGCTCATTGAGATTTGTTGGTTTAGTCTGTGCTTTCACGAAGCACAGAATTGTGTTTTTTTATTTCAACTGTATTAGAATGGGTAATTTAAATAGTTATGGATTAATAAAAGCAAATAATAATCCCTGGATGTCTGTGGAATCACAGTTATTTTATTTAATCCTGTAGACAAAAACAAAACAAAAACAACTACAACCAACATAATACAGACAGACAATTGTATAAAATGTTCACAAAAACGAGTATCTGATGCAATATTCATAGTAAAGCTGCTTGAAATTCAACCTGATCACTCATTTTACACAAATCTTCTGCAGTTATTGTGTCCACTGTTTGGGTGATTTGTACAGTTTATCAGCTGTTCCATGTTGTTATTGCTATGTATTGAGTTTAACATGAAATATCTATAAAATATGTCAAATATGTCAGGGCTAACAGTTTAATCAATAAAAGAAAAGACGTCCGTTAAGATAAAAGCATGGGGATGGGTTAAAAGACTGCAAGGAAAACAGATTTAAAATCAGACTGCATCTCAGTTTGTCATTCCTGCAATTTGTTGTGAACTTGATTTATGATTTATGTGTCTCATGTTTTGTCCAAACCATACAAAAGACTTGGATGTCATAGTATAATCAATCATATATTTCACTGTCAAACTTTAAAGCTGAACTCCCTATTGAAGCCAGAAAAAAACAGGAAAAATAGGCAACACTCGTGTTGTCAAACAGGTTTGTCAGCCTAAAAGACAAATCCAAGCCAGCACCCTGTTAACTGGTCTGTTTACACCACTAGAGGGTATCAGATGTCTACAGGAACATGACGGTTTCCAGGGGGCAGCAGGCAACAAATCCATTTTGACAGGCAGAGGGAGTCCCCACTACACTGATATCAGGCTGAACTCAAAAAAAGCTAAAGCTGATCATTGTTTACCTTAAAAATAATATACAAAATAATCAACAAGTGGTTTGGAAATACTGAGCAGTAAGTTTTCATTGCCTCAAAAATGCTTTATTTGATGATATTATTGGGAGAAAGTCCATTCTCATAAGTGAAAAGAAATATTTACAAGTATATAAATCATCTATAGTCTATGTACAATGAGTTGGTCTATAAACAAAATTTGTAAGAACTAGAAACCCTGAACTGTTATAGAAATCAGCCTGGTGCAATCAAGAGTTTAGTGCATTTCAACATTTACAGCTTATCAATCATAATGGACAGTTTTCTTTACACATATGGTGTTTCTGGCTTTTCACAGTAATCACAGACATGTTCAAAAAAGAACACAAAGGTTAAAAAAAAATACATATATACATGTAAGTTTGCCCTGTTTCCTTCATGTGCAACTTCAAGCGAGCGTGTCCTTTGTTTTAAAAAATGTTGCTGTCCTTGTTTTCCTTCATTTCTTCACTTCACTGCATGTGAACCAGTTTGCATGTGTCCCAGTGCTTATGCTTCATCTTCACCATTACAGTCCAGGTGTTTTACCCAAAAGTGCCGGTCAACCTCACACAAAGTGCAACATAAACAAACTCAACAGATTTTGTGTCCTCGATATGTTCTGAATGAGAGAATAACAAGTCTTAAGGAATTGTATGAAGGGAAAGTTCTGAGAATAGCCTTAATATGATTGATATGGTCAATTTGTTAAAATGTGTTGAACAAATTACTTATTTATAACAAAACCTTACATTTAAAAATCTCTTTTAGCACCAGCTTAATGTAGGTCCCTATTAAATCTGTGTTATGGCTCTTTTAAAGGAGAAATTTGTAATATAGTTACCGTAATTAATCATAAAATGACCTTGATATTTCATTAGACATTAAGGAAACATGCTCAATCAAAATATTTCCTTCTCTGACAACAATGCTACAACTGTGATGTGCTCCTTTGAAGTTTCTCTTCCAGGCCAGATTAACTGTTTTTGTTTGCCTGTTTCACATTTATTAGAATTCAAATTAATGCTGAATATTAGCTGAGTGAGTAAGTAACTTGAATGCTGTAATACACTTGTCTGCTGGTGCCCGGCCAAAGATTCTTGCCTCTGGGCCTAACGACTTTGTTGTGGAAAACACCGACATGTAAATGATGTACTTATGAGACTAGTTGGAAGAGTTTCTGTTGCAGTTTGTGTGATGGGTCATGTCATACTACTACTCACCAAGAGGAAAAATGAGTCAAAGGTTCACTGAGAATAGATTTGCATGATACTCTCTCCCTCCATCAGGGAGTTGTCCCCTGAGTCGTTCCTTGGGGAATGTGTGAAGTTTGGTTTGTTGGAGGGACGGGCCTCCGGTGAATGGACACGTTGGGGATGATCACAAACGCAAGAATCCCCACCAGCATGAGCGCCACAGTGATGGTGATGATGGACCCCACCACGGCATAATAACACTGATCCGAGCGGAACAATCTGCGCAGGCGACCTCTGACCCTGTTCGGAGGCCTGCCCACGTCCACCACCGTGGTTGGGGCGATACCCTGCTCCATTGCACTCAGGTGAACGTTACCCCCCTCTGTCACCTGGCCCTCCTGGCTCTTCTTCGGCAGGGGGAGGATGTTAGACTTGGTCGGGCTGCTCGGCGGAGGGTTCTTCAGGAGCAGCTTGCCCTTACTGCGCTTGAAGCGGATGGAAAGTGCCCTCTGCATGTCTGCTGGGAGTTTGCCTATGATGTCTTCGTTGTTGCCCAGACGGGGCAGATCCTGGCCGTGGGGCAGCTCAGTCACCTCACGGCACACGGGGCAGGACAGGGTCTTGAGCTCAGGAGAGGTCACGTTGATACGAGCGAGGCACTCCAGGCAGAAGGTGTGACCGCATGCCAGCAGCTTGGGGGTCTTGAAGACGTTGTCGTACGTGCAGAAGCACACGGCGCACTCAGTGTCCTCCACATCATCTTCAGGGGGCTTCACCTTCCTGCGATCACTCTCACCCTCTTTCCTGTCTCGTCTCCGGGCCTCCTCACTCCTCCCCCGCTGCCTCCTCTCCCCCTGGTGCCTGTCTCGTTCCCTCCTCCTGCCTCTCTCTGCCCTCTCTGAGTCGGTGCTCCTCGATCTCCTCACCTTCGCAGGCTTCTCCTTCTTCCACTGCTCCTCCTTGCTGTTCCTCTGGGTGAGCTTGGGTTTGACGTTGGGGGCCTGTCGTGCTCCGTGGCTCTGGCTCCAGCTCCCCTCGGGCCTGTGTCTGTCCCTGTCATCGCTCATGTTGGGAGGGATGATGTTGGAGGTAGAGTGCCGGCTGGAGTCTGATTCACAGTTTTCCAACAGGAGCTGAGGAAAATTAAAAATCTGGATAAGTTTACTGGCTCCCAGAAACTCTGCTCTGTATAAGTCAAACAGGAATTTAGTGGAATCAACAGATCTTTTGTCATTAACTGAACAGAAACATACAAGTTTTAACTGGGGCAAATCATGTCCTACCAAAAAAAAAAAAAAACCTCTTTAAAAATTATTAACAATGATTTATATATAGGAAACATTTGTAATTTATAAAATGTATTGATCTGCTTACATTCTTTTAATTTTTAAACTTGCTCTGTGCCAGAAAACTGGTTCCAGACAAGAATTCACAACTTTAAACAATTTAGAAATGTGTTAAAATCTTCAAAATCTAAAACTAACAAAACCAACTGACTGTGTAAAAATGTGAAATCCTTTTTCCTTAAATAATCAGATGTGTCTCAGCCATAACTCTGTAGCCCTTCTCCAGGCTGCAGGAGCACTGCAGGAGCACTGCAGGAGCACTGCAGGAGCACTGCAGGAGCGCAAGACAAGCACAACATTATAATTTGACAATAACAAGCAAAGACGATTCCTATACGGTAAGTTGATCAGCTGTTCATAGCTGCCAGTGTAAAACTAAGCCCATAAAAACCCACTGCTCTGAAAATACACACTCCGGAGATTAAGTTCAGTGACTGCCTGCCAGAACATTTTGCTCAATTTAACCGTCACAAACATCTACACCTACACAGATAATTAATGATTCATTATGACTCATAAGCAGACAAGTGCTCATTCGGCCAACATTCGGCATTAATTTAAACTCCTATTAACGTAAAATGGGCAAATAAAAATAGTTATTCTGTCCCAGAATAGGCATTTCCCAGGAGGACACTGCGGCTACAGTGTTGATGTCAGAGAACCAAGTATTTCAATTTAGCTTCAATTTTGTTTCCTTAATCTCTGATGACATATCATGATCAGCATATAAGACTTCCCAGCATGCATTATGTAAACCCTCCATCAGGCCCTTCTGTTTTATAGTTTGAAGAAAATATATGTGATGGAAACTTGGTGTGTGAGTCTCTAATACACTTTAAGGTAAGTCATGATTGTTTGTTGTCACAATAATGAAAATATTGAACTATGATGAGGGTTGGTATTGAATTCAGTCCCACAGACACACTGACATTTTAAATTTAATAAATTCCCCAGGAGCATTTTCACATGTTGCCTTTGAGTCAGTGCTGGAACTAAGTGTCTCCAACACGAGCGACTGCAGCTGGAAGTTATTTCTGTGAAATGAAGAACTGACTTTTCAAACTGAGAAAATGTAAAAGGAAATCAAACTTTTATGATGTTCACCAGTGTGACTGAAAAATTGTTGGTTCAACTTAATATCTTATATCAAGTTTATTTGACTAGAAAAATTTATTTGTCTTGAATCATTACAAATTACCTCAATTTACTTATCCGTTGAAATTCAAAAGAAAAAGGCAGCCTGGACACTTTTTTAAAATTAAAATGAACTGTTTCCTTTTACAATGTATGGAATCTAAACTAATCAAATTACATTTAAAATCATTACTGAGTATGGAGTAACTGAGTACGGAATAGACCCCAGGGCTCAAAGCACTGGAGAAAGACATTAATATTGACTTTTTTAAAATATGTTTTTTTTGGTTATTTGAGCTCCACAAGATAAGTGCAATTTAGTTACATTATACTGGAGAGAAGGCAGACATCTCTACAGCTGATATCTCCAAAACTCTGCTATTCACACCTAAACAATCTAAATGGATAAATAGCACTACAGCACAGAAGAAAAGTGTGTATTTTTAATGCTGGGGGTAAACTGTCCCTTTAAATAAGAAAAAATAAATACAGACTTGAAATAAACACACATGAAAGTGCCCAAAAAATTACTTAACTACAGTAATTTGAGCAGTTAGTTACTTCCAGCCATGGGAAGCAGACTGACAGATTTTCCTGCACAGTCACCATCACTGATTCATGATGAAGCAATAATCCCTAATCTCCTGCTATCTAACATATCTATTGTGTTAAAATGCTATCTATTGATTTTATTCACTTATTAAACATGTATGTGGTGCTTTTGCTTTGATAATGAGATGCTGTGTTTGCTTAATAGGCTTTCCTGCACAGAAATCATCTGCAAACACATCTGTAGTGAGAACTACAAGAGCTTCAGACACAGCAGGTCAGGAGTTCCCAAACGTTTTCATGATAAATGCATTTTACAGAGGATTTTGACTCTAGGAATGCCCTTAGAACAATTGTTCCCTTCATTTTTATGTATGATGACAATAAAGTCAGTTTCATTTTGTAGTTGTTGCAGCCTGATCAATACGTTTTTCCCCAAGACACATTTAAAAGCAAGAGAGAAGTTAATGTGATTTACAAAAGTAACATAAACTTAATTATCCAATCAATTTTTAAGATCTGTCAAAATTGTATTTAAGACATTTTGACTGGGTTGCACCAACAAAGATAAAGCAGAGGTCTATTGCACAATTAAATAGCAATTTAGTAAATCCAAGTTTAGTGATGCAAACTGAAATAACAGAGTGCCGTTTGACAGAACTGTATTGACACAGATTTCTTTCATCTAAAATTTGTTCTTCTGCTGCTCTGTATTTATTAACATAGCATTGGTTGCTAGCTAACTAAAAGCTAGCTAAAAAGTCTTTTAAAAAAAGTTGTTTGCTAGCCAGGTAAAATGTCAACGAAATGCTACATTGTTTCTTAGCTACAAAGTAAAACCTTACAGTGCTGGCTGTAAGTTAACAAAACTCCACTTTGTTGCTAGCTAAAATTTTTAAAAAAAGTTATACAAGTTGTGACTTAGCTAAAAAGGAAACAATATAATTTTCTAGCTAGCAGTTAGCTAAAACGATGGACTTAGCTAAAACATTTGTTTGCCTACTCATGACGACTCAGCAGAGAAGATCCAGTTAATTTCTCTTCCTTTGACAAAACTTGGCTGTATTATCAACTGGAGTGACAGAAAGAAGAAATTAATCTATTCTTTCTTATATATATATATATATATATATATATATATATATATATATATATATATATATATATACATATGTATATATATATATATCACCCATTAATATTCTTTTTCACTTGCCCGGTCTGGCAAGTGGGGCAGAAATTTACTTGCCCTTGGTTTATTCATTAGCAGTTATCAAACATAGACTGAAGTTAACTGTCATGTTTAATCTGGGGCTGCAACATCTACAAAATGTCAGAAAACAGTGAAAAATGTCCATCTAACACCCAAGGTGATGTCTTTAAATGTCTTGTTTTATCAGTCTAAAATATACAGAAAATCAGAAACTCTCCTTATCTGAGAGGCTGAAAACTGCATTTTCTGTCATTTTTGCATGAAAAATCATTTGAATTATTAATCTATTATCAGAATAGTTAAATAGTTAACATCTTTTCTACCACTTAACCGGTTGGACAAGTGACTTGTGAGATGTACTTGCCCGACATGGCATTTTACCTGCGCTGGCGAAGCGGGCAGGCCTCATTGTTGTGCCCTGTCTTTCCTCTTAGTGGGTTAAAACCTTTAAAGTCAAACTAAACCAAGTGTGACACTGCCGTGTGTGTGTGACAGGACTTCATTGTTTTGAGACGTCACAGAAAACATTCCATGATACGTGTACATAGTCAGTCATTAACTCCAAGTTTTTAACCCTGCTGGAGGCAGAGAGTTGACACTTTAACAGCTCATTTCCTGCAACAAGTTTAGCTTTAGTTACAAGCATCACTTAATGAAGGATTTTTTGAGCTTTAAAACAAAGAAAAGTTGTGAATTTATTACTTAAGAGCAGCAGCAAAACTTTCTTATGACAAAGAAGAGGAAAGTATATAATTTGACAGTTGCTACACACACTGACCTGCTGAGGTAGATGAATGTCAGAGTCAAGTTGTCACCAAACTTCATTACAAAAAACACAAAGTAACTCCACTTTGGAAGTGTTTTGTTGTGTCTCTAGTCCCTGTCCTCCTCTTCTGTTAGTATGTTTCCTCTCATACCTTGTTTTCTAATTGTAACACAGCTCTGCCTCCTCTGAACCCTCCTCCTCCTCCTCCTCCTCCTCGCTGCCTCCCGCCCTCCTTATTTTCTCTTCTAGTCAGACCAGTTGGACCAGCTGCAGCGAGCCAGTGGTTGTGACTGTGCCTGTGTGGGGAATATGTAGATAATCAGGTCATTTACTTAGATAACTCTCATGTCTGTCTACTCACAGAGCAGAAACTGTATCGCGCCGGTGTTTGCAGTGGCAGCTCCGCCAGAGAGGCCGAAGAATCACACTAATATTTCTCAGTCTTTGTTGTTTAACCGAGCGTTCAGTATCAGATAGGGTGTCAGTGACATAAGAGGTCACATGGTGGAGATATATTTGTGCTCCATGAGACTGTATGTGTGATATGAATCAAGAAAAACAAGGATGACTGCTGGTAAAATTCCACTGTGGCTGCATAAAAAGACAAGAGTACAATACTGTCAACACGGCACATATCAGCACCTCATACCTGTCATACCTCCACCGCTCTCCTGTCAGTTTACCACCCAAACAAGTACAGCTACGTATCACTGCACAGTCCTGGTTACTCCCTTTTCATCAGAGAAAACACCTCGACTCATCACAGAAACACTCCATGTTAGGGCCACAACGGAGTCAAATACTTCGCTTTAAATTTCAGCAGAGCAGTTTTGTTTGCTTTGTCAAACAGCTCTTCCTCGGACGGAGCGATGTGTCACTCTTTATGTAACAAAAACGTGGTCCTGTATGAGGGCCCCTGAAGGGATTTGGAAGGACGAATATGGCAGGTTCAAGATTAACCAGGCTGGGTTTCTGCAGGCTTCAACAACTTCAATTTAAGATTTATTCAAAGACCTTTGTAAGACCATTATGAATGCAATTTAAGATCTGTTTAATGTCCATGCCGGCGAAAGAAAATGGGATTAAACTCCTGTGTGGTATCATACAAACAGTGCAGTTTTTACAGGTACCCAGCACTTGCTTTACTGTATATAAACACATAATAATACATAAATAAACAAGTTTAAACAAAGATTCAGTTTTCAGCTTCTAAAATCTGAATAAGTGCTGTTTTTTTTGGCCTCTGTGATGATAAACTTCACAATCAAATCAATATATAAGACTTATCAAAATCGTATTTGACATTTTAAGGCCTAAAATTCATATTATTGGATTTTAGATTTTTTAAGAACCCACAAAAACCCTGGTTAACACACAGCTGTATTATTAGTATTATATTATTAGTATTTCAAACGGCAAAAACAGATGTTACAAATAGACGTTACAACAGGGTCTCTGCAGTTAAATTTAAGAATGTGTAGGACCTAGGGCCTATTTCATGACAATACTAGCAAAAGTAAGTAAATTAATCACTTATTAATTAATTAATGAAGCTTGCTGGGTTTGTTTTGATACATTTTAACTGGGCTGCACAGTTTGCATTAAAGAGTATTGGTTCAAAGTTGGCTTTATTTTGGAGTTTCATTAATGCAAATTTATCCAACTTCATATAACATTAACAGTTCAAATTGTATTTCAGACATTTTAAGTCATTTTGACAAAAAAAGCTACTTTCTTCAAAAGCTAGCTAGCTACAAAGTAAACAAACAGACAAAAAAAAAATTTAAGCTAACTAAAAGGTTAACTGAATGTTATGTTGTTTGATAGCTAGTTAAAAAGTAAATATATATATATATATATATATTGCTTGCTGTCTTATGAAAGTATTTCAAAAATGCTACTTTGTTTGCTAGCCAGCTAAAAAGTAAAAAAAAAACCAAAACCATATTGTTAGCCAAGTAAAAGGTTAACTAAATGTTAGATTGTTTGCAAGTTAGCTAAAAAGTTAACAAAATGCTTTACCATAAACCATTGGTTAGCCAAGTTAGCCTACTCATGATGACTCAGCAGAGAAGATCTTGCTAATTTCTCGTCTTCTGAAGACAACTTTTTGGCCAAATTATCAGTTGGAATTAAATAATGAAGAGACGCATCACAAAACTCTGCTGGGTTGAGTGTGACCCTTAACCTTCTTTGAGGAACTTCATTATTTTTCTCAATTCATTTAAAAAAAAAAAAGGCAGCTATTTTAAAAGTTAAACCTCCTCAAGTATAAGTTTTAAGTTAATACTAAACCACAGTTTAAAGCTTTGATATAACATTATTTAATTTAACCACAGTTAACAGTTAAAGGTTCAACAGGTTTTCTGAGATGCTTAAATTTTATCTTTCGTCATTTTAAGATAGTTTGAAGGTTTGGTGCAACATTATTTAAGTCAGTTAAACCATGATTTAATCAGATTTTAAAAAAATTATCCTTACTGGTGCAATCCAGCCATTAAGGCCCAAAATTCTGATTATTGGATTTTAGCCTTTAAAGACATTTTAAGGACAAATGAAACAGACAAAATATCACATCTGTATGCTCATAATGAGATGGGTTTTACGCAGCAATAGTGATTTTGTTAAATATTTCTAATTAAACCTTGTTTATTTCAAACTCACACAGTCCCTTTGTGGTACATCTTACTCAGCCTGACAAGGGGGTGACAGGAGACTATTCAAATACTGGGTCTAAATATAACTTGTTGAATAGTGGTGAACTTCCTTGTGTAATAAAAAACCAGGGAAAAAAACGTGAGTTCATCTCAACACGTAGTAAACACTGCGAAACCAACTGACAAAAAACAAGTGGTTGTAAAATTTTATTGCTGTAGAAAAATGAAAACAAACAAGATAAGGAGCGTCACACGAGAGTGAAGCTCATCGTTGAGTAATTAGTCTTTTCAGCCTGGCGGAGGCTCCTCAAAAGTGTGTTTTATTTAGTCAAAGTCAACAAAAACCTCCTGAAAAGAAACCAGCAGTCTCATGTTCTTTCATTAATGAGCAGAAACGAGTCCACGCTGCCACTCTTGTTGCAGGAAACTGGAATCCAAGTGCATTATTGTTTCCTTATTGAGGTCCAGGTAATTCAGCTGGTTTATGATTACACCAGTGTGTGACCCACTTACTACTGGAACCATCTCTCAGCTCCAGGCATCCAACTTTAATATAACGAATGCTGATACTGAGTGAGCACCATAAAAAACTCCATATCAAGCTACAGCAGCAAAACAATATCACGTGTGGAGGCTAGAACCATGCAGCTGTTTATGTACTCAATCGGTACCAAACAACTACATTTTCCACATTTTTCCTCTTTATTTTCATGCCGTTTCCAAACTTTCGGTCTTTCTTCCCTACTTAAACCCTTCCCTGAGAGAGGACGGGAGTGTTTATTTGTGCTGTCTGTCCCCTGACCCTCGGTCTTCTCTTCAGCCCAGCTCCTCTTTGGTTTTACCCTGCTTGCGGGGCATCTTCTTGCTGCTGCTGTCCTCCAGCTCTTTGCTCTTGTAGTAGTGAGGAGCCACTTCAAGCAGCCAGCTGCTCTCTATCTCAATCACCTGTGCACGAGGGAAAAAAACATCACTGTGTTAATACAGGAAGATAAATACGGGAACACTCGTCACACATCCTCAATAGTCTGCTGTCTCATTCCCACACCAGTCACACCTTTCCTATGAAAGCTGTGACTTTCATAGGAAACAACTGTTACTTACATTTTAGCCTTTTCTGTGTTTGTCTTATTACATTAAATCCTCATGATATTACCAAACCCTGTGCTCAACTGGAGTAGATGAACGGTCAATGAAATATTCTATGATTATCTCTCAGGTAGAACTCAGGCAGTGTCTCCAGTGGTTCCAAGTCTAGTTCCCTTAGTCTTATTGCACCACAATGGTTCATCATTGGTTCTCTTTTGTTTCTCAACTCATGTCCTAGGGAAAAAAAACAAAACAAAAAAAAAACGACAAAAAACAAAATAACAAAACTCTAATTTGTCCGTACCATTTTTGGTGAATTTTTTTTCTTTTAAAGATTTATGTATATGAAATACATGTAATTTAAAAAGTGTTTTGGTCTGCTTTAATTGTAACTTCAAACCACCTAAAAATGTGTTAAAAGCCTTCAAAAACTAAAACTAGCAATACCTACTGATACCATAGGGACATAATGTGCTGTTGTAATCATCTTTGTTTTAAAAAAGATTTTTTTTTTTAAGGAAAATGTTGGACCTTTAAAGTTGTGTCCCAGATTTCCATCAACTCTGTATTTTTCAGATTTTTACAAAAACATGATTTAATCAGGTACCAAAAGGTTTGGCTATATCCTAAAGACCCCTGTCTCACTTCCTGGTTAAAAAAGGTGGAAATCTGGGACACAACTTTAAAGGGCTAACATTTTCATTTTAAAAAAATCTATTTTAAAACAAAGATGATTACAAGAAGGCTTTAACACACTTTAAAATTGTCTGAAGTTGTGAATTCTTGTCTAGGACAAGAGAGTTTTCTGGCACAGAGCAAGTTTTGGAATTTAAAAAAAATGTAAGCAAACATCATAAATTACATGTATTTCATACATCTGTGCTAAGTGTGTTAAGAATTTGGTATTAATATTTTTTTTAAGTAATTTTCAACTTTGTTTTTTTGATAGCACATGAGTTGCCCCAAGTCTCAAGAAAGAGTGATTTACAATATCAGGTCACTGGACATTTTAACATTAGCTGTACTTCTTGTTCGCATTGAACCTGACAAAAGTAGATTCAAATACTCTGCTGCAGACAATTGGAATGAGCTCCAAAATGGAATCAAATTTGTAATTGATTTTCTTGATGGTTTAATATGAGTGTCTGTAAATTATATCTGTCAGTCTTTATTTAAACTGTATTCTTTCTCTTGAAAGTCTCAATGAAACTACCTGTTTAAATAAAGGATTAAAACACTGAAAGACACTGCATCTAACACTGCAAATATTTGAGGGAGAGACAAAACAAACAGTTTCACGCTGCGAGCAGACGAACCTGTCTCATGAACTCCTTGGTGGTGAAGACCAGCTCGTGGTAGATGAGCCAGCGGGGCTGCTCCTCGAACAGCGAGCTGTTGGGGTGGACGTAGACCGTCTGCTGGTGCTTCACCGTCTTGTAGCCGCCTTTGCTCAGCCGCGCCGTGTGATAGAAATATCCTGCAGTCACCGCCTGAGAGAGGGATAAAAGAGAGGTTTATGAAGAGCTGATTTGTCGCCACAGAGGGTAGAAAATGAGGTGACCACAGCAGCTTTGTACAACAAGAGCATTACTGCGAGGATAAAAAGCAATATGATAGTAAGAGCAGGCGAAAAAGCAATAGATACAGACGTATGATCACAGAAGTGGTTTTTACTGTAGTAGTTTTTTCACTGAAAATGAAAATTGTGATGCAAAAATGATCATTCCCACTAATCACGAATCATATTATCTGTCATATATCATCGTCTGTGTAGCTCAAGCACCTGGTGTTTTTTTTTTAGAACTGAGAAGATAAAATTCACTCTCGGGGCTCGTTAGACCATTGCTATAAGAAATAGCAACACTTGATGGATTATTTTAGCAGCCTACAAACACTCCTCCATGAATAAAATAGGAGAGGACTATTGTGTAACTTTACTGTATCTGCATTCACTCTGTATGCACTGTTACATAACGTTTTTATTACATGACCTTTAACTTTAATACCAACACATTTATTTATTTATTTTTTATTGTGCCTTATTTTCTTCTATGTAATCAATGTCATTGTGTGTTGAACATGTGTACTTAAGGACATTGAAGGTAGGGGCAGGAGGGATGTTTGTTAAAAAGAAAAAAAAAAAAAAAAAAATGGAGAGAAAATTATTGGTTAATGATTTTTTTTATCCGTTAAATTCTTAACAGTGATAAATCAATTAATGATTAACATCTCTAGCAGTATTAATATACTGGATAATATTTCTGAAGGTGGAGGAATCAGTGTCGTAGTGCTCAAGGGAACTACAACACAGCATCAGAAAGCAAGAAGAGCAGAGAACTCCCACTGAAAGGGAAACCGTGCTGAGGTTGGGTTTCGTGTGATAGATTATCGCTGATAGATTCCACCCAAGTTTCAGACCTGCTTTTCCAATCTTGTTTTCACAGATGCATCCGAACTGTTCACACCTGCCGTAATCTGGGCCAGGTGGTGCTGGGTGTGTTCACAAAACTAATGCTCCAAGAGACGACACGACACAGAAATACAGCTGACAGATAACATCTGTCACACACTCGTGATCATTTTGCCTTAAAACAGGATAAATATTTTCAAATGACTAATTCACTTTCCCTGTGTGAGCATGTAGACATCAGTGCCCCCGGGCTTACAACAAGAAATAAAGATAATGCTACTAACAATCTAAGATTCTAATAATAATTATATTTACTGTATTATTTGTCGAATTATTTATTGAGCTTCTATTTCATATAAACAAAAAGAGTTATGAGGTTGATTCTGCCTTGTTGGCTGAAGGATTTTTGTCACAGGCAAAGGCAGCATGATGAAAAAAGGTGTAACCCAGCAAATAAAACAAACGCCCTTGCTTATCTCAAGTGGTGTAGGGGTGTGTTCACAACACACAAAGACCCTGATATGAGCAGGCTATTCACACAGCTTCACTTCAGTGATTTACAGGTTCCCTCTTATATTAGGTATTTTCAATTTGTAGAACAATATAATGTTTCTACAGCCCAGTATCCTTATAAACTCCCTCGAGACAGGAAGTGTCCACCCACCTAAAGTGCTCTTGAGTAAAAACCATTTCTGAGGGTAACCTTTCACCTGCCTGTGGAGACATGCAGGCAAAAATATGAAATTAAACTTTAAGGCTAACTTCAGTATTTTTCAACCTGGTCCCTAGTGACCAAATGACATTTCTGTAGTGAGGAAACAGAATCCTCACAGCTATCATGATGTGCTTTTACTAGAGCTTGAAGATCAAATCATCACTTGAGCGCATGGCCCTGATCAGACAGAGTGCAGGTTTTGCAGTGAGCGGCGTCTTCTTTCAGTTACCTTCTATTCGCTTTTGCTCAAGTTTTAGATGAAAGACAAGAGAGCCACTCAAAACAAATGGAGTGGTGAAAAATGTCACATTAGGACTTAAGTTGATAAGAAAAGTGTGACACAGACTTGCAGCCACAGCATTTCATTGGCCATCAAAAAAGAAAAAAAGGAGTGAGGTGTAAACTCTGAATATATCTTCTGTATTAATATCAGGAACCGACGCTGATATTTCATGTTTTGTCAGGAAATCGTGATAAAACTGAGGAACTTTCTGAGTCACACTGACCTTGCGAATGGGCACGCTGTCTCCCTGCGAGCTGACCACCTCCACCTCAATACGATCCATCAGACCTTCCAGCTGGTCTCTGACGTCCCGGGCTCTTCTCATGGAACGGAACTGGATGAAGTTCTCATAGCACCACTGCGTGGAGTACCCGCTCTCCACCCACTGAGTGACAAAGACATCACAACCGCAGTTAGCACACCAGCTGGGCTCTAGGTAATCAAAAGTTAGCCATGCTAAGGATGGCAATGTTGGTCTGTTTGTCCACCACTTTGGTCCAGACTGAAATAGCTCGACAACTATTTAATGGAACGAGGTTACATTTTGTGCACACTTTCATGGCCGATCCACAGAGGATGAATCCTCACTGAAAACACACTGATGGTAAGAACACACAACTGAAAACTGTGCATACACCAAATATTTGCACAGCTGGTCACAGAAAACATGGGAATTTGGTGGTTTGCAGAACTGAGACTCTGCCAGAGGTGTTTACTTCACTCTAGTATTCTGTTCTCCTCATGTAGGTAAATGGACAAAACATTTAAGAGACCTTATGTAATAAAATGCACATTATAGCCTCATATATTTATGTACAGCTGAAAATAAACATGTCTGATACATTTATACACTGCAAATTTAAAAAAGACAGGTTGTCTTGCAGGTGCATTGGATTAGATTGCATTCAACTAAACAGCTGTAACCAATAGATAACATATAGGTAACTTAAAGTATTTATTTTGAATTCTTCAGCACTGACTGCTGTTTCTCAGCTGTGTTTATACCTGTGTGTAGACATTAAGCAGCACCAGGTGGTCCCCTCCTGGCACCACAAAGTTCATCCTGGCGTTGTCGGCGTGCACCACCTTGTCTTTGGGCCGGTAAAAAATAGAGTTGTTCACTGACAGCATGGCTGCTATCGTCAACACTTCCTCCGAACACTTGTACCTGGAAGGAGGCAGAGATGGAAAAAATGAAATGGAAAAAAATTGAAAAATGCAGACAGATATACAGAAAAGAGACAGCAATCATCCAAAAAGTAATCATCCACCTTTTACTTGGACAAAGTTTTCTTCCTGAACTCCCATTTATTCACTTAAAAAGTTTCTCAAAAGTCACATCCAGCAAAACACTTGTGTCATTTATAATATTGACACAAGACAGCAAATTTTACAATACAAAAGGCAGTAAAATCAACAATATGATCCTCATTTTAGTGGAATACTAAAGAATATCACCATGGCCTCATGCCTATGACAGAATCACAGCTGTGCAGATTATTTAGTAACAAAACAGGACCCTGAGTGTGATGTTGCTTTTTTTCCAACAGTTTTATTTATGAGGTAACAATAATAATTAACAATGATTAACTGTGATTTCTGAGTTCATTTACTCATTTATTTGGCTCCGAAAAACAGAAACTGTTATGCAGCTGGATTGAAACTAGACTGTTGCCAAGCAACACAAACATTTTCATGCATACTAACATTAGCTTGCTAGCTACTTTGTGTAGGTCGAAATGTCACCGCAGTAATCAGCTTGCTCTTCTTAAGAGACTAAACATTGATGTGTATATTTTTGAGACATGGACCAAACAAACAGACTGGGACTGCCTGGGAAATGTAGGATTAATTCCAAACTAGACTCTGGTGCAGTTTGTTTGTAGTCTGAAAGCAAATGTACCAACCACAGGATTTTATGATAGCAGATATGTGACTTAAGCATGATTTCAAAAGCTGAACTACTGATAAATCGATCTGCTGATAGTGAAATCTGTTCAGGAAGCAATCGTATAATTGATCTGTAGAAGTCGTGTATACATTTCTGCAAATCATATCGTAACAGGACTGGGGCAAGTCACTGATGTAATCAACATCATCGATTATTAAAGTACATTGATTTGCATAACGTGCACTGACACATTGCTATGAACTGCTGCATCTGATCAAAGCATGGATTCACCTGGAGAACGAGCTGCAGAGAGCTTTGCCGCAATCCTCTAAAATGTGGTGCTATTTTAGACGGAGATGCAACAGTTTGACTCTCTTTAGCTTCATAAACTGGACATGACTTGTCACAGTGGAACAAACTCCTCCGCACGAGTGCTGGAGGTGAAGCACTGAGAAACCTGTCCTCCTGCTGCAGCAGCGTCCTATTTACTTTCTGTCAGGTCCCAAGTACAATACATGAGGATTATCCACACTTGAAATGTGTTTCTGTTAGTAGAGGTCACTTTTTTTCTAGGTGTTTCTTCATCAGCCCTGTGTTAAAAGTGATGTCTGCGCCGCTGCTGTTAAATCTACACCATGCCTCATCTAATGGTGTTATTGTGTTGTTTTGTACTTTTTGTTCACTTTATCAGACACAATGAATCAGAGATTTGTTTCAACTTTTTTTCCCACACTGTCAGCAATCATTTTATCTGCATATGACTCCAGTTGAATAAATGCATGTCATAGCCAGTTTTAAATTTTACCTCAAAATACTGACTGTCCAGTTCAGTGAAGGGTTGACACAGTGATTAGTTATTAAATTATCATGAGCTCCTTTTGAATTTGGGGTCCAGTATTTTTCTGATCAGGCGTCTGACAAGGAGAGTGTTAAATAGGGTGGAAATTAGGCAAATTTTTTAAATCTGCCATTATTATCATTATTCTGATGTGCTTAATGTGTGTTTTTTTCATGAATATGATTGAATAAATTATTGAAATATTACTGAGGCAAGTTGTTAATATTTATCAGGTAAATAAAACAGTTTGATCAATTGAATTAAAAAACTTAGATTAATTGATCAATTAATCGATTAATCAAAAAATAATCATTAGAATAATCGTTTAAAAAATCATTGTCAGCCCTATTTTGTAACAATGGTAACACATATGCATGTAAGCACAGGTATTTTCCCTGATTAACAGATCAAAAGCTGTTAAAACTGCCAACTCCATGTATTTTGTCATATTAAAAAGTATGTGATCCCACAGTAAAACATCCCGAATCATGTAAAAGACGCCTCCTGTCTCCTCCTGTCTCCGTGGTCTCTGTTAGTCAGTGTAATGTTTATGTAAGTTAACAGTTATCAAAACACTGTAAAGCGGAGTGATACATGTAGTGATGTTGTATTTTATATATCAGCACTCATGATGTCTCTCGTCCAATCAGATCACTTGGTCAGAACTAACTGTTGTATAACGTGCATTAGAAGATGTTTCTCCTTTCTTACCCCTGCCTCTACAGCGCTAAGCGGATGTGATGGCTGACACTCAATTGCTTCTTTACTTGCAAGTTAACCTAATTTTACATTTTATCCAAATATAT